>NW_025999961.1:5028554-5200341 GCF_001458135.2 Marmota marmota marmota
TTTTTTTATCAAAGGGATCAATTATGTTAAAAGGAGACTGATTTGACAAATAGAAATCAGTTCCAGAACCAAAGTTGTTCTCTTGGTAGAGTCTCAAAATTCATAGCATTTTCATATTAATCTATTCAAAAAATTCTAAACAGTATAATCAAAGGAGTCCCTATTTCACAATCTTTTTAGTCTATGATGGCAGTTGAAATAGAACTCCTACAATGCTATCTGAAAAGTTCTCTAGACTTCGATCTGACCCTACAAGTGGCATCCATGTTTAGTGTTAAATTACTGACCTTAGAGAGTAAGGAATCAAAAGTAGGGAGAGGCACAGAACCGATATTTGGGTTGGGGAGAAGGATGAAGATTAAGTTGGAATATTTAGTCCCTTCTATAATCAAGTCCTAACTATACCATAATAAAGTCTCAACCAACTCCTGATTAGTTCTTCCCCTTTAGGAATTAGATAGTATACAGTGATTAGATACTGAAAAAAGAAAATAATGAAAAACAATTGAAAATACATGAAGAAATAGAAACATGGACTTTCTCACAAGGCCCTGGATCAAAAAAATTTACAAAAAGAGTGTTTGAAAATAATCACTATGTGAGCTTATTAATACACAGAGATCATCACTTTGTTTAAACTAAGTCATGTTAACTTACTAATAAAATAGTAAACAAATCAACATTTTAAACAATTTTATAAATTACTTGTCGCTTCTTTTGTTAGTATCACTCTCTCAACAATATACAAAAATAACGCTACAGGACTATCCACCTAACCCGTCTCCATGTCTTGCAAAGTCCTGGGCCCTGGAAAGAAACTGGTCGTCAATCTTCACTGTAGATGTCCCCCACAAAGGGCAGGTGCATGTGGCTGCCAGTGACATTGGGCAATCGAGATAAGTCTGGCAGGCTCTGGATCCAGGACCTGAGTTCTTTGCGCACCAGGGAAACTCTGGCTAACTTGCGCTTGTATTCTTCCAATTTATGCTCTTTCTCTGCAAGGGCTTCTTTTTGACAACGAAGAAAATCTGCTAACATTCGAGTGAGTTGCTTCCTATCATCTATTTCTGCCGCCAATCTGCCATTGTAATCTTCCAGCAACACACAAGCATCCTCTACCATTTTAGAAAGCCTTTCTCCAGATTCTTTATCTGTTATTTTATCTAGCAGGGATACTTCTTGGACTTCGACAGGCAAAGAAGCTATCCTCTGATGAACTGCTGCATCACCTGAAGCCGCATTTTCTAGATCTTGTAAGGCTCTAACGAGATCTAGAGTCTGTGGTGGTTCACTTGGAGATCCTAGAGAGGAACAATTTTCATTTTCATCCACCTTTATTTGTTCATAAGTTCTCTTCCTAGGCTTCTTATCACCATACAGAGCTTGCTTAAGTTGTTCTAATACATCATTTTCATATACAGATCTTTCTTCCCAAATAGATAACACTCTTCCAAGGTGCTTCTTACAACTTTCATCAGTTTCACTTGAAACATGCTTAAAAGCCTTCACTATAACTGGTGCAAAATCTTTTGTAAACTCCGGCCCCTTCCTTTTGCTGTTCTGAATGACATCATTGGCTAGGTAGAGAAAAGTAAGCTTCCTGTTGGGTTTTGTTTTCCACAGCTCCCGCTCCCACACGGTGACAATGGGCCGAGAGTGCTTGCGGTGGTGGATGAGCCACAGGGAGAAGGTCTGCACGCTCTGCTGCTGAGTTGCTCAACTCCGACAGCTTCTTCTCCAGCACCGCCTCAGAGAAGGCGGACATCCCTCCAAAACCCGTTCACGCCCTCCCACGCGGTGGGGCCAAGGGGAGGAGAGTTTCGCCAAGCTCGTCGCGGCCTCGCCCCCCTTATTTCAGCTTTTATGTGTCTTAAAAAGATCTTTACTTCATATTAGATTTTGAGATTATTTTTGCTCCTTATAGAATTCTAGGAAAATAGTTGCTATTTTTTTTTCTTTCAGTACTTCAGATATGTTGCTCCATTGTTTCTTTGCCTATATTGTTTTACAAAAAAAGTCATCTTCACCCATATTTTTGTCCTGCTTGGAATGTGTCTTATTTTTTTCTGGGTGCTTTTAAAATTTACTATTTTAGCACACATTTTAGGTAATTGGATTATGATATGCTTTCAAGTAATTTTTTTTTTACTTCTTATGCTTGGGATTTATTGAACAACTTGAATATGCAGGTTTATAGTTTTTATTACCTTTAGAAAAAGTTTGGTCTTTGTTTCTTCAAAAGTGTACTTGGTGGACTTCAAGTACATACCTATTAGGCTGCTTGAAGTTGTTCTGCAGCTCTCTGATACTCTCTGCTTGTGCTTTTATTTTCTTTCTTTCAGTCTTTTTCTCCAGGTGGTTCATTTTTTATAGTTTTTATGTCTTCATGTTCACTAATATTTTCTTCTGCAGTGTCTAATCAGGGTATAATCCCATGCAGTGGTTTTCTCCACAGACATTGTTTTCTTCAACTCCAGAAGTTTCAATTGGGATATAAATGCTTCTCCTTAACATGTTTATGCTTTTTATTAATCTTCAAACCTATAATGTATAAATGTTAAAAATATCCTAACCTAGTGATAATTTTATCACCGATGTCATTTCTAAGTCTATTTCTGTTGATTGATTTTTCTTATTTTTGAACTGCATATTCTTTTCTCTTATACATACACATATTATATAAATATAATATATATTCTTTTTTTTATTTGGTTGACACACATGATGAATTTTACTTTGTTCGGTGCTGAATATTCTTGCATTCCTTTAAATATTCTTGCCTGTAATTCCAGTGACTCGGGAGGCTGAGGCAGGAGGATCGGGAGGTCAAAGCCAGCCTCAGCAACTTAGAGAGGCCCTTAGCAACTTAGTGAGACCCTTAGCAACTTAATGAGACCCTGTCTTAAAATGGGTGTGCCTCAGTGGTTAAGCACCCCTGGGTTCAATCTCCAGTACCTCTCCCAAATAAATGAATAAATAAGTAAACAATATTCTTGCACTTAGTCTTGGGTCACATTTTAGTTCCTTGGTGAGACCACAGCAACATTTATTCCAAGTCTAATTTTGCTCTACTGAAGATATTATCTATCTTATGCTCTGTATATTACATTTTTTTTTCTAATTTGTCCATTGAGAAAGCAAACTATTCCTATCCTAGGTAATCACTAGGAATGTTTCATGTGTATCTTTTCTGTATTTTTTTCTTTTCCTGCCTCAGGTAGTTTCCTCACATGCATGAGTGGGTAGAACTCAGTTAGGCTTGAGGGGGATCCTTTACAAATTCCTAGAATTCTGTCTACATGCACCTCTGTCCTCTATGACAGGTTCTTTTTCTTCTGCAGCCCTCCCTGCAAACTCCTGGCTGCTTTGACCTCCTCTGATACTTGACTGTCTCTTTAATTAGGAGACATCATTGAGCTGTCTGAGTGCCCCCTCTGAGCTACAATCCAGGAAATCTCCCTAGACAATAAGCTGGGTAATTGAAGGCCTCACATTGCTTGCCTTCTTTTGGGGTCCTTGCCCTGTGCTGCTTGTTACCCCATATCTAAATCCCATTGTTTCCTATATCTTACCCATTGCATTTCTGTTACTCCATCAAGGTTGGAAATGAATATCCCTTTCGCTAAATGCTTATATCCTCTCTCTACAAGGTTGCACAGTCTCTTTACAACCCCTTCCTGAGCCACATATCTTCAACATTCCAGTTAAAAAATATCTGGTGTTATCAGAGCAAGAGAGCTGAAGTTCTCTAAGTTGCTGACTCTTAGTGGAAATTTTTGATAGCAGATAATCTAACTGTTCCCAAGGTTCATGCTCATGCTCATTTTTCAAGGTTGTAAATAACACATACTAATATCAATAGTAAAATATTTTGAAGTAAATAGTAGATATCATCCTCTGTCCCCCACAAATAAATTGCTGGTAGACTTGGAATTAGGGTCTCAGTTGCCAAATCTTCATGAGCAGAGTGCCGCTCTTGGGTTCTGGTTTCTTGTCTGTACTCCAAGAATAGATGCTAGGGCTTGAACCAGCAGAATGATGATGTTGATGGCGGGTGGTTGGGGGAATGCTCTGAGGCACTGCAGAGCTCCCCTGAGCAGGGGCCAAGGTCCCACCTTCTGCTGAGGTACATTTAGTGCTTCTATTGTAATGTTTATCCCTTAGGTCAATACAAAAAACAAACAAAAATCAGCCCCCCACTTTTTTCTTAAGTGATTGGCAATTTAAACAATTACTTTTGCATTCAGTAAATCTCCTAAGAGAATATTTATTCCAGAGGGCAAAGAGAGAAGAAAATAATCTAATATTAACAACAGAATTTATTCTCTAAGGTCAGGTAGGACTCAGGAGAGGAATCCAGCAATTTTTTTTTTTTTTTGGTACAGGGGTATCTATATGAACCTCAAAAATTCCTCAGAATGTTCCCCAATGAGTCACCCATCCATACACACACATCCTCTGCTCAAATATTTACCAGGTTCATCTTTGAGGGAAACACATAAATGAATAAAACATAGTCCCACTATCTGGAGTTTATAATCAAGTGGAAAACCAATCCAAAGCATCTAATTAACTTGATTCTCATTCCACAAAATGCAGCTCAGTTGCCAGCTAATTCACAACTGATAACATCACTTGTTTTTATGAGTCTTTCACAGACTTGCACACTAACTCTTCTATTCAGTCAATCATACCCCATGCACCCAATTTTCCCACACTGAGTTTCAAAGACTCCATCAATCTATCCACAGATAGATCCTTTCACCTTCAAAAGATGAAAAGCAACACATTCATCTGATTGTGGCCACAGCTTTACTCCAGGAGCTAGTGGTTGAATCAATACAACCCTTTGATTCTGGAGGCCTCTCAGGAGACTGGGTGCAGATTTAGCATGACGGGAAAACAAGAAACCAATAGTGTAAGTCAGAGTGTTATCTGAAACATGCAGAGGGGCCATAAAGCAACAAAGGAGGACCCCAGCTGCCAGGAAGTTATCCTGGTGGGTTGTGTTTGGAGACTGTGGCCAAGATGGATAAAGGTGTTAGCAGAGGCTTCTACCCTTGGCAGATGACTCCTGGCCTCATGAAGCGATGGCTGAGAGCACACAGTCTGGCTTTCTGTGCTCTGAAGAATCAAAGTGCCGCAAATACTCATGACTGTGGAGATAACCCACACTCTCTAGCATGTGGGCAAGCTGTGTTGAGACTCTACAGAAACCATAAAGTGATCTTTCATCTTAATCTAGGTTTAACTTCAAAGCTGAATTTTCATTATTTTAATGTGTATCCTTCAAAGTCTCCTTATCCTAAGGAGAAACACACATCATCCATTGAAATGCAATCATTTCAGCATGTAGGGCTCTGGCTTCTTTGGCTCCAGGGAAGGATTTTTAACATGTGCTAGTGGTATAAATGCATCTGCCTGATTTTAGGCTATGGGTCCATGGCCAAGTCTTCCTCCATCATTTTTTCTAGTGGTCAATAGATGTTTAGAGGTAAAAGTTGTGGTAATCCATACAATGGGTACAACTTGGAAATAAAAAGGAGCAAAGCATTGGCACACATGACATGCATGGATCTCAAATAAGTCTGCTCAGTAACAGAATGCAGGCAAGTTCTGTGTGACTCCATTTGAATAAAATTCTAGAAAAAGCAAGCTAATCTCCACTGAAAGGAAGCAGAACCCTGTATGAGTGTGGTTGGCAATGATGCAAATAGAGACAGAAGGAAGGTGTTACAAGGAGCAGTTAAGAAACTTTTCATTTGACACATACATCTTTATTATTACTAACAATATCAATATTGTTGTAATGATGGTTTCACAGTTTTATGTATATATTTTAACAAGTACCGAATGGTGCACTTTAAACACTTGCAATTTATTTAACTTATTTTATTTTTTAAAATTTGTTTTGCAGGCTGGGGTGGTGGCTAAGTGCAAGAGCGTTGCCTAGCGTGTGTGAGGCACTGGGTTCGATCTTCAGCACCACATATAAATAAGTAAAATAAAGGTCCATTGACAACTAAAAAATATTTTTAAAAATTAAAAAAAAAATTGTCTTGCAATCTCAGAGTGGGACTTCCAGATACTTAATTGATCTCTCCTCCAAGGAGGAGAGCTCCACCCTTTTCTGTTAAGATCAGTGAGTTCAGAGAATACAAAGAATGAAATCAATTAGGACTTGGGATATTCCTTGGCACTTCCATCCATTCCTGATACCACTCTCTGCGATGGAATTTCTAATCTGGTTGGAGTTCAAGGATTTTGATTAATGTACACTTGCTGATGGGTGGCGTTACTGGTTTCATTACTGAACAGACTCCATCTTTGATCTCTCTCTCCAAGCATATTCCTACTTCTTTCCAATTGAGGGTCTTTGCTATTTCTGTTTTCTCTGCCTGAAATGTTCTCCAAGGTATCTACTTTGCTAAGGCTCTTATTTCCTTCAAGTTTCTACTAACACCATTTTTCAGAGTGGCCATTCTCCACTCCCTATATCAAACAAGAACCTCCTCCTTCAATCACTCCTTGTCCTTTTCTCCAGCTTATTGTTTTCCATTGTTGCTACCACCACCTCAAATAGCATATCTTTACTTGTTTATTTTATTTTGTTCTTCATTTTTTATTTTTTATTTTAATTTGTTATATATGACAACAGAATGCATTGCAATTTATATTACACATACAGAGCACAATTTTTCATATCTTTGGTTGTACACAAAGTAGAGTCACATCCTTCATCTCTTCTTACATGTACTTAAGGTAATGATGACCACCGCATTCCACCATATTTCCTACCACCCCCCTTCCCTTTCCCTCCCTCCCTTTTTGGCCTTTGCCCTATGTAGAGCTTATTTAATCCTCCCATCCCCCCTGTCTCCTGGCAGGATATTATGGATCAGAATCCTTAAATCAGAGAAATCATTCAGCATTTGTTTTTTGGGGGGAGTGACTAATTTTGCTTAGTATTATATTCTCCAGCTCCATCCATTTACCTGAAAATGCCATGATTTTATTCTCTTTTATTGCTGAGTAATATTCCATTGTGTATATATGCCATATATTTTTTATCCATTCATCTACTGAAGGGCATCTAGGTTGGTTCCACAGTTTAACTATTGTGAATTGTGCTGCTATAAACATTGATGTGGCTGTGTCCCTGTAGTATGCTATTTTAAGTCCTTTGGGTATAGACTGAGGAGAGGGATAGCTGGATCAAATGGTGGTTCCATTCCAGATTTTCCAAGAAATCTCCATACTGCTTTCCATATTGACTACACCAATTTGCAGTCCCACCAGCAGTGTATAAATGTAACTTTTCCCCCCACATCCTCACCAACCCTTATTATTGCTTGTATTCTTAATAGCTGCCATTCTGACTGGAGTAAGATGAAAACCTTAGAGTGGTTTTGATTTGCATTTCTCCAATTACTAGAGATGTTGAACATTTTTTTCATATATTTGTTGATTGATTGCACATCTTTTTCTGAAAAGTGTCTGTTCAGTTCCTTGGCCCATTTATTGATTGGGTTATTTGTTATTTTGGTGTTAAGATTTTTGAGTTTTTAATATATTCTAGATATTAGTGCTTTATCTGATGTGTGAGGGGTAAGAATTCATTCCCAATTAATAGGCTCACTGATTGTTTCTTTTGCTGAGAAGAAGATTTTCAGTTTGAATGCATCCCATTTATTGATTCTTGATTTTAATTCTTGTACTATAGGAGTTTTATTAAGGACGCTGGGGCCTAATTAGACATGATGGAGATTTGGGCCTACTTTTTCTTTTAATAGACACAGGGTCTCTGGTTGTATTCCTAGGTCCTTGATCTACTTTGAGTGGAGTTTTGTGCATGGTGAGAGATAGGGGTTTAATTTCATTTTGTTGCATATGGATTTCCAGTTTTCCTAGTACCATTTGTTGAAGAGACCATCTTTTCTCCAATGCCTGTTCTTGGCAACTTTGTCTAATATAGGATAATTGTAGTTTTGTGGGTTAGTCTCTGTCCTCTATTCTGTACCATTGGCCTACCAGTCTATTTTGGTGCCAATATCATGCTGTTTTTGTTACCATTTCTCTGTAGTATAGTTTAAGGTCTGGTATAGTGATGCTACCTGCTTCACTCTTCTTGCTACGAATTGCTTTAGCTATTCTGGGTCTCTTATTTTTTCAGATGAATTTTATGATTGCCTTTTCTATTTCTATGAGGAATGTCATTGGAATTTTGGTTGGAATTGCATTAAATCTGTATAGTGCTTTTAGTAGTATGGTCATTTCGACAATATTAATTCTGCCTATCCAGGAACAAGGGAGATCTTTCCATCTTCTAAGGTCTTCTTTAATTTCTTTCTTTAGCATTCTGTAGTTTTTGTCATAGAGATCTTTCACCTCTTTTGTTGACTCCCAAGTATTTTACTTTTTTGAGGCTATTGTAAATGGAGTAGTTTTCCTCGTTTCCCTTTCAGAGGATTTGTCACTGATATACAGAAATGCCTTTAATTTATAAGTGTTGATTTTGTATCCTGATACTTTGCTGAATTCACTTACTAGTTCTAGAAGTTTTCTGGTGAAATTTTTTGGGTCTTCTAGGTATAGAACAATATTGTTAGCAAATAGTGCTAATTTGAGTACTTCTTTACCTATCAGTATCCCTTTCATTTCTTTTGTGTGTCTAATTGCTCTGGCCAGTGTTTACAGAACTATGTTAAATAGAAGTGGTGAAAGAGGGCATCCCTGACTTTTTCCAGTTTCTAGAGGCAATACTTTCAATGTTTCTCCATTTAGAATGATGTTGGCCTGGGGCTTAGCATAGATAGCTTTTATGATGTTAAGATATGTTCCTGTTATCCCTAGTTTTTCTAGTGTTTTGAACATAAAGGGTGCAGTATTTTGTTGAATGCTATTTCTGCATCTATTGAGATGATATATGGTTCTTATCTTTAAGTCTATCGATGTGATGAATTACATTTATTGATTTCCATATGTTGAACCAAACTTGCATCCCTGGGATGAACCCCACTTGATTGTGATGTACTATCTTTTTGATATGTTTTTATATTTGATTTACCAGAATTTTATTGAGAATTTTTGCATCTATGTTCATTAGAGATATTGGTCTGAAGTTTTCTTTTCTTTCTTTCTTTTTTTTTTGTTTTGGATGTGTCTTTGCCTGGTTTTGGAATCAGGGTGATATTGGCCTCCTAGAATGAGTTTGGAATTGCTCCCTCTTTTTCTATTTCCTGAAATAAATTGAATAGTATTGGTATTAGTTCTTCTTGTAGAACTTGGCTGTGTATCCATCTGGACCTGGGCTTTTCTTGGTTGGTAGACATTTGATGGTGTCTGCTATTTCATCACTTGAAATTCATCTGTTTAAATTGTGTACATCATTCTGATTCAATTTGGGCAAATTATATGACTCTAGAGTTTTTTGATGCCTTTGATACTTTCTATTTTATTGGAGTACAGGTTTTCAATATAATTTATAATTATCTTCTGTATTTCTGTAGTGTCTGTTGTGACGTTTCCTTTTTCATTATATACGTTAGTGATTTTTCTCTCTACTTCTCTTCATTAGCATGGCTAAGGATCTGTCAATTTTACTTCTTTTTTCAAAGAACCAACTTTTTGTTCTGTCAATTTTTTCAATTGTTTCTTTTGTTTCAATTTCATTGATTTCAGGTCTAATTTTAATTATTTCCTGTCTTCTGCTGCTTTTCATATTGATTTGTTCTTCATTTTCTAGGGCTTTGAGATGTAATGTTAAGTCATTTATTTGTTGATTTTTTCTTGTTTTAAGGAATGAACTCCATGCAATGAACTTTCCTCTGAGAACTGCTTTCATTGTGTCCCAGAGATTTTGATATGTTGTATCTGTGTTTTCATTCACCTCTAAAAATTTTTAACCTCCTCCTTGATGTCTTCTGCAACTCATTGTTCATTCAGTAGCATATGATTTAGTCTCCAGGAGTTGGAGTAGATTTTATTTTGTATTTTATCATTGATTTCTAATTTCATTCCATTATAATAAGATAGAATTCAGGGTATCATCTCTACTTTTTTATATTGCTAAGAGTTGCTTTGTGGCATAGTATATGGTCTATTTTAGAGAAGGATCCATGTGCTGCTGAGAAAAAAGTGTATTCTCTTATTGAAGGATGAAATATTCTATGTATGTTAGTTAAGAAAAAGTTATTGATTGTATTATTGAGTTCTCTAGTTTCTTTGTTCAGCTTTTGTTTGGAAGATCTATCTAGTGATGAAGGAAGTGTGTTAAAGTCACCCAAAATTATTTTGTTGTGGTCTATTTGACTCTTGAACTTGAGAAGAGTTTGTTTGATGAATGTAGATGCTCCATTGTTTGGGGAATATGTATTTATAATTTTTAAGTCTTATTGGTGTATGGTTCCCTTGAGCAGTATGTAGTGTCCTTCTTTATCCTTTTTGATTGACTTTAGTTTGAAGTCTACTTTATTTGATAAGAGGATGAAAACCCCTGCTTGCTTCTGCAGTCCATGTGAGTGGTATGATTTTTCCCAACCTTTCACCTTCAGTCTGTTGATGTCTTTTCCTATGAGATGAGTCTCTTGGAGGCAGCATATTGTTGGGTCTTTTTTTAAAAATCCAATCTGATAGTCTATGTTTTTTGATTGGTGAGTTTAAGCCATTAACATTCAGGGTTATTATTGAGACATGATTTGTATTCCCAGCCATTTTTGTTTATTTTTGGTATTTAACATGACTTGGTTTCTCCTCTGATTAGATTTTCCTTTAGTGTAATAACTCCCTCTGCTGATTTTCATCATTTTTTTTCATTTCCTCTTCTTGGAATATTTTGCTAAGAATGTTCTGTAGTGCAGGCTTTCTAATTGTAAATTCTTTTAACTTTTGTTCATCATGGAAGGTTTTTATTTCATCATCAAATAAAAACTTAGTTTTGCTGGATATAAGATTCTTGGTTGGCATCCATTTTCTTTCAGAGCTTGCATATGTTGTTCCATGGTTTCCTGGCTTTGAAGGTCTGGCTTGAAAAATCTGCTGAGATACGAATTGGTCTCTCCCTATATATGATCTGATTCCTCTCTCTTGCAGCTTTTAAGATTCTATCCTTATTCTGTATGCTAGGCATTTTCATTATAATGTGCCTTGGTATAGATCTGTTGTAATTTTGTACATTTGGTTCACTGTATGCCTCTTATATTTGGTTTGCCAATTTGTTCTTCATGCTTGGGAAATTTTCTGATATTATCTCATTCATTCCTTTGGCTTGAAACTCTGTGCCTTCCTCTATCCCAATAACTCTTAGATTTGATCTTTTGATGCTGTCCCATAATTCTTGAATGTTCTGTTCGTGATTTCTTACTATCTTCAGTGTTTGATCAACTTTATTTTCCAGATTGTATACTTTGTCTTCATTATCTGATGTTCTTTCTTCCAAGTAATCTAGTCTGTTGGTTATGCTTTCTATTGAGTTTTTTTTAATTTGATTTATTGTATCCTTCATTTCAATAATTTCTATTTTTTTCAGAGTCTCTATTTCTATTTTGCTACCTGTATTTGCTCAATTATCTCATTGTTGGAATGATCAATTTTTGCCTGTATTTGCTCATTTCAGTCATTCTTTAATTCCCAGATCATTTTAACTATGGACCTTCTGAACTATTTCCCTGACATTTCATCAACTTCGATGTCCATGTTACTATAGTATCCTGGTTTGTTTGGAGCACTTTCCTCCTTGTTTTTTCATGTTGTCTATGTGTCTTCTTCTTGCAGTGTGGATCTGAGATATTACAGTTTCTTCCCTATATTCTTTAGTACTCATGCAAATTGTCTGTACCTCACCTTGTTGGGCTTCCAGACCCTGCGGGTCTTCCTCAGTGTATGCTATTGCATCTAAGGTTGGTGGTGGCAATAACAGAGGTAACTCGAGATAACAGTTGAGGTGCCCCAAGATGGAAGCAATGTTTTACAGAGATGGGGCTGCAAGAGTGGGCCTCACACTTCCTTTGGGATGCCTTCTCTGAGATGCAGCTGCTTCTAGGCCCCGTCTGTTGTCAAAAAGGTAGAGGCTACTGCGTGCGGAAGGCTATGTGATGTCTGCAGTGTTCCAAGATGGAAGTGGGTTAGGCTTGGGCTCCCAGGTGATGGGGGGCGGACAAACTCGAACCTACCCTGGGCCTGGACCCCACATACATAAGTGGTTGGATCTGGGCTGGGCCTGAGCTCCCACGGTGGTCTGATGGTCAGAAGAGGTAGTTCTGTGCCGGAGCTCCAGTTGGTATCTCCCAATGGTGGGACGGCCTACCATCTTTTTGTTTATTTTCTACCACTCTGCTTCCCACAACCCCAAACTATGTAAGCATGAGAAACAAGTTCTGTTTTATTCACTGCTATATTCTTGATGCATGGGCAAAATAGGCTGTTAATGAAATTTACTGAATGAATAAATGAAGTGTTCTCTTTTCAAAAAGGCAGTAGCTCTCAAAGGCTCCCTGATACATACCATCCCTTATTTCTTCCCCTCCTTTGAAACAATGGGTATAACATTCTTTAATTCATACTTAATCTTTAAAAACATAATGAAAGAAAGGGGATGGTGCCCATGTGGTTCCGGACTGGCTGTCATGTTTAGAAGTGCTCCCCAAATCTCTTGTATTGAAGACTTATTCCCCAAAGCAGCAATGTTCAGAGGTGGCACTTTGGGGAAGTGATTGGGTCATGAGGGCTGTGATGTCATCAGTGGAATAATCCAATGATGGATTAATAATTAGGTATCATTATGGGGAGGTATGGTAGAACTTGTAGGAAGTGGGCCCTAGTTGGAAGAGGTAGGTCTCTAGAGCATTCCCTTGGAAGGATTTGCTTTCTCTTTCTTGCAGGTGCGCTCTGGCACATGTTCTCTCCCTCCCTCTCTCACTCCTTCCTGGCTGCCATACCATGATGTTTGGCTTCAACTCAGTCCCGGATAAATGGAAGCTAACTTGCACTAGAAACATGGGTCAAATTTTTATTCTTGTAAATTGTTTTTCTCAGATATTCATCACAGTGACAAAAAGCTGAGTAATGCACTAATATAGGACCAGTCTGATGATAAGGTCCAGAGCAGCCAGACTGGGTGCTTTTGTCCAGAGACCACTATACATGGGCATTTCATTGGCTAGCTTCTGAACTATATGCCTCATTATCAGGATTCTGTAATTTCCAATTTCACGGTAACTACACCAAATTATTATAAAGAATGAGAACAGTCTGGTACTTGTGATTTCTTTCTTTCTTTCTTCTTTTTTTTTTAATTTAGAAAAAAATCCCAAACTTAAAAGTTGAAATTGTCCTTAAAAAAAATTCTTTGTGAGATGAGTCATTTGGGAATATGTTGTCAACTAGTGGTCCCATCACTTCCAAATATTTTAATGCAGATCTACAACAAACCAAGACCTTTTCCCATAACCCTAATCACCACAAGCAGGAAATCAACAGTGAGGCAAAAAACACCATCCAGCCCTTGATCCTTCAAATTTCTTCAATTGTTCTGACAATGTTCTTTGTAACAACAGGATCCTATTCAGAATTGTATTGCATTTAGTTGTCATATCTCTTTGGTCTCTTTCGATCAGAGAAATTTCAATTTTCCTTTAACTTACGGCCTTTTCAAAATAAAAAGCCAGTTATTTTGTAGAATGTCCTTCAATTTTGGTGTGTCTGATGCTTCCTCACTATTAGACATAGGTTATGAATTTTTGGCAAATATATTACAGAGGTGATACTGTTCTCACTAAGTGCATGGTTTGGATTTCCCATGGAAACAATTTTATGCTGTTCATTTGCTTAAGGTGATTTCTGCTAGGCTTCTTCAGTCTACAGTATTCTTTGGGCTTTTATAAATAATGAATGTTTAGAAGGATGTATTTTAGAACTATTTAAAATTCCATTTCTCCCCTACCTTTCTATTCTTTGACATATTTGCATTAGTATGGATTTGTGGATTCTGATTTTTATTAAAATAAGATTCATATTTTATTAAATTATGTGACTAATAATTTATTACTATTATTATATATTTTCTGCTGAAACTCTTTTTATATTTGTCCAAAGGTACTATTTTTAAGTGAAAACTTCTGCCCTTTTAACATTATGTTCCCATCTGTCTTTCAGTAGTTCCTTGTTTTAGTTTTTTTTTTTTTTTTTTAAAGCAAATGTTTCAGGTTCACTTTTTATTCTCCAAGCCCTGTATTGAGCCGTTTCTCTAGGGAGCCTTAACTTTCTTTTAGAAGAGGATATTTAGAATCCAAACTCTGGGGATCAGTCATGCTCATTGCTTTCAGAGTGTCATTAAGTGAACAGGCCCAGAGAATGTATGCATATACATACATATATACATACATACATACATAATACTTTTGCACATATCTATTTTTATTTCTATATGCATCTATATATACATTAACAGCTATGGGGTCATACCAATGCTTTTAGTTTCAATCTAAAATTATGGATTTCATTCTAATTTTTTCTTTTTCTATTAGTACTTCTCTTCACTGGGAGGTGAGAAATTTGGCTTCCATTATCCCATCATGTGTACTTATTTGACCAATCTCCTGTAGGTATTCATTCCTCAGTTGCCACCATCACCCCACCCCATCCCACCTTGCCCTGCCCATGTTTCAGCACCCTGCTCTGGAACATTCTCTCTTAGATGAATCCCTCCTCACTCTGCTCAGGTCTAGTTCCATGCACTGTGCCCTGACAGCTGCCTGCTTCACATTGTCCAGGCTCTGACAACGTGTAATAGGCTGCTTCCTCTCTACTTCTCACCTCACCACATCCCCAGCCCTATTTTGTATTTTATTTAGAGACAGGGTCTCACTGAGTTGCTTAGTGTGGCTTTGAACTTGTGATCCTCCTGTCAGGCATGGGCCTGGCATACATTTCCTTTTGATTCTGCTTAAGATGGCCTACAAACTGATGTTGGTCTCAATTTATTGCAGCATTCTGATCTAAACTATACATTCTATCTAAGGTAGGCTGTTTGCTTTCAACCAATAGTATGTTTTGTTATTCAGGGCTCCACAGTCTTTTGAGAATAGATTTTGAAAAGGGATTGCTGCGACATTGTTTCTTTAATTAAATCAATTAATTATAGCATCAGAATTGTCAATATGGCACCCACTTAAGTGAAAATTCAGGTAACTTTGTAAAGTTTGCAAGGAATAGATCCCAGGGTTCTCAAGCTGAGCCACAAAAGCAAACTTTCTGGGGATTGGGGGTGTACAGAATGGGTTGTGTTGATTATTGATCTAGTTACCCATTTAATACAATTGTTTGGAAGAATAAAAGTGAATTGATGCTTCTGCAGGTTATAAATACCTACCCCATCTTATTCCGAGAGCACTAAAGAGGGTAAAAAAATAGTACATGTGACAACAATATTTAAATATATGAGTTCTGAAGACAATGTTTTTTTCACTTACAGGTGAAGTTAAAAATAGTTAACTATTCTTGAAACTACAGAGAAAGACTTTTCTCCTCTCTAATCTCTGATGTAGTTTAGGAAAAGCACCTTAGACGCTTGAAGCTGTGAAACTATGACTTTTATTATGAGATGGTGGTCATGGTATTTAAGAAGGATTAACAGATGTGAAATAAAGTCTTTTTTGTGGCATACTCATTTGTGATGTCTGGGGTCAAGTCACTGATTTTTTGGTGACTATCAGTTTGTCTTTCCAGTGTGGATGACAGCTCTGAAAGATGTATTGAGCTAATTTACCTTGACTTTCAGCTATCCCTTTCCTCTAAGGATCTACTAGGAAAGTATGAACAGAGAGCTCTTTGTGAAGTATCCTAGAACTTTTCTCACAGTTTGTATTTTTACATGGAAAATACTTAACCCATAATGAACTAAACCACAACCTGAGGCATTCTGGTGGTGCCATATCATCTCTCCTTCTTTTTGTGAGTGAAGGTATTTCAGGAGTCCTTAGTAAGACTAATTTATTTGTAAGTTTACTTAGTGACTGGCTAATTATCTTAATAGCTCTGAATCTCACTTTTTCCTCCTGGATTTTCATTTTATAGTGATGTGATCTTAAGCAAGTTACTTAAACTTTCAGTGTCTATTTCCCCAGCTATTTCATGAATATAAAGTTTTTATAAAGATTAAATAAAACAATGTAGATATAGTGGTTCACAGTACCAAGTATAGTCAGCAAGTAATAAATGCTTGCTCTTCTTAGCTATTAAATTCAAGAATCTTACTTTATTTATTTATCTTTTTATTTTGTAATCTTTCCTCAAGGCAGCATATTTGCATCAGCTGAGGGATACTTTAGAGGTTATGCAGTGATTCACAGTGCTGCTCTCTATAGTTGATAGGAAAGGTAATTTTAACAGCTAGTAGTATTGAAAAAAGCCAACTACTAAATCATCAAGATTTGGAAACTTTGAGGCTTCTCTGCACCCTAGGGAATACAACGATTTAGAGAAATTTTGAATCAGGAAAGAGTGAGAGGAACTTTGTGTAAAAATAGTAGCATACTATATATTCGTGCTAAGCCTTGTTGAAAACTTGCTGCCACTGGAGACACAAATTCATATTTATACGGTTAGGTGCAATTATGTGAGTCTCTCAGCAGTACTTGGAAACTAAGAGCAGAGGAATTCAGTAGTTGGGGTAAAGCAGATTTTGATGAAGATATGAAATCTTGAAGACAGTGGTTTGAGGAAATAGAACATAGTGTATGGCTAGGTAGAAAAGGAGGTGAGGGCAAAGAAAGTTTATTATTATTAGGAAACCCAAGATGAAGAGATGAAGAGATGCAAGTACTCATTAGGCTTAAGTACCAAGTACTCATTATTGGCTATAAAGGTTCAAAAGGGTTAACATAATACAAAGCTTTGGTGGGGTTTTATAATTTTAATATTTTAATCTTGGGTGACTTCTTGGTGATAGATATTCATGATTATGATCTACAGTTGTCAGCTTGGTGTTGCTACACTGAAATACCTGAGGTAATTCACTCATAAATAGAGAAGGTTTGTTTAGCTCATGGTTCTGGAGATCCAGTCCAAGATTGGGTGTCCTCATAGCTTTGGACCTCTGGTGAGGCTGCCAGATGCCAACAGCGAGGAGTGTCTCGCCAGCCCAAGTAGATCATATCTCAAGCTAAGAAGCAGAGAGACCAAGAGATTGGGTCAGAGAGTGGGTACAAACCTGGGGGCCAAGCTTTTAAAACATGGGCCTTGGGGGACATTATCCACATTCAAACAATAGAATGGCCTTAAGAGTAGGTGGGAGAGAGAATAAAGGAAGGGTACTAGAGTTGAAGAGGTTGAACTGCAAAGTCAGAGTGTTCAATGGATTATCTCTTCTTGTCTCAGAAGTTCCCCAGAGTTTTTAGTTCCTGTCTGAGAGACTAATCTCTAACCCAAGGCATGGGATCCAGAAGGATCTTGGTCTTCAAATGATATCCTGTTTGCTAGAAAAAGGAGAAAAAGAAGGAGGAAGAGGAAAGAGAAGAGGAGCACAAGATTCTTCTGGAAAGAGTCTTGAATGGGAAAACGAGGGAAGGGGGAGGGGAAAAGAAGAAACAGAAAAAGGAAATGAAATAGTCCCAGACCTTGCAAATACATTTCTACCAAGGCATCCTGCCTGTCATGTTGAAATATTTTTTGTCTCGGGTTGTAATCTTTCTACCTCATGGGAACAGCGTAGTTCCTTGACTTGTCCAGAATGTGTTGTATCATGGCAAGGGGATTGAAGTTTGCAAATGGAAGTAAGGTTGCTCATCAGCAGATGGGAAGGATATTCTGGATAATGAGTGTGGGACCAATGTGACTACAAGGGTCCATGTAGGTGGAAAACGAAGGGAGAGGTCATGTAAAGACTCCACCCAACGCATGCTACCTTTGCAGATCAGAGAGCCCTGAGTCAAGGAATTCAGGTGGCTTCTAGAAGCTGCAAAAGAGCACCCTAAGAGCCTGCAGAAAGGAATGCAGCTTTGCTAACTCCTTGATTTTCGGCTAGTAGGAGCTATTTCAGATCTCTAGAATTTAAGGCAATACATTTGTTTATTAGGTGGCAGGAGTCACATAGGTGTTTTCAGCCACTGAGTTTGTAATTTGTTTCAACAATAGTAGGAAGTTAATAATACCCTTCCAAAAGTCTTGATCTCTCTTTATCCACTGTGAAGTTCTTCCAACCACTTATCCCAGGCCTGGGGGAACTACTTTGCATTTGAGCCACTGTGGTTGACTTGGCCACCTGACTTTATGTAGGATTGGGTGAGCTGGTGTCCCAAACCTCTTTCTGAATTCATGTGGTTGGCTGTCAGCCAGGGAGACCTCCATAAGGAGGCCAAATTCCTCCTGAATGGAGTAAGGATGCCTGTTTCAGCCCAGAAGTGAAAAATCTTGGCTGGACTATCCTAGTAAATTCTCTAGATGCCTGGCAAACACCCTGGTTTGTGGCATTCTCTCACAGCTTGAGCCTCAGAATAGATGCTGGCCCACCACAAGCAGATTGGATAGATACCTTCCTGAGATACCACTTTCCTTTTGAGTGAACCGAGGTGGGCTAGGAAAGATGAGATTTTCAAAGTAGAAAAGCATGCGCTGACCTGCAGACTAGAGGGTCTCACAGCCATTTGCCCTAGTCACCTCACTGTGCAGATGATGGGGACTTGTCCAGAGTCAAGCTAGCAAATTAGCTGGGACCATTTCTCTTTGTGTGACTTGGCAAAGAGGAAAACTGCCTATTAGTTTTCAAGTGGGTGTCTTGGAAGAGGATCCTGGAGAGGTCAGTGCTGGTGAACAGTCAGAGAGAGCATTGGCCGAGCAATGTTAGAAAAAGTTAAGGAACTGGGCAGAAAAGCAGGCAGCGCGGAGCTGGGGAGGACAAGGGACTTGGGTCCCCAGTGGTTCATGATCATACTCAACATTTGCGAGGGGCTGGCCTGGGGGCCTCAGTTAGCAACTTCCTCCAGTGCGGTTCAGGGTGGATCTCCCGGGTCTCCCCTATTTGGCCCGCCTGTGCTCTGGGCGGGGCGGGAGTGGGAGTCCTGGAGGAAGATGCACCGAACTGGCTGCAGGCCGCGCGGGCGGGGTGCAAAGGCAGAGGGGTGGGGATCTGGGGTGGGCTGCGCCCTCCCGCTCCCACCCACTCCACACCCCGCCGAAAGCGGACACTGTCAGCTGGTTCACTCCCCTTTCAGGAGGAGGGAGGGGAAAAAGGTACCTAGCCCCTTTCTGCTTAAAAAAAAAAAAAAAAAAAAAAACGAAAGGGGGATCAACAGCAGCTTTGCAGCGGCTCCTTCCCCACGCCTGGACCATGCACCCCTGCATCTTCCTGCGCGGCCACAGGCGAGCCCTTGATTTTGGGAACTGAGGGCTAAAACTTTTTGACTCTCCTTCTCCCTAACAACTGAATCATGCCATGTGCCCAGAGGAGCTGGCTTGCAAACCTGTCCGTGGTGGCTCAGCTCCTTAACTTTGGGGCGCTTTGCTATGGGAGACAACCTCAGCCGGGCCCGGTTCGTTTCCCAGACCCGAGGCAAGGTCAGTGGCTTTTCTTTCTTTCCTTTTAAAACAGTGGTGGTGAGACCTGTGGAAACTTGCTCGCTCCTTTCTCCCTTCCCCCACCCGGTGGAGCTGAACCCTGCACACCGCTTTCTGCCCAGTTTAAGGAAACCTGGGCTGGGAGCTCAGTGGGTACGCTTGCCTTTCTCCGGAGCCAGCATTTGGGGGAGGACGGTAATTCCCACTGAAAGGCGAGTGTCCCGCGCCCTTTCACACGGATGACACTGCGGTCTTTGAAAGACTCAAGAGTTAGCTGGCGACTTCTCTCTCTCTTTTGTCTTCTCTTTGCTGCTTTGTTGCAACCTCCTATTTCTCAAATTCTGAACATAAAAAAAAAAAAAAAAAAAAAAAATCCGTTTTCTAAAGAAGTTCCAACTGGGCACCGGCGGTCAGTGCAGTGTTTCTAGTTAGTCTTAAACTCCTGGTCAGGGAAGGGGAAATGTGATTCCGCCCTCCTGCTGAGCACGCTTGGCTGTGTTTTGATTTCCTGGAAAGATTTAGGGTTGTATTTTTAAAATAACAGCCTTTGTGGGGGGAATTTACCTCTGAAGGGGTTCACTGTTCCGGTCCTGCCTGGCAGCTGGCTGGTTCTCCTTTTGAAGATTGTGAAATGCATGTTATAGAAACCATTGGAGGCGGTGTGCTGGGTAGTTTGTTATTTTTAAAAAATATATTTTTATTAGTTGTTGATGGACCTTTATTTTATTTATTTATATGCGGTGCTGAGAATTGAACAGTTACTCACACATGCTAGGCAAGCACTCTACCATTGAGACACAACCCCAGCCCGTAGCTTGTTATTTTTAATATTATTTTTTTTAAACCTAAAGCTTGGAGTCAGGTGGTACTGTGGCCTCTGCTCCCCCCACCCCTTTGGACTCCTAAGGTCAGAGACATTTTTTTTTTCTATTTGCTGGAGAGTTTATTGTACCTCTGGTGAAGAAAGAGCAACAGCAATGGCCTGTGTGTATCTGCCCATCTGACCACTAGCTGAAGCCTTCAGAGTGCAGGAACCTTTGCTGCACTCAGCCCCTACTTCATTGATGGGGAAGCTGAAGATTGGAGGGTTTATGAGCCCTGCTAATGGTAGAGCAAGGTTTTGAACTGGAGCCTGATTCCTACAATGCTGCAGCACTACCCCATTGAAATATTAGGAATAACACTCACCACCCCTCCCCCACCCCAAGCACTCAGTTAACATTCATTAAGTCCCGTGTTTGCTAACTGTGGTCAGGTCTTGGGAAGGATTCTTTTGCCACAACCTTTTAATGCCCAGAACCACTTGGGTGACAAACTTTGCCAGCTTGTTCAAGTTTAGGGGATTTCTAGGCTGGGTTTTCTGCCCACGTTGCAATGTTCAAATTCTGCTGGTGAACTGGACAACTGCAGCTTTGAGAGCTATCTGATGCAAGTCCTTCCCTCCCTTTGCTTTACTTGGAAGCTGGAGCCCGCAAACACTGGGGTGAGATGTCAATCAGCCAGCAGTGGCTTGTGTAAACGGTGGAGATATAATCTCCCACCCCCAAGTTTAAAATAGCAGCGCTTGTTGTTCTTTGAAAAACAGTCCCTTTGTGAAAAGTCTCTCTTCTGAGGCAGCACAAACAAAGCCTGCAAGCACTTCCCAGGGCATTTGGAGAGGATTTGGTTCAAAGACATACATTCTCCTGCACTGGTTTCAGCCCCACTTGCTGCACATCTTTTTAAGGGAATTCAGCCTGGTATAGAGTGGACCCCTCAACCTTACTGGTTCCTCTCTGGAAAGTGAGAAGGGAGTCTTTTCCCTAGTCACCTGAGGATATTTAATATTGAAAATCAACATAAAGTGCTTCAGGTTTATTAGTGATGCATATGTATTTAAATTTTAAAATAATTTCTGTTTTTAAAAGGCGTTTCACCAATCTTAATTCATTAATGGATTTATAAACAGTCCACTCTTGGTGCTAAGGAGAAATTTCTAAGCAGACTTCCATTTAGAACAAAGGGGTAGAAAGAGGAGAGACTTAGGAGAAGACAGGAGAGGGTGAACTCTTCTCTATAATTATAAGGGGATTCTAAAGTTTCCAGGGAATAGGGTGACCTAGATTTTGCCCCCAAATGACATTCCATTTCCACTCTGACAACATTTTTTAATTACACTAAGATCCTGAATATGTCACCTTGCAAGCTACTTCAGAAATCATCTCACTTAACCTTCTCATCTTTATTTTTACAGATGAGAAATGGGAGGCCTAGGTGGTTAGTCGGAGTCAGGATGTATTTTTTGAGCAACTACCAAATTCCACTTCACTAGGGGGTTGAAGCAGGCAACACAGGGTCTCATAGTTGGAAACAGATCCAGATAATCCACATATTAGATAATCTTGAAGGGTCCTTCTAGTTCCCAGGGTTGACCAAAGATAAAGCAAATCCTTTCAGGGACTAGAAGCCAAAAGATTCCACTAACTCTGCTCAGTAGTTTCTCCACATCACTCATTTCTGATGTAAGAATGTACTATGACTTTTTCAAGGTTTTTTGATTCACAACGAAGTACCAAAACAAAAGGAAAAACTAACTTTGTGCATAATATATTGCCTTTGTTCTACAGCCAATAATATCCCCTTAGGTTTATTTATTTCTGTACAAATGCTCTCAGTATACAGCGGTGTTCCATTCTGATGAACCCATTGAAGTTGAAAGTATCCTAACTTGAAAACGTACTTAATGCACCAAAACCTCACCTACATCCCAGCTTAGAAACACAATATACTACCAGGTGGCTGTTTCTGCCTGTGGTTGTGATGCCTCTGGTTACAGGTGACAAGTCCCACATGTTGAAGTTTGAACATTAGAGAAGCATGCAGAGGCAAGCATATAAAGCAGGGTTTATTTAAAAAAGGGGTAACATAGACTTCTCCCAGAGGGAGGAGGGGGCCAGAGCTGGTATCCTGGTATCCCAAGAAGCAAGGGTGTTCCATCTTTTTATAAGTCTTAGACTTCCTTTGTTCTCCTGCTCTCTTCCCCTTATCTTTCTCCTTCCTGCACAGTGACTAGGTCCAGGGGATGTTTGGTGGGGTTACCAAAAGGTGGGAAACAGGTGGCTGAAGGGGCAAGGGCAGGATGCAGCAGCCCAGGACACATTAATTAACAACTTTTACTACTCAATGTAGAAGAGGCAATTCCTGGGACAGGTTACTTTAGCGACAGGTTGGAGCAGGAACAGGTTCTTGATAAGGGTGGAGGAGGGCCTCTGAAGGCATTTCAGTTCCTCAGCGGACAGTCTCCGACTTCCTGGACTCGCTCAAATTGGCCTCCTTGATTTACCTATCTATACTGACTGTCTGTCTAATTCTGGCTTCAGTTGTGTGGCTGACTAGGAGTTGGGGCTTGCTGCTGCTGCTCATCATCATCAGAAAAGAGTATCATAACCAAACATCACTGGCTCTGGAAAAAAATAAAATTCAAAGTAGTTTCCACTGAATGCCTATTGCTTTTGCACCACCATGAAGCTGACCATTGAAAGTCAGGGACCCTCTACACGGTTAACAAGGCACCAGTCATTTCCATGGTCTGTTTTGCTCTTGACAATCTCATGCAATCAACAGGGCAGGCACTTTATCCCACGTTAAAGATGTGCTCCAGGGTGCACAGGCTTGCATAAGAACAGATGGAGCCAGGCACCTGAGGCAGGAGGATCTCGAGTTCAAAGCTAGACTCAGCAAAAGTGAGGTGCTAAGCAACTCAGTGAGACCCTGTCTCTAAATAAAATAGAAAATAGGACTGGGGATGTGGCTCAGTGGTTGAGTGCCCCTGAGTTCAATCCTTGGTACCCACTCCCACCCCACCCCCCCCCAAAAAAAAACCCCCACAAAACAGAAGGTGTATTGCAGTGTTTCAAGACAAGAGCTATGATCATTTATTTATGCTACTTGCAAAAAAAATTTTTTGCAAGAAGCAAAGGATTCTAGATATTTTCTTAATGTAAGAAGAGACTTTGCAGTTTCATTTTGTTAATTATAGTAATCTTGTCTGGTGGGCAGATGAGTTTTCATAGGGTTGGTGGGCAAATCCAATCTTCTGTGGAGAATTCTATAACTTCGAAGGGACTAACATGATTCTCCACAACTTGTCAACATAAGTCAATATCTATAACAAAAATACAGTTGTATGGTTATGATAGCCCATGGAAGATAATTATGAGAACAAACCTCTTGTTATGGGCCAGGCTACATGGACAATGACCAATCAGATTCCATTTTACACTGAGACTTCATATCACATAAGAAATGCTTCTTCCACCAGAAAGCCCCATCTCTGTACCCATTAATAGTTACCTAGCATAACATACTTGGCAACACAAAATAGCAATTCTTATACAATGTAAAATTGTTCTCTTTGCTTTCCATTTTTCTTGGGCAATGTACCTTTTCAGAGATTTATTGTCTAGATATTAGTAACCATTGTCTAGTGTGTACTGAACTAGGGTCATTTTGACCCCCTTCCCTTCTGCTTGCTTGTTGCTATGCCAACCTGGAAAGTCCTGTGGGAAATACCCATGTACCCATTGCACTGTCTTGCTAACTGCCCAATTCAACTTCTTTACCTGCTTGCTTGCAGCTTTGGCAACCCAGATATGGTTTTTGCCTTTAAATATCCTAAAATGCTCAGGCTTGGGGCTGTTCCCTCTAGAGACAGTTATGGGTCCTGTGCGGGGCAGTCACCGGCTGACCGGCTAAATAAAAGACTCTTCAATTTGGACAACTGGGACTTGGTGTGTTTCCTGAGCCATCTGCCCCACAACACTCTAGACTGTTACAGGAATTTCATTACTTTGTTTAGCAAGGGGGTCTTAGAAAACCAATTGATCTTTTAGATAAAAGTAAACATAAAGAATAAGTACAGATTGTCCTGCGTCAACAAAGTTCCAAAATGGGCACTATACAGAGATGAGCATGGCCACTATATAAGGATGACACAGAAATTGGTGGAATGTTTCATAAAAAAGAGCAACCTAAACCTGAAAAAAGCTGTCAGACAAATATTCTCTTCTCTCTCGTTCCTTTCCAAGCCAAGGGTAAAAGATCTCTTGTTTTTTATATTTTTGAAAGCTCTTGTGCTCACAGGCTTCCCTGAATTTCTCATGAAGAACTAGGTTTCCAAAGATGATTTTGAACAAAGCAAATAAAACTTTTCAGGGTTTATCCTTTATTTCCACAAACCCTAGTGCAGGTTGTGATGTCCCCTGCCTTTCCCCCAGGCTTTTTGACACCCCACGAAGTCATCTTCAGTAGACCCCAAAGAAGTGGTAAGGACAGAACTTAAAAGTACAGGCTCCGGGTCAGATTACCCTCATCCCTCTTTATTGTCTCTTTACACAGATAGGAGTGGAGGCTAAGATGAGTGTATTGGTTCACTTTCTGTTGCTATAACAAAGTACCCGATACTGGGTAATACATGAGGGGTCCCATTGGTTCAGATTCTGGTGAGGGCCTTCTGGCTCTGTCACAACATATGCATGGTGATGATATCAGGTGTGAGAGGGAGAGATCACATGGTACGACAGGAAGTAAGAGGGATTCAGGGGCTAGGCTTGTTCTTTATACGATTTGCTCTCAGGGAAACTAAACAGGATACTCTAAGAAGTACATTCATTCTCTCCAAGCATGGCTCCCCAGTGACCTAACCATAACCACTTCCAGTAGGTCCCATCCCATCAAGATTCCACCATCTCAATACGCCCATACTGGGGACCACAATTCCAGCATATGAACATTAGAGGAATAAACCATAGCAATGAGGGACACAGTTAATAGTACTGCCCCCAGGGGACTTTGAGGATTAGAGAATACCAGACAGGTATACTCTTAATATCATACTTGACCATAAAAAATGATAAAAAATTAGGACTACTATTATTTCCTGACACCTCTTTCTCCATCCACGTGACATCCCCTGTGAGTTCTGCTGAGGGCTGTGGGAATAGGTAACTAATCTAAACTGAGTGCCGACTCAGAGGAAGTCAAGGTGAGCATGGGTTTCTCTCCTGTCTCTGCCTAGAGGTTACATATATGTAGAGCCCTGAGATCCCAGGTCACCAAATTTCTATCTTTAATACCAACAATGTTAGGATTTAGCTGGTCAAAGGTACTGGTCAAGCATTGTTTTAAATCCATTACATTTATTAGTACATTGGAGCCTTCCAACTACCTTCCTTTGCAAGCAAATCAGAAGGGAAAATTGATTGTATCTCCCTCCCATTACCATGGCCAATTAAGAGGCAGTTCTGATCTCCACGCATTGTCTAGTGAATTGAGAAATAAAGAGATCAAGCCATTCTTTCCTGGTCATCATCCCTAGGAGCAGTGCTGCTTCCTCTAACTCTGTTTGTTCTCTTGGAATCTGTTTCTCTTAATGCATATGCAATTCCTTGATTAAAAGCATAATTTTGAAATAGAAGTCTCAGCATTTTGACCCAAGTAATGTTGCATTTTTAGACTCGGTTTTCTTATCTGTGCAATGGGCATAACAACTGATTTTATACCACACAGTTGTTTTGAATATTGAATGAGGGAAGCCTGATTCTACCTGGCTCATGGTAAGTGCTCATTAAAAAGTTACTATAATTATTATCATTATATTATTATTATACAGTCAATTTATGTTGGCTCTCTTTCAAAACTCATTACACCAAAAGCAATTGGGTAAAAAAAATCTGTAAATTTGTTTGCTTTTTTACTCTTTTAGGCAATAGATTTCAGGGGTTAGGCAAGCCTTATTCTTTCATTTTGTACTCTTGAAAATCATATTTAAATCTCTGAGATATATCTTTAGAGGCAATTCCTCTTAGGTTTATTTCAAGTCAGGAAACTTGGATGTGTTTCTCTCTGCAAAAAATCAAAATAGTTCTTCAACTAAGTTCATTCTTCTTGTTGTTGTTTTTCTAACTCAAAACTGGGATTATTACCTTTCTCTGCTGGATGGCCGGGGGGCTGCACACTGCAGAAAGAATGTCCAAGGCTCACTCCACCCTTTGGCTTACTTTTCCCTATACCCTTATCTCCTGCTGATATCCCTTTCGGTTACCCCAAACTCCTTCTGTTTGAGAGGACCCTGTGCTTAACTGTTGCGACTCCCTCCTCATCTCCAGGAACTGTGCAGAGATACCTCCTCAGGTTAGTTCTTCCCTAGGGACTCAGCCAGCTGAGATGGGCACAGGCTGCAGGCATTGGCGTGTTGGCATCCCTTCCTTATCCCCTCTTCTGGCACTTTTCTAATCCTCTCATGAGCCAGCATAGCACCTGGTCCTTTTCACTATTTACATGTAATTGGGAAAACAGCATAGGGAAGACAAATTTCAAAAGGGAAAATCACACCCCCAAAGATCACCATCATTTTTACACATCATCTGAAAGGCTTGGTTCATGTGTGTGCATGTGTATGTGTATCGCAGTTGCAATTGTAGTGAAGATACAATTATATATTGATTACCCCTTTGTTATTATATCCTATTGTTTTCATATTTCTGCGTAATTGCCATGATTGTTAAATATGCACAACGCCGTTTTGACATAGGGATTCACAAAAATTATCTACTTAGGACTATTTTTTAAAATATTTTTTAAGGGCTGGGATGTGGCTCAAGCGGTAGCGCGCTCGCCTGGCATGCGTGCGGCCCGGGTTCGATCCTCAGCACCACATACAAACAAAGATGTTGTGTCCGCCAAAAACTAAAAAATAAATATTAAAAAATTCTCTCTCTTTCTCTACCTCTATCACTCTCACTCTCTCTTAAAAAATATTTTTTAAATTGTTGATGGACCTTTATTTTATTAATTTATTTATATGTGGTGCTGAGAATCGAACCCAGTGCCTCATACTTGCTAGGCAAGCACTCTACCACTGAGCCACAACCCCAGCCCTATTTAGGGCCATTTTTAAAATTGTGAGATCAATTTAAAATTGCATTTGTCAATCTCCACTTCATGACAACTTGAAATTCTTGAATAAAACATTTTTAATTGTTTTTAGTTTTGTCCAAAGAGTATAACATTTTACTCAGAATTGTTTTTTTTTTTTTTAATTTAGGTGATTTTGGTTGTGTTCACTTTCATTAACTTAGTAATGGCTTTCTGGAAAAACTGGTTTTTAGAAAAGACACTTGTTTCTCTGTTTTGGTGCAGAGATGCAGAGACTTGCATATGTAAAATGGTTTTAAACTGAGATGTTTAATTTGGTCTTAGTTTCTGCTGAGACCTTAAGTGTAAGGGGAAAAGAAAAGAGGCTAATGTCCCACATATTCACAAAGAGAATTCTGAACCATGTAAGCATAGCTATGATATGACTTAGATATGACTCTAAGCCTTCCCCTTTCTTGTGCATACATGAGAGGCTTAAAGGTCCATGGAAAGATATTGGAGAGAGACGTTCTCAGGAGAAAGCCAGAGTACTGGGGCATTACCCTCTACTGTGCTCCCATCTAAGGCAAAGGAAGGGGTCTTGAAAGAGCTCAGAGAGTTTGAGGTGGATTTGGGGAGTAAGGAGCTTGAACATGCAGATAGGCAAAAGCCCAGGTGGAATGGCATTTGGTGACAGAGCCAACCAATGGGATGACCTTAGAGGAATTATGTGATTTCCCTAACTCTGGGCGGCTGGGAACGGACCATGGTTATTTCCTGTGAGCCTGATTTGGGCCCCATGGGAGGCAACTTGGATCATCTTGAAAAATGCCAAAGAGGACATACTATAGGGGTGAATCAGCTACAGTACAGGGGTGACAGATAGAAAGGCAAAGGATGGCCAGTTGGAGGAGGAATTGCCCACATTGAGGGGACCTGGACAATCCCCAGTGATAGAGGTCATCCAAAGCTCAGAGAGCTACTCCTGAGAGCAGGGGTCAGCACCTGGAGCAGCCAGCCCACTGTTGTGAGCTGCAGAAGAGAAAAGCAACTGGAGGGGAGTACTGCAGAAGCTGGCCACACCCACCACTCCCAACTGGCCACGCCTCTCTTCATTCAGCTCTGAACTTGGAAGGCCAGGGAAGTGCCAATATTAGATCTGCCCAGACATTTCTGGGGCAGTGAGTGGGAGATAGAGGGCAGACTGAGTCAGTTACACTCCTTAGTTCATGGCACACTGGCATCAATAATTTGTACAACTCTCTTTTGTAGTTTGTATTTATAAATTTTTGTTCTCCATCCCTACTCCAGTTCCTCTCCATGAAAACCCATTTTAACAGGTTCCATATGTACTTTTTGTTTGCACATGTTCTGAAAAACTTCCTATTTTTTCTGTTATTGTGTGTGTGTGTACGCATGTGCACGGGCATGAGTATTTTTCATTAATATAATTAGCTCTGTATTAACTTGTCTTGTTTCTTATTTTATTGAGCACTGTTTTTAAGATTTGTCTTTGTTGCTATGTGTTAAGTTGACCCTAAAAGTCCCAGTTGGATGTAATTGGTCTGAACTTTTGTAATTGAAAAATTGAGACTATTTATTAGTACCTGAGAATGGAAACACTGTACTCTGCCCCATATTTCATCCAAGGTGGAGAAGGATGATTTCATAAATAATATTTGAATGCCATTGTTTTCTGAGGGGAGAGCTCCTTTAAACTGTATCCCATCAAGTTCAATTCTTTTAGTCCACCGGCTGTAAACTGTTCATTAATACATCAGCTTATATGAACCGAATACCTGTGATGTATAAGATTTTGGTCTCCAAAAGATTCAGGGATAAATAGGATTAAATAGTAAAAGACAATGTCAAGTAAGGCTGTTCTGGGAGATACAGAAATAAAGGTGCAGGCAAAGGGGGAGGACTTCAAGGGTCATCAGGGGAATGAAGAGAAAGAAACTGAATTGCATCTGTAAAGTGTAACAGAATTTTGATATAATGCAAAACACATTTAGATCTTTTGGGAAAGAACATTAGCAAAGTAATGCAAGTTAGAAGGTTCCAGGGGTTTAGTTGGGAGGTGAAAAATGTTTTTTTTTTCTTTTTCTTTCCCCCTTTTTACCCCCTGAAGCAAAAGATTAGGTTTTTTTTACTACACATTTAATGGTTTGTTTTGCTTAGTCTATAATCTAGATTATGACGACTGATTCCTGGCTAGTTAGCTCCATTGTTATTCTCAAACATCAAAATAAGGAGGCAGTGGTGGGGATTTAAATTTGGGTGAGTCAAAGGCTTACCTTTTGTGTGTGTATTGCATTTTTTTTCCTTTTTTGGTCCCTGGGATTGAACCCAGGGGTGCTTAACCACTGTGCCATATCTCCAGCCCTTTTATTTTGAGACAGTCTTGCTGAATTGCTTAGGGCCTCACTAAATTGCTGAGACTGGCTTTGAACTTGCAATCCTCCTGCCTCACTCTATTGAACCACCGGATTCTGTCTTGCATTTTTAAAGTGATAGTTATCTTATTTTTAAGCCATTGCTTCAGATCCTAATATATTCCTTTAGCATCTTCTTTTGTGTGTTTTGTAAACATTAAGAAAAAAAAAACTCAATTTCTTTTTTTTTTCTTTTTCTTTTTTTGTGCAGGGGATTGAACCCAGCATCTCTTGACCACTGAGCCACACACATCCCCAGCCCCCCACCCTGCTTCATTTTTTAACATTTTATTTAGAGACAGGGTCTCATTGAGTTGCTTAGGGCTTCGCTAAATTGCTGAGGCTGGCTTTGAACTTGCTATCCTTCTGCCTCAGGCTCCTGTGTTGCTGGGATTACAGGTGTGCACCACCATGCCCAACCCCAAGTTCTTTTTAAAGTGGTCTGTGCTGTATCACGCTTAAGCTGACATTGGTACAAGGATCATCTGTATGTGATGGGTTCACTATGTTTTAGGCTTTTTCCTCTAACTTGACTTAGAAGGAAGTTTCTGAGTCTTTTAAGCACCTTGTCATACAGTGAAGCTCTGTGACTTGTCAATGAATTCTAGACTCATGATGTCCCTGTTTGTCATGCTGATCTTGCCTCTTCTCCAATGGTATTCTGCAAAAATTCATGCTCATCTTACATCATCCCTGATAAATTATTGATATCTAGAGTTTCACTTTAGTGTCAGCTCCAACTGCTGCCATGTCACCAACCAGAAAGCACTGTGCAAATTTGAGTTGCTCAGGGAAATCAGTATTGATGATATCCATATGGTTATCAGACTAATCTGAGTTCTAAGTGGAAGTGGATTTGTTTTGCTTTGGACTCAACTGGTTCAGTTTCTTCTTTTTTCTTTCAGAACATTTTATCAAGACCCTGCCAGAATACCAGGTGGTGGGTCCTGTTCAAGTAGATGCGAGTGGGCATTTCCTGTCATATAGCTTGCACCTTCCTGTCCCCAGCAGCAGGAGGAAGAGAGACTTGGGTTCCTCAGAGGACTGGGTCTACTACCAAATTTCACACGAGGAGAAGGACCTGTTCTTCAACCTGACGGTCAATCAGAGATTTCTTTCCAATAGCTACATCGTGGAGAAGAGATATGGGAACCTCTCCCACGTTAAAATGTTGGCCTCCTCGGGGCCTCCCTGCCACCTCAGGGGCACAGTTCTGCAGCAGGGAACCACAGTTGGGACTGCAGCCCTCAGCGCCTGCCATGGACTGGTGAGTGCTTGGGCCAATCATCTGCCCCTGCTCCAGGCCCTTAGACCCTCAGCCTGTTGGATCCTCTATCAACAGGTTCATAGCTGCATCAGTGCATGACAGTTGGGCCCTTGTGATGTCATGATCTGGACCTTCAGAGGGGTGGGGAGAACGTGATTTATTTGGGAGGTGCAGAGAGTAAGGACACTGAGGGTTTTAGTGCAAGAGACAGAGGGGCAGGTGGAGGAGAAAAGGGAGGACATGAGTTGGGTCTTCAATCTCTGGGTCAACTCTGAGGGTTTTGTTCATTGGATGGCTGGCCATCACCTTTGGAATGAGAAAAACCTGAATTTGAACTGCTTTAGAGTTTTACTAATAATAACGGTGATAAGAGAAGCTGCTACGACATAATGGTTGGCTATATATGTACTTCACTTTCAGAGTTCATGTAGCATCTTAGACTGTGAGTGGATCCCCGTGCACTTTCATTTGTAATCTGTAAATCTATGAATGGAGATAATGTCAGAACCAGCCTCAGAGGAGGGGTTGGCAAACTATGGCTCACCGACTTTTCATAAATACGACTTTACTGAAGCAGATACACCCCTGTTTCTAGAACACCAGTCACTGGAATGTGTGGCTTATGATGAGGTTTTCGTACATTGTCCTCCTCCCCATTTTTTTTTTTAGCAGATGAGGTCGTTTGGAAATATCAAATAATTTTATTGTGCAAGTTAACTTAATCCTGAGTTTTCTACTATTATACATCACCTCTCAGAGGGTGACTTTTCCAAAGTTTAAGCCTGTATTTAAAATGAGTTCCATCCCTTTGTTCTCCCTTGATTCTGGCAGCAGCTGCAGTGACATCCTGCCAGCAAGCGATGGCCAGCATGCTTAGGGACCGTGCTGATAGTTTTTGAGGTTTTCCTCTTGCTGAAGTAGGAGACAGTGACCAGTGCTCACAGCGTGCGCAGGGAGGGTGACTTCAGGGGAACATTCCAGAGCCCTGAAGGTGACAGGTATCCAAGGTTTTCCAAGCAAAGCAGCTAGTGACCTTGCATTCATACAGAAGGCACTTGTCCCAAGTCCTTCCACCATTACTGTCATTTTGCTAAGAATTTTTGTTCTTCAAAATTTTGCTCTGTGTTTATCTTGTATCTGTAGAATTTGGCTTTGCTGGAATACTGTGGGAAAACTCTTGTAAACATTGTACAACCGTTTAAATCTGAAGGACCCCTGGGAATGAATTGCTATGTACTGTAAATGGAAAGAATTTTTTAATGGCTTTTTGTGTACATCTGGATATTCAAATGTAGATTTTTTTTAGCATTTCCCCTAATTAGACCATAAACATTGAAAAATCATGAATGAGCCCTTCTTCTTCTTTTCAGCTTCTTGTAGTGCTTGGTAGAACTGGGAGACATCCTCATCCTCAGGGTTCACCCTAGCTTCAGGTCACATCTTGCCTTGTAGTCCTAGATCTCTCATTTCTGTAACACAACCATGAAAGCCAACCAATAAGTATCATTATCACCTTACCCTCTGTCACCAGCACAGCAGAAGAAAGAGCCCCTGATCTGGAAGGATGGGCACATAGAACTAAAGAATCCAAGAGACAAACATGCAGAATCCACACTGTTCTGGAGAACACTAATGTGGGAACTCATTCTCTGCACTAGGCATGCAAATAATTATCATGCTAATAAGAGCCTAGAAACTTTAAACCCAGGTGCCTCTTCATGGGTTAGAGCAACGTGGTCTTTGGACCAACAGAAACAGTGGGTGTTTATTAGTGGTGTTATCCAACATTGCTAAGAAGGAACTGTTCTCTTCAGGTGATTGTAGCAAGAAGCCAAAGGTGAAAACCACTGCTCTCAATTTCTCCTTGCTTTCCTCTTGTGCTTTCTAAGGAAACGACATACTGCTCAACATTACTCCAGACTTGGGTATGCAGAACTGGGACTTTTTCAACTGCACAGAGCCCCAGAGGAGCAGTGGGAACTACCATGTGGGCATTTCCAGATTCAGATTTGAGATTTGTTCTAAGTATAGGAGAACCACGTGGTGGCCAAGATGATTTTGGAATTTTTTAGAGCCCAGTCACTGAATGACTTCGCGAGAAACACTCCATGGGATTATTTGGGGACTTGATGTTTTGGGGAACTCTACTTCCACCAGTGGCCTGGTTTAGGCACCTATGCTCTGGACTATGTATCTGGGACAGTAAACAAATACTTGTTTTCTGCTAATAGGACATTCTTTAATTCCTGCTCATAGTATTTCTTAGCCGCAGCTTTATTAAAGTGAGTACTGTTTTTGACTGGGTCACAACCCTTTGCCTCATTTCCAGCCCTTCCTGGGAAATTAAATCCTGATTCCTAGTCTGAATGGTCATGGATCTCTCCAGAACCATGTAGCTTCATCTCCCACTCAACTCTGGCCTTATGTTTTCCTTTCTCATTTGGCTCGTTGAGGTTTCCTTTCATGTTTTGAACTCCAATGTGCACTAAAATTTTGAATGAGGGATTTTCAGTTTTTTTTTTTTTTAAATCAGACTTTGAGATAGTTGTAGATTCACATGTAGTTTTAAGAACGAGTACAGAAAGACCTGGCATACCCTTAACTAGTTTCCTCCAATGGCAAAATTTTGCAAAATTACTGTACAGAATCACAGTCAGGATTTTGATATGGATGCAGTCAAGATGTCAATGTTTCCATCACAAGACTTCCTTGATATTGTCCTTATAGCCATACCCATTTCTCCCCTCCCTCCAGTCACCTCCCATGTTTACATTTTACATGTAAGTCTGTGATCCCCTTTGAGTTAATTCTTGTATGAGAGCTGAGACTTAGGTGGGGGTTCATTTCTTCACTCCCCTCCCTCCCTCCTTCTCTGCCTCTTTCCCTTTCCTGTACCTTCCTCTTTTCCTCCCTCCCTCCTTTCCCTTTCTTCCTTCCTTTCCTCCTTCCCAGCCCCCCTTCTCCTTCCCTTTCTTCCTCTGCTTTTCTTTACCCATAGATGCCTAAAGGCTTCAGAACCATTTGTCAAAAAGCTGTCTTTTCTCCCTTAAATTGCATTCATCCTTTGGTAAAAATCAATCAGACATACTTCTGTGAGTCCCTTTCTAAGTTTTAGGTTCTGTTCCACCAACTTCCCACAGTCTTCATTCTTGACTGTATAATCTTGATATTAGGTAGACTCTCTCATTTCATTCTCCTTTTTCAAAAGAGTTTGGCAGATTCTAGCTTCTTTGTCTTTATGTGTAAATTTAAAAATAATCTTATATACAAACAACTTGATGAGATTTTGACAGGAATTATATTAAACCTGTGTGTTAACTTGGGGAGAATTGGTAACTTTGCTACTTTGAATCTTGCAATCCATGAACCATGTTTGTGTCTGGGTTTATTTAGATCTTCCTAGATTTATTTTATCAATATTGTGTAGCTTTTGGCATGCTAGTCCTGTGTATGTTTTGTCAAGAAATAATTTAAAGCATATAAGAGATGTACATAGCTTACATGCAAATATTACAGTATTTTATTTAAAGGACTTGAGCATGTGTAGGCTTGGGTATATAAGGGGATTCTGGAATTATATGCCTCATATCTACGGACATTTAGTTTTTTTCTTTACTTTGACTATTGTGAATAATTCTACAGTGAACATAGGAGTGCAGATATCACTTCAAGATAGTGATCCTTCGGATACATATCTAGAAGTAGAACTGCTGAATCATATACTAATTCTACCTTTAGCTTTCGTTAGTAATCTCCATGCTATTTCCCACAAAGGCGATTCTAATTTATATTCCCACGAACAGTATATAAGGGTTCTCTTTTCTCCATATCCTCACTGAAAGAATGAACAAGGCTCATTGGAGAAAATGCCCCTTTATTGAGGAACAGCTCTGCATATTTATAGAGCCAGGGGTGGTTGACAGTTATGACAGTTTAATGGTTGAAGGGTTTGACAGTTGGCATGGGGTGCTTTCTGATTGGTGGGTAAGGATCATGTGAGTCAGCAGGGCTAGTCTGATTGGTGGGTAAGGATCATGTGAGCCAGCAGGGCTCACCATTGGACGGCTCTTCTCGGGGGATGGGGAAGTTAGTCTTTGGAGCTGGGTTCACTCTCAACACTCACCAGAAATATCTCCTTGTGATTTTGATGTGAGCCTCTGTGATATTAAATGAAGTTAAGTGCTTTTCATATCTGCTGGCCATTTCTATGTCTTCTTTGAAGAAGTACCTATTCAAGTCCTTTGCTAGGTTTTAATGTGTGTTTTGTTCTATTGATTTATAGGAGTTCTTTATATATTTGGGATATTAACCTTATATTGAATATGTGGTTTGGAAATCTTTTCTCCCATTTCATAGATTGCCTTTCATTGTGTTGACTTTCCTTCTGCAGAATCTTTTTAGTTGGATGCACTAGTCTGTTTTTGCTTTTGTTGCCTGTGCTTTTGGTGTCATATTAAAAAAAAAAAAGTCATTGCCCAAACCAATGTCAAGAAGAAGCCTTTAAGCACATTAGTTTCATTCATTCTCCCAGATAATGTGTATGTGTGAACTGTTCTTTTGTATTCTCCTGTCAAGTCCAAAGTGGGCCTGAGGACATCCAGTTTTGCCCCTACTGGTCTCATGGCCTAGAGAAATCGAAGGCTCCATGACCCTTGGTCTTGGTCCTTTCTCCTCTGTCATTGTGAGGATTTTGAGCTGCCTGGGGAGGGATTCTAAATCTCACTCTTGATGATGTTTCTCTCAAGGAGTCTCCTGCCGGTTGCTTTTACCTGTATCACCTACTGTGCTGCCTGTCTCTGTGGGCCCTGGGGCCTTTCCTGCCTGTTGGGTAGCTAATCTGAATGGAAAATTAGGCTCTCAAGCAGAGTAAAATAATGGCCTTGTGGTTTTTGTCTCTTCCCTGGTCAGAATGTATTTGGAGAAAAATTAATGAAACTTCTCTGCAAATTTATCCCATGTTTTTTCACTCATATTTATTCCAAATTTTTTTTTTTTTTTTTGGTAGAATTTTCTGATTCTCAATCATTCTGGGAGGAGGATAGCAATTTCTTCTGTGCTTGGCCTCACTGCCTCCCCCATTGTGCAAGGATGGGGTTTGCTGGAATGACCATGTTTATTCACGGTGGGGATTTGGCTCATTGATTCAGAGCCTGTTTGGAGAAGGATCTGCTGGATGTGAACCAGGTTCCTATGCCTTGGTGTGATCTATGATTTCTGTTCAGTTTGAAGAACTTCAGTGGCCTTTTCGTTCGACTCCCATCTTATTGCCTTTAAAATCTGGGACTTGTCTGGAAAGCTGGAGCAAGAACCATCTTTTCAGTCACCGCCTTATCCCTGACTAGCACTTTACGAATTATTCCCATCTGGAATATACACTATTCAGCCAGGTTTAGCCCACACAGTTGTTGTGGAAAACAGCTTCAGAGTGCTGTACAAAGGCACTTCAAATCTCTTATTGGCTTGCAAGAATAACCACGTCTCTTTACCTAGTTGTTGGGACACTTCACTAAAACTGCTGCTTTCAAGTCTTCAGTGAAATGTGCATTGCTCATGGACACTCTTTTTCATCTAATTTGATGATTCTCAGCACCATTGGACACAATTAATTATTCCTACTTAAAATGCACTTTCTCTTTGCTTTAGTGGTGCCATATGATCAGGGTTTTTCTCTAAATCGAACCTACTGTTCAGTCTCAGGATCCTCTGCTTCTTTCTGTACAGTTAACTACTAGAATGTTCTAGGCTTCCATCTGTAGTTACTCTTCTCTAGCTTCATATCCTGCACACCTCAATCCGTCCCAAATCAATTGGTCTATCTATCTTTCAATCAACTGATCAATCATTTATTCATCTACTCATCTATTTATATAATCATCTAGTTATCTGTCTTCATCATATTTATCATCTATTTATGACATCTATCTCTGTATCTATGTAAATAGCTCTTAAATATACACATCCATTTCCTTGAATCTTCACTTGAACCTGCACTTTCCATCTGGATGCCTAATGAGAATCTCAAATTTCACATGCTCAAAGCAACGCTCTTGATACCCCCTCCTTCAGTCTTTCCCATCTCTGTACTTGTCAGCTCCATTCTTCCAGTTGTCCAGCTCAAAACCCTTAGAATTATTTTTTTGTTGGCTCCTTTTTTCTTCTACTCTGTGTCTGCTCTTAACAGTGAATCTTGTCTGCTCTATTTAAAAATATGTGCAGAACTGACCACTCCTGTCACCAACACAGCTAACATTCTACTTATTTTCAACAGGGACCATTTTACTCTCCACAGGAGGGTTGGCATTGTCCGGAGACATTTCTGATGGTCAGAAGTGGAGAGGAGGAACTCACTTCGCCATTAAGTCAATAGAGGTCTGGGGTGCTGCCAGTCTTCCTCTAATGCATAGAATAGCCCTCCACAACCGAGGATCCTATGGTCCAAACTATTAGTAGTGTGGAGGTTGAGAGACCCTGTTCTAGTCCTGGTCACCATCTTCTCTCATTTGGACCCTGCATTCATCTCCCTGCCTCTTCGGTTATTGCTTACAAATCATCTTTCATGTGGTGACCAGGCTGGTATTCTAAACCCATTTCTAGTGCCAGTCTTCTGCTTCAAGTCTTGTGCAAGGTTACCTGTCAAAGCAGGATCAAATCGGAATGTCTTGCCCTGGCTCAGGGCCACCCTCTGATCTGGTGCCATCCGTCTTCCCACTTTCTCCGTGTCACACTTGCTTCATGCTGCAGCCACTCCGACCTTTTCTTTGCTTCTCAGATGTACCAAGCACACTCTCGTATCATAGCCTTTGTACACGCTCTTCTCTCTGCCTGGGACACCCTTCCCTCAGGTTTCCTCATAGCTGTTCTTGTCTTTCCATCCCAGCTGAAGGTCTTCCCTGGCCAGTCAAAAGAAAGTCGACTTCTCCAGTATTCTACCACACTACCTATTTTTTTTTAAAGAATTTTTAGGATCTGATTTTTCTAGTTTTTCTTTCCTTCACCTTGTTTTGTTCACACATTTAATTATGTTTATGATAAACATTCAGTAAATACTGGTGGATGGATGAGGCTTTATGCTGCTCCAAGTTCTGATAGCCTTTGCAGCCTGTGGTTCCAGAAGGGGATTACATTTCCTCAGATGCCTGAATAGTGGCTTCACACCCACCCACTGACTGTCACAATGCAATCTGGTCCCTGAGCCACTTCTGATGGGCTCCAGGGCTCTGCATCATGATGTTGCACTTGCCACATGGCCTTCTTCAGTTCATCATCCCAAAGGCACTGTGTCTGCCACCACTGGGTGACTTTCAGAAGAAGGTATTGCTATGACTGTGGCAATTCTGAGCGAGGTTCACTCCTTTTCTCCATTCTGCAAGGCACTTCAGAGTCTAAACTATAATTTTCAGCCAGACTTTTTTTTTTTTTTTAAGATTCGCACATAAACGGAAGGGAAATATAATGTAAATAATAACCTAAATTTGGTTGGAGTGGGGACTGGTTAGGACTTGTTTCTCTCATGAGTCCTAGGCCCAATCAAGAGGTCTCTGAGAAGGGACTAATTATCTGTCTTTCTGTCTGTCTACCCATTCATCTGTTGCTGTATCCATCTACCCATCCATTCATCCCTATATCAGACCATTTTTTCTATTTCTAGTCCTTCTTTCCAGGCCTGATTTCTTTCCAGGAATATCTACTTCATGGGAAGTCCCAACCTAAGACTCTGGGTCACTCTGTGCACCTTGTACTTCACCAAAGGGCCAGTGGAGGCTGAAATCTAGGCCAGGATCTACAAGCTGAACCAAGGCATGTGATTCAGGATGGAAACCGCATACTGGCTACAGGAGGGAAATAGGCCTTTTATCATCCCTTTGCCCGTGTACTCGTTTGCAATTTGTTGCCTTGTCAGGCAACTTTTAAAATTCCTCTGTCTGGAGGGGCACCTCAAAAAATTTCATCTACCTCTCTTGTGTGCCCTTTTCCAATTTCTAAAACATTAGTGACTGCAGTATCCCCTAGGTCAGCGATTCTGAGAGTTTGGCCTAGTTTTGTGGCCCCCAGATGACGTTCACCTGAGGCTACAATAGTCCACCCCCAGTATATTTCCCAAAGCCTTAGTTATTCATTGTTGAGTAACATCGTGAGCTGGTGTGTGTGCACACACTAATCAGCAGATCCTTTTCTGTTGAACTGCCACAAGTCCTCACTGGTTTCCCCTCCACCAATACTCCCTTAATTCAAGGTACAAAGCAAGTTTACATCCATTTCCTGAAACACTGGGGTCTTTACTTTAGATCCCCAGGAAACAGCTGCTTAAAATGTTACATAAGGGCACAGATCTTATAAATTCATATAGAGAAAAACATTCTCCCATACACACATCCAAAACTTCAGTGACACATTTTTGCTGAAATAAATACATTACCAATAGCCATGTGTGAAAGCAACCCTTCATTTTTTTGTTTTGTTATCTTTGCATTGAGCTGAAGAGGACTTTTGGAATAGAATGTCTACTCCAAAAAATAAATTTAATCCTCCTCCTCTTAGAATGCAGGACATCATGGAACTTTGAATTAGTCTTCTAGCTTCTAACCGGCAAGCTCTCATTTAGTTTAAGAATATGCTGTTACAATAATTTGAACTCTTTAAATTTTGTTAGATGCTAACTTCTAGAAATGCAAGGTTTAAGCATTCTCTGTGCTTTGTTGTGTGAATGCTGCAAGTGAGGATTAGTGATGTCTTGACTGGGGGAGGGGTGTGCTTCAGACCACATTAGTTCTTCGAGTGCAGTTCAGTTCTTGGCAGATAGAAAGACCTACTGGTTCCTTTTCCATATATACAAATAATGTAACTTTCTGCCCTCTTGTTCATGAACTCCTACTGAAGTCTGGGTGATGCAGCTGGGGAATGAAATTCACTGGCAGAGATGTGTGGGAAAACTTGCTGTTCTTGCCTTGCTCCCCATTCTGAATGTCATGGCCCCTTTGTAGAAAACACTCTGGGTTGTGGGATGCCTGTGTGTCAAGGGTTTGCTGTTCCTCCCCAGGGGGAGGGCCACAAGCGCTTTGTTTATCCCCTAACTGTGCTTGCAGGCTGAGGAATTCTCCCTGACCCCTGACCTTTGAGTTGCCTGGTCAGCCCTGTGCTTACTCAGACATGAGACTTTGGAAGCAGGCCTCTGGCTGGCGGAAATTCCTCTCTGTGAGCAGGCTCACAGATCTGAGTGAGGTTTTTTTTCCCTCCCTCCCTTTATGTCTTTTTTTTTACCTACTTTTTTTTTTTCAGTTCATCAGGTTCATTCTGTAGATCCCACCATGACGGATTGGAGGTGGGAGGGAGAGAACCGAGGAACCCATACTTCCAGAAGTAGCATTATTTTTATCTTTGGCTGGTCTTGATTCAGCAGCCCTTTCTGTGGCCCACGGATGGTGCTGGAAAAAGAATGGGGAACGAGTCTCTGCTGTTATTGGCAACAGAGAACAAATAACCTATTATAGAGGTGATGACCTGGCTCAGGTGTTGACATCAGTGCAATACATAGACATGATATCTCTGCTCCGGAGACTTTACTCTGAATCTCATTTCTATTTCCATAAGGCTAGGTGGCCAGAATCTCCATCTAGATGTTCGTGCATTAATATTTTTTGTTCTTTTTGACCCAACATGAATCAGGTCTAGGGAGTTTAAATATTAGAGAGATTAGCTCCTTTTGAAAATATCTCCATTGACTGACAGATATTAATAAAAGGACTTTGAAACATGGGGAGATGGATGCCTGAGCTTTGTCTTCTATAACTGGAAAAAAAATTTTTGCTTGATTGTTGGAGGTGATCTTTCAGTGTGACATGACTAGTATATTTTTAAACAGACAAAGCAATTCCACGGTATTGGGAGTCTGAGGACCTAAGGACCTAAGCCCAAGGTCTAATTCAATTGCTTACTAATTCTCTGACCCTAGACAAGACTGTGCCTCTTTGGGTTTATTGCTTTGGCAAGCTGGATTCTTGTGACCCATAGACCAGGAGGATGGACATCAGCTGGGAACCTGTTAGAAATGCATCTGCCAGATACAGTGGCATATGCCTGTATTCCCAGCAGTTTGGGAGGCTGTGGCAGGAGGATCACAAGTTTGAGGTCAGCCTAGATAAGTTAGCAAGACTTTGCCTCAAAATAAAAAATAAAGGTCAGGGGTATTGCTCAGTGTTAGAGCACCACCGAGTTCAATCCTTAGTACCACAAAAAGAAAAACAAAAATCAATGCAGATTCTCAGATCTTACCCTTGATCTGCTAAATCTGACCTAAATTTTAACAAGATCCCCAGCTAATCTGTGTATTAACATTTGAGAAGCATTGACCCATTACACTCAGAGATATTAATTCTACCTGACTTTTTATCCTTTTATGAATTGTGTTCTTGGGGCAAAATTATTTGCCTGAAAGCCTAGTGATGCTTTAGACATAGTAGTAGAGAAGGGTGCTATAATGGTCACCAAAGCTTATGGGCAAAGGGAGATGTCTTGGCTCTCTGTCACTGTGACAAATGCCAGAGGGAAAAACTTAAAAGGAAGCCAGTGATTATTTTGGCCCACAGCTTGAGAGTTCTTAGTCCATGGTCACTTGGCTCTGTTGTTGTGGGGCCTCTTTTGGTGAGACAAAACATCATGGCAGGAGCTCATGGGAGAGCAAAGCTGCTCACATCAGGATGGCCAGGAGAGAGCAATAAAGAGGCTGGGGTTCCAATGTCTTCTTCACAGGAGGGCTCTCAGCCCTAACTTCAGCACCACAGGCTGGTGACCAAGCCTTCAACCCATGGGGCTTTGTGGGACATCCAAGATGCAAATCATATCAGATCAAAGAGGAGGATTAGATAATGCAATTCAGAAAAAGACTTAGAAGAAACATGGGGCCTTGGAAACTAAAATAAGATTGGTTCTAGTGGCCAAACATACCCAGTCATTGTTAGCCTCCTCTGTCCTTGGCAGTGTTTTCTATTAAGATCCAGGTCCTTGTGTGGACAAATCTTACCAGAATACCTGCTGGGTTCCCCCCCACCCCCGGCCCCGGGTTCTTCATTCTCAGCTATCTGGTGAGTGTATAAAACAATATAATCTGTTGTTTTGGAGTCTTCATTTGAGCTGTTGAGAAAAGAGATTTTTTTTGGCCTAGGGAGGGCTGGGACAGACTATGACAGCTCCCATCCTCAAGGGGATTGGCCTTCTTGATACCAAGTGTGGGTTAAGAATGAGGACACCTCCATATTATAAATATTCCTTTAAGAGTTTATAAACGTGAAGTTTTCCAAGATGGTAATCAAAGTCTGGATATGAAAAGAGACTGGGAAAACAAGGCAGCCTTCCTCCTTAGTTATAGGGAGACACACACAGACAGGGCTGCTGTCAGTGGGGCACCTGGTAGACAACATGGGCGGAAGATGTGGCCTTCACCCCTGGCTGTGGCCACCTTACTTCTATTAGGTTCTGTATCCCTGACCAGATGAATTGTGGATTTGAGGTTTGCATGTTTCTCTTCTCATGTCTGCATAAGCCATTTGTGAATAGCACAGCTGTCCTGTCTGCCTTCATTGATTATGCCTGGTTGTTTACTTTCAAGACCTTTCAAATAATCAAACAGAAACCTTTCTCTCAACAAATACAAAAAGATCTGACCTTCTGGATTTTTCCCCCAATGGTGTATGTGACAGATTTGCTGATTTCTCTCCTTGAGATATTTCAGACATTAAAGAGAGTGACTTTCATACACTAATGTTTCATACAAAAGCCAGTTTCTCTCACTTCAGACTGCACAATCCATGTAGATATTCCTTCATAGCTGTGCAGTTAAATTGGCTGGGAGAACAGTAAACTATTTTGAGACACAAAATTATCAGAGAGAGAGAAAATTTAACACTAACGTGTCCCTTTTGATGTCATTGATTTTCCAACTTTCCTTTACTGGTCCACCCTCCCTGACATCCCACCACCCTGTTTATGGCAAAATTTTCTGCAGAATTTGTTCCTCATTTGATTTCTTCCTTGATGTCAAGAAGTGAGGCACACAGTTTTAAAGCATACAGCTTCCAGTCTCTTACTGGGTCATCAGATACCACTGTCTACCTTCCTTTCTTCTAGTAAGTCTTTTAGATTGTTTTGTTAAGTTTGCAACTGAATTTTGCTCTTTCTGTTCCTTTAGTATTTTCAGCTTATTTCTGAGGACTGACTTTTTTTTCCTGGTTGTGGGTTTCTGGGCTTTCTCTTTGGCTTTCCTTTCTCTTTCTTGATCTTGCTTCAGTATAGTTATTTTTACAGTCTTTAAAAACATCTTTGCTGCCAGCCACAGTGCTGCACACCTGTAATCCCAGGGGCTTGGGAGACTGAGGCAGGAGGATCGTGAGTTCAAAGCCAGCCTCAGCAAAAGTGAGGTGCTAAGCAACTCAGTGATACCCTGTCTCTAAATAAAATGCAAAATAGGACTGGGGATGTGGTTCAGTGGTAGAGTGCCCCTGAGTTCAATCCCTGGTACCAAAAAACAAAACAAAAAAACGTGAGCTGGGGTTGTGGCTCAGTGGTAGAACACTTGCCTCGCATGCGTGAGGCACTGGGTTCAATTCTCAGCATCACATATAAACAAATAAATAAAGGTCCATCACTAACTAATAAAACATTAAAAAAAAAAAACACAAACGGCCTAAAAAATTTGCAGAAAAAAGATGAGAGTTTGAGCTGTTAGCTAAAATAAGGCTGAGAGATACTCAATAGCTTCTTAACCTTTTTTAACCTCAACATAGCTTGATTGGGAATGGGCTACTCATGGCAAAGATTTCATATGTGCTAGAGTTTATTGCAGGTAAAGGAGCAGATTGTGGTGTCTCTCTCTCTCTCTCTCTCTCTCTCTCTCTCTCTCTCTCTGTGTGTGTGTGTGTGTGCATGTGAATGCCTGAGCATGCACACAGTAATAATTGAGCTGCAGCTCCTGTATTTAGAGTGATTTTATCTGAATCTGTGGTGCAGAATAAACAGATGGAACCAGTTGGGATTTCTGAGAAAGATGTCAAAGCATCCTGGATAATCATTTATTTGAGATTACATTGGAGCAGAGGGCACATCTGAACTTGGAGGATGGATAGGGTAGGAAAGTGGGCACTGATCCAGTTTCCCTTCTGAGTGGGTAGTCTGTTTTGTTTGGAGGGTTGTGATAACAGTTGTCTTGGCAGGGAAGGATTTGAGATATATTGATATATGCTTTAATCTTCCCTCTGGGAATGATTCTCTTACTAGTTAATTCTGTTAATTTAATTGGTTCAATAAAGATAATCTAGTTTCATAAGTAGGCTTTTCTTACTTTTTTTTTTAAATCTCTAGGCCCAGTCCACTGTGATTTAAGCTTACTATTTTAGAAGAGTATTTTGTTGTTCAGAAGCATTGGAATTGGGAGACCGGACTATTATAACTGAGTTCTAAGGGAAGTTCCTCAACACTCAAGGTTTCAACTTCCCAGTCTGGGAAATGAAGCCTGAGTGATTTCTAACATACCATAGAACTCAGGAATTTGGATGGAAGACATACCTTCATGTGGTGATGTGTGGAAAAATTGATATATTGTTGTTATTTTTTGTTTTACTGGTGGGGGGGATAAAAACCCCTTTTGAAAATTGAACTCAAAATGTTACAGCAAAAAAGTAGTGTTCTAGCTCAAGTTGTAAGTGGTGTAGATATTTTCACTGTAACATTTTCCATGCTGTGGAATCTAGGACTTAAGAAGAAAGAGGCAAAGTTGCTCCGGTTTGGTGACTCCCGAGACTATGGACTCTGGTCATCAAACAAGCCAACCCCTGTGAAGTCCATTTTATCTTTTGTGGCAACTCATTTTTCTATGATTGTGTCCCAAAGCCTTCAAACCTGAGTGGGCAAACACTTCCTTAATCAGATTAAAGTTTTCCAAGCCTATGTTGTGGATGGACCCGGAGATCACCAAGCTAAGTGAAAAAAGACCCAGAAAGTCAAAGTCAGATGTTTCTCTGATATGTGGAAACCAGACCAAAATAAGGAAGAGAGAGAAAGAGAATGAAGTGGAGGGGAAGGAGAAGGGGGGAGGGGACAGGGAGAGAGAGAGAGAGAGAGAGAGAGAGAGAGAGAGAGAAGGAGGAGGAGGAGGAGGAGGAGGGGGAAAGAAGGATGAAAGGAAAGAGGGAAGGAAGGAAAAAGGAAAGAAAGAAAGGAAGAAAGAGAAAGAAAGAGGAAGAAAAAGAAGAAAAGAAAAAGAGGTGTGTGGTGGGGTGGATTTCATGAAAACTGAATGAGAAGTGGACTAGAGGAAGAGGATTAAGGAGGGGGAAGGAGAGAGGGGAAGAGGGAGGAATGAAGGAATGATCAAAGGAATGATCAAAGGATCAAACTTTCCCAGGTACATATGTGAATACACTGTAGTGAATCTCACCTGTGTATATTCATAACACACTAATTTTATAAAATTATAAATAAATGGAAGCAGGATCAGTAGATTAAGGGGAACAGTGGGAGGGAGGAAGGGAGCAAAGGAGGAGGCACCAGGGACTAAATAGTCCATGTTTTTATAATCATAAAAATGAACTCTAATATTGTATATAGCTAAAGTGAACTAATCAAAAAATGTAAAAAAGAGAAGTATTTATTGGGATCCCATTGCATATTCTGCCTGTTGTTAGCAGGATATAAGAGGACACACAGAAATGTAGGTTGTAGCTCCTGCATACCCCCATTAAGATACCCGGCCTGGCTTGTGAAACCTTCACACAATACCCTTCTGAATTGTTGAGCTTTGTGGTGCTTATGATTGCTCTTCTTAGAGGATGGAGGAAAACATGGGGCCTGAAGCAGGGCCATCTTCCTAGAAGATGAATATTTGATACAGACTTAGGAAAATGAGTAGAAAGATGAGAGAACATAATAGATTTCAAAACTCTATCACTAGCTTTGGGGCTCTGACGACATTTCAATGTTTGGTTTTATTTTGAGAGTGGAGGAGCAGAGAGAGGAAGGAGTCACCATGGAAGCCTGATGTTTAGGTGGTTGTTTATTTTAGGAATAGATTAATCCAGTTCATCAACTACATGAAACATCCAGAAAGTATTGGAAATTATATGTGACAGTGGGAATAAAAATTGGGGGAAAAAATTGAAAACTTTTATTTAAGTTGGGCCCACAAATTGGGAAATTGGCATAATTGACTACCTGTAAAATAGTGTTCACAGCAGGATTATTTATAATAGCAACAGCTGGAAAAACCAAACCTCGTTAGTAGAATGATGCCTAAATTGTTGTATATTCATACAATGGAATAGTTCATAGCATTGAGAATAAAAAAAAATATTGCTACATGCGAAAATATAGATAAATCCCACAAATGTAATGTTAAGTGGAGGAAGTCAGACCCAAGATTTTATGCTGAATAAATTCAAAGTATATAACATTTTAAAATGGTAGAAGTTGTTTTGGTGTTATTGATTCCCCTTCCAGGTACCAGCCAAGTATAATCTCTTCCCTGACTTCCAACACCAAAAATTAGATTTGCCTTTTTGAAATTTTACTTAATATAATCATATGGTTTATATTATTTTGTGCCTGGCTTTTTGGCTTAACATTATTTTGTGATCATTTGTATTATTTGTATGGAGCGGGCTGGAAGGCGTTTAACTTACTTAAATGGTATTATGTGTTTATTTCAGTATGTTCACTGAAGGAAACAAGACTTCAGTAACACCCTTTTACATCTGTTTTTTTTTTTTAAAGTTATTTATTTATTTATTTTTTGTTTTAAGACAATATCAAACTTGTAGCCCCTGTGCAGCTGTCAGTCTCCTCAGGCTCTGACATTCTGCCTAGTTCCACCCAGCTCTCCTCCCTATCCCAACCCCATGTAGACACTCAGTTTTCCTTGCTCTACTTAATGGCTTAGGACTGAACTGTTCAGGAAGGGAAGGATGGGGAAGGAGAGCACTATGTTTGTCCAGGTGATCACTAGAGGTCCTTCCATTTCATATATTCCTTGCCCTTGCACTGGCTTAACTAGTGTTCCACCTCTTCCCTGGTGTCCCTCGGTGCTCAGCAAGTCTGGCTCTGCTGTTGTAATCGCACTCGCCATAGGTTCCTGCCTTTGTGTTCGCACCCTGCTGTCACCCTGGCTCTTGGTGCAGTGGCCACTATCCTGGTGCCCTGGGGTCTGCTATCCTTATGTGGGTCACCTGCAGGGCCTCTGCACCAACTGTTGGCTGGCTCAGTTGGACAGGCTGCCCCTGGCACTGTGCCTGCCTCCCATTTCCCTGTTTTTCCAGCTGTCCCTGGTGTTTTCTCAATAGTTCCTCTTGCAGCAGTGTGGACATTAAGTAAACTTTGTGCTCATTTCAGCATAAAATGTCTGTTTAAAAATTGCAATGTGGACAATTCCAGTTTAAGATTTTTTTCCCCCTCTAAAAAGCTTTTGGTTATGGGGACTTTACGCTTCTGTTAATCCTCCCGTTGTTGACTGAACTTGTAGCAGATACATCTCCAAAGCAAATTCTGTTTTACCACTGATTCAGCTACATAATTTGAGACACATCTCTCAGTGAAGCCCCGTTTAAATTTATCTAAAAGTTAAGAAGAATCGGGTTGGCAAAGAGGAGCACTTGAAAAGGTGTAAGGAGAGCACTTCACCACATTTTTTTCTTCCTCTTATAAGTTACAGATGACTATTTCCAAGCGCCTGCTGGTCCACTCCACCTAGACATCCTGACAAAGTAAAATCACTATGCTTTTATTCTACAAACTGGAACCATGTCACTAAGAGGTGGTCAAGGAGACGAGACTAAAGTGTCATCTGATTGCACTGGTGATGTTAGAGGCATTTACCTGGGCTTCCAGGTGTGCAGAGATCATGGAGTCAGAAGGGGATGGTGTAAAAGAGGAAAAGAAGGAGGTGTCAGGTATGGACTATCATGACAAGCAGAAAGAACACATGAGTGAGTGGGAGATCCAGAATCTGTTGCCTCCTGTAACCCTGGCTGAAAGACTGCTGGGGAAGAAAGCATAGAGGTTCCCTTCTCCCAGAAAACCCTGCCAACTCTTTAAAAAATGTTTATTGTTTATATTCCAAGTTTACAATATTATCTAATGGGACACATGCAGGTAGAAAAATGGTTATTATTATGGAACAAATTAACATATCTACCACCTCACAGAGGTACTTTGTGTGTTTGTGACAAGAGCAGCTAAAATCTATTTATTTAACAAAAACTTTGAAAAGAGTACAGTATTATTTACTGTAGTCCTCAGAGTTGTGTGCTGGACCTCTAGATTTGTTCATCCTTCATATCTGGTACTTTGTATCCTCTGGCCTATGTGTCCTCATTTCCTCTCCCTCCTCTCCCAACTTGAAGTTACTATATTATCCTCTATTTCTGTATATTTGACTTTCTTTATTTAATTTTTTACATTCCACATCTAAGCAAGATGTTGCAGTATTTTTTTGTGTCTGGCTTATTTCGCTTAGCATAATGTTCTTATCCACTCATCCATGTTGTGATAAATGGCTTGATCTCCTTTTTAAGGCTACTACTATTGCTACTACTACTCCATTTTGCATTTCTTTATGCATCGTCCACGGAAAGACACTCAGGTTGTGTCCATTTCTTAGGTATCATGTGCAATCTTGTCCCATTCTTTTCTTTCTCCTCTTGTGCTGGGGAGTAAACCCAGGCCATGTAAGTGTGTGTGCTAGGGGGGTGCTGTGCCCCAGCTTCTGCTCTTGACCACTTGGTAACATCAAGTCTCAGCCCAAGTGTTCCTCTTTGCATTGTATTGTCATTGTTTCTAGAATATCAGTCACAGTGATGGAGAGAGGGCAGAAACCATAATACATTACACACAGGAAAGAATAGGAAGGGATTAAGCTTCAAATGTAGGTGACTATTTTTGAAGGAATAAAAAATACAGGTCAATGGATGAGGAGAATAAAAGTTAAGTGTGAGTTGCTTTTTGTCCTTTTTGGAAGTTGGGAGGCAATTAGAAGCCACAAGGGAACCAGAGGGTAACGAGAGAGAGAGAGAGAGAGAGAGAGAGAGAGAGAGCCTTCTGGTGAGCACAGTGAGAAGACTCTTCTTAGGGTAGAATCCTTTTATACTACAACAGTGAGGATGAAGATGAAGGTGGGGGGAGCTGCAGAGAGCTCTGAGTTTTGGGGCAGGAAATGGGGGTAACTCCCTTGTTCCCAGAGCCACTGAATCCCAAGGACTGGTGAGGGCTGGCCTGTGACTATCAGGCCCTGGCTAAATAGCCTGAGGTTCAAGGAGAGAACCCAGCACCAGCAGTGCTGGTAGATGAGCCAACAGGCTGTGTTGAAGGTTGGTTGCATCAAGCTGGGGTAGGAGTAGCTCAGTTCAGCAGGCATGGAAGGTTCTACCCTCTTCTGACTTGAACACAGCATCAAACTGCAAGCCTTAGTTGCAGGAGCCTAAGAATGATACACGAGCTGGGACAGGCCCTGCTAATTGGCCGGGTCTCATATGATAGAAGGCCAGGGCTACAGTCAGGCCTTGGACATAGAACAGAATGCTGTTAGTACTGCTCCCTTGACAGTTCCTAGCTTGAATACTTGACTGTGTGTGTCAGGCAGTTTTTTGTATTTTGCTTCTTTATTTCATGTAACCTTCACAACAAATCTATGCAGTGGTGCTGCTGTGATCCTACTGTTCAGAAGAGGAAGGGGGGCACTGAGATGTTAAGCAAGTTGATCAAAGTTACGCATCTGGTAGGTGGCTGAGCATTAATTTAACACAGCCTGTCTGACTCTTGATCCTGATCTCTTCACCAACATGCCACACGAGCCTGGCCAGCTCAAGGGTGGGATGAAGACAAGACAAGTGGGTAGCTGGGAAACCTGCCCAGTGCCTTGCTAGTGAGGGAGAAGAATTTGAATGCATGCAGTGGAACGCCAGAGCTCAAAAGGGAGATGAAGTTATAAGAGGAATAAAATAGAGAGTCTAATCTTTGACTTCTAGCCCTAGATTATGTTGCTTCTCTAAAGCCTTAGAAAAAAAATTGCGTCTAAGTAAACATTCCTCTAGAGCACTTATTCCTTCATCAAAATGTGGCCAGGCTTTGTGTCTTAATGAAAAGTGAACCCACTTAAGCTTTGCCGAGGATTGACAATGAGTGGGAAATTCATGAGTTTGCTTAAAAATATTCATCTTTTCATCAAAAACTACACTTAGGAGACTAGTTTTGGGTTCTTTAGTGGCTCAAACCATCTTTTGCAATGTCCCCTCCTCCCAAGCTGGTCACTCGATTCTGCCCTCTAAGAATATGGCAGGACTTTCTTCTTTTCATTTTATAAAATTACAAAGCAAAATACTATACTAAAATATCTTGGACAAAAGCAAGGGAATCGGGCTGAGTTAGTATTGTCATTTTGTATTGTTGTTTCCAGAACTCTGAATGCCTTCCTTGGATAGGCCTTGGGTGGGAGTGGTGGGAAAATCTGGGAGGACACATTTGCAGGAGATGTGGAGTGGCCCGTCAAGCCCAGGAGGCAAGATGTTTGTTTGACTTTGGTGGGGATCAAGCAGGTTCCCTCCCTTCTCTCTCTGTCTGCTTCCCTCAGTGTGGGGTACTCATTCTCTGGCTCCTTTCCCAAGCTGAAGCCAGAGGGGCCACCACACATTCAAATGGGAAAGGAGATTGACTTGAGTTCCCCTAAAGATGGAAATGCACCTTGCCTCAGTGTGACTCGGTACTATCTGTAGACATGGACAAAGCACATGCCAATGAGCATAGTGGGAAGGTCTCTGGCATTGCATACAGCCATGATCTGGTCTAAAATGTGGTTAGCCTACACTCTTTATTGATTAGCCTATAAAGGACAGTGGGATTTGAGGATCAAAGATCTCTGCTGATGGTAGCTCACACTGCTTACATTATCACTCTCTCCTCTGACTCTCCCAATCCTTACTTGAGCCCAATGTCACAGATATTATTATTTCTTCCTACTTCTAGACAAGGAAACCGAGCCACCACATGTCAAGCAACTTCCTAAAAGGGAGAGGATAGCAAAGGAACTGACCTCCTGTTCCAGTGGTTTTAACCTCAGTGCTCTTCTGCCTCTTTTCTAAATCATGGAAACGTCAGGTGTGAGAAGATCTATTTTAAGATCTCCACTGAATAAAGGAGAAAACTGTGACAGGGATATTGGACACAGAGGGGAAGGGGCACCTCAGGTGAATGTCAGTCAAGACATTTGAATCATTGCTTCATCCAGTGAAGGAACAGGGACTGTAATCGTGTTGTGGATTCCAGGTGTTTTAGTCAGTTGTCCAGCTTAGGGGCACATTTGCTCTTAGAAAATGACCTTCCTTATTCTGTAGTGAGCTCCCTTCTCCTTTTTTCTCTCCATGCCTCTTCTGTTGTTCACTATCTCCCTGCTTTTCCCACTCCATCCTCTACCTGCTTTTTTCTTCCTTGTTGCTCCTGTTCATTTTTCTCAAATACCATTGTGTTCTACAATTCTTTTTATTCACAATGCTACTTACCCTTTGTTTCTTCACCCTATTCTTTAACACTATAATTTCCTGTTTCTGAATTTTGACTCCACTGAATCTGGTTGAATCTGAGAAATTAAATAACTGCTGTAGTTTTGAATCTTTCATCTTAGGTCTTCATAGTTCCTGAATTTGTGTAGACATTGCTCCTCAGAGAAGCTGGACATCCATGTGGGTCCATATGAGGCATGGGGGGAGTTTCTGGGTGAACATTTCCCTGGGGATGTGTGTTCTTACTTAAAAAGTGTAAGAGATGTCAAGCTGACTCATGAAAAGAGAGTGTGACCTCTTAAGGTTCCTAGTAAATTATAATTTTTCTGTGTTGTATTCTTTTTTGTCTACCACTTTTAAACTTCTTAAAAGTGAGTTTTTTCCTCAATAGGAAATCTGTGTGTCTGGTGACATGTCAGTAAGTTCTCTATCTCTGAGTAATTGATTCTCACCAGTTGTCTGATTGTTTAAAGTGTTTATTGAGTGACTCAGTGATTGGATCCAGATAGTCACTGCCTTTGACCTGGTGCTTTGGTTTTGTTATTGTCATATTCTACACATTCTTTTAAATTTTCTTTCACTATAATCATATGCCTCGGGAAGCACCAAGGAGCAAAGCCACTGCAGATGCTGGGAAGGTCCTGTGAAGTGCTCTTACCTCAGGAGTCCCAGTCAGTGGGGAGAAAAGGCATTCCCGCCCCACAGGGTCAGCTTCCTACAAGAGGTGGATGCTTTTCAAGAATTTCTTGGTGGACCCAAGTAGTCCATCTCAAAAGGAGTTTGTATGCATGGGTGCAGCCAACAGAGTTCTCATGATGACTTCCTTCTAATCTATCATCAGCCCATCTATTGTCCTGCTGATTCTGTCGTCAGCATTCAAGTCCTTCTTCCCTCTATGTCTGTCCACTCCCCAACTCTACCCTAGATCCCCATCTCTAACTTGGTCTCATTTCTCCATTCGAGGCTTTCTACACAGAACCGTCAGAGTGACCTTCAACAATGCATGTGGGTCTTGTCTGGTGTGCCTAAGCCACTCCAGCAATTTTCCATAGTTCTCAGTTAGAATCCAGACACCTCTCTCTGCAGACTGACCTTCTTGTTCTTCCCTGCCTACCTGACTTCAGCCACCCTGGCCTGTGGTTTGGTTGGGTGGAGGGAGAAGGAAAGGGTGAAAGGTGTTCGGAACACTGGTGAGAATTAATTACCCAGAGATAACTTACTGACATGTAACTTGTCACCAGAGACACAGATTTCCCAAGCTTTCCCACCTCAAAACCTATGTACATGCTGCAGCTATAGCCAGAATATTCTTGACCTGCATCCTGCTCCTTCTTGTCCTTCAGATCTTAACCTTACTCATCACCTCCTCTGAGAGTCTGCTGAGCCCTGTCTGTTCCTCTTTGGCCCCTTCAATCTTCTCTACTCCACTCCCCTATTTCTTTCCTTCCCAGCATTTTCCACGGAATGGAATGTGTATGTGTGTTTGTGTGTGTGTGTGTGTGTGTGTTTTGTGGGTGTGTGTGTGTGTTTCCCACAGAGGATTCCAATCTTGATTACTCTTGATCTTTACAGTTAATATCCAGTTAATGTTAAATGAAGATTTGTTGGATGGATCTGTTCCCAGCCTCCCAGGTTGAATAGCTGCATTTTATTCTTCTCTCCAAGAAATTCAATGTGTTACTCCATCTGAATATTTGCATTTTAGAACAGGATGTTTGCTGAAGGTTGGCACCAACATGGTGAGTGAATCATCCATTGGAGAATGCCTGACTTTGAAGGAGGAACATTTTCTAGGGGTAGAGGGGCTGCCAGGGTCCTTTAAAGCTATTCCAAGCTGACAACACCCCCTCCTCTAGACTGAAGGACTCTTCTTGTGACTGGTGAACACCTTTCACCCTTTCCTTCTCCCTCCACCCAACCAAAGCGCACTAGGCATGGCCATATGGGTTTTCCAGATTCTGTGCTACATTCGCTTGGATTTTTCACTTGAGGGAGTGCTTTGTGGTAACTCAAAAAGTTGAGAATTTAGACTTCAAGAAAACAAATGAAATCAGGAATGTTTGTGGTAAGCTTCTGCAGCATATGTTACCTATATTTCTCATTTGGATCTCAGCATAGTCAGATAGATAGGCAGATAAACAGATAAATTTTCCTCAGTTTCAGCATAAATTCTATGAGGGCATAAAATCTTAATACTGCTCTGGGTCTTCCAATGTTGAGGACCTTGCACATATTTTATTTCTCTAAGTTTTACTTATCTTAACTGTGAAGTGGGAATCATAGTTGCTATAGTCTGAATGTTGGTGTTTCTCTGCCCAATTCTTATGGTAAAATTCTAAACTCTATGATGTAGGAGGTGAGACACCTGGGGATGATTATATCATGAAGGTAGAGCCTTCATGAATGGGAATAGTGCCCTTATAAAAGAGACTAGAGCTTGTTAGCCTCTTCCACCATGTTAGGACACAGCAAGAAGGCACCATTTATGGGGGAAAAAAAGAATTTGCCCTCACCCAACATTAAATCTACCAACCTCTTTATTTTGGACTTCCTAGCCTCCAGAAGGGTGAAAAATAAATTTCGGTGGTTTATAAGCTATCCAGTTTGTAGTATTTTATTATTATAGCAACCTAGAAAATATAAGAGAGTAATATTGCAAAGTTAGTGTAAGGACTAGGGATAATACTTAAATTTTATTTATTTCAACACACAGATAAAACATATTTGTGTGTTTAATCCCTGTCTTTATCTTTGTCTAGCACTCTGAGTTCTCAGTAAATGGAGTTCTTTTGGGTGTCATGCTATATGGTTTTGTTTCTTCATTAGTCAACAAATATGTGGGTCACAGTGAGGATATGGTAGAGTAGGCATGGCCTTTCTGCCCCGTGGAGCTTAAAGTCCTGGGTGTTTATGAACTGGAGCTGTGGAGATGGGCTTGGACTCCAATCCTGTCTGGGCCACTTACGGGATACCTTGGACACATAACTTCTTCAAATTTGATCCTTAATTTGCAAAAAAATAAAATTGACTTCTCCGCTTGTTCAGAGATTAAAGGGTGACTATTTGTTAAAAGTTTAAGATTGTTCCTGGGTTGTATAGAGTACTAACATTTATATTCTATTCCAGAGCAGGGTGATTTTCCTGCTCTTTGTTCTGCCTCCCACCAAAGTATCACTAAGAATTCACTGTTTCCAAGGACATTGAGTGGGTTTGATCAGTTTTTAGTCTTCTGATATAATCAGTAAACCCTCAGGGCCTTTACTTGTGATCTAAATATGTATTTTTTAAAAACACTTATTTTTTGGTTGTGGGTGGACACAATACTTTTATTTTATTTTTACGTGGTGCTGAGGATCAAACCCAGTGCCTCACACGCTAGGCAGTGCTCTACCTCTGAGCCACAACCCCAGCTCCCTAAATATGTATTTTTATGCAGACATTTGAAAGAAGCATCTTTGTCCAAAAGCAGTGTGTATGTAGACATAGTTGGAACAGAGCGTCCCCATCCTCCAGGAAACTGGTGACATTTGTCCTAAATTCATATCTTCCCAGGGAACTGGGGTGAATTGCTATTTGTCTGTGTGGGTGGGAGTTGGTTAAGAGAAATTGATCTCACTTTTATAGATGGGCTGTGTCTTTCTGATTCCTCCAGTGACCCCTGCCTTCTGAACAATGAGCCAGATGGTCAGGAAGTCCTACAAGGAGGGTTTGGTCAATCCCTGACAAACCTGGCAGTTTACTTGTTGTTAAGAATGTGGCTTTGAAGGAAACATGTGCTAAGTTTCTCAAGAATGGTAAAAATTTGTTTTAAAATAACATTTTTTTTGGTAAATATAAAAATAACACATACTATTGTACCACATTTGAAACTCAAAAATACTAAAGAGAAAAATGAACACTAAACAATCCCAACACTAAAACATATTTGTGTTTTTTAATCCCTGTTACGGTCTGAATTACAGGCCCCAACAAATTAGTGTTGAAGTCCTAATTCCTAGTACTTCAGAGTGTGACTAGTTTTGGAGATATGGGCTTTAATGAGGCAATTAAGTTAAAATGAGACCCTAATACAACATGCCCTGTTTCCTACAAGAAGAGGAAATTTGAACACTGACTTGATATGAGATGATATGAGACCTGGGGGAACACAACTATCTACAAACCAAAGAAAGAGGCTGGAACAGATCTTTCCCTCCCAGTCCTCAATAGCCAGACCTGCCAACACTTTGATCTCTGACCTGTAGTCTCCAAAACTGTGACAAAATACATTTTTATTGTTTAAGATACCCAGTCTGTGATGCTTTGTTATGACAGTGTGAACAAAAACTAACATAATTCCATTTTTTCCCGTGTGGTGATGATTCATAATTTATATGTGTAGTTTGGGATCCTGTTTTTTATTTTTTTATCTTATCAAAATAATTCCCCTTTCATTCATTTTTTTTTGTATACGTATTCTGGCTTCAAAAATCTTGATTGAATAGCTTTATCACCATCTGTTCAGCTATTCACATAGGCTTGGCTTCCTTTGGAGGAGTGTTTGCAGGTAAAGCATATTGTAGCGAGAGCTTTTTATTCTCTTCCTGGATTAAATCTATTCTACAGAGCAAGGTGCTTGATTGCCTGACAGATATAATCAAATTCACTTTGAATATTCAAATAATATAGTTTTGAGATATTTTGTCTAATGTGTTTTTGGGAAGATATTTTAGAGACATAAACACCTTGGATTGGTCTTTGAAGGGTACAAATCAATCCTTGTTTGTTTCTGGAAAGAAAAGAGAGAAGATGTTGATGATTAAGTCCCTGGGTCCTTGAAGAGGCAGCTGTTGAAAATTCACATTGCAATGACTGTAACTTGGTGCATCTTTGAAATGCCTGTCAGAACTGGGCCTTTTAAGTGTAAGTCCAAGGAAGCCAATTAGCACAGCAATTGAATATACTTGGAACTTACTGGAAGTTGAACAGGAATTTATTCCTGCCCCTGCCCTCCAGATTTTAATATCTAACACATCTGCCTGTACATATCATTGAATGGAAATAAATTTAAACCTGAAAATACAAAAAGAGGGAATTCTATTTGGTGTTTGAGAAAATTTCAATTACATTGATAGTTTTTGGTTTTCATGCCATAACTTTAAATAGATATGGTGCCTCATAAAGATGTTTATTATTTATCTATCTCTTTTTTTTAATTCTCTTTGCAAAGCAAATAGTCAGGAATAGTTCATACAGTGCAGATGAGCAAATCAAGGCCCAGTAAGTTCACGGACTTTAAAGAAGCTCACACAATGAATCAGGGGCACAACTTGGAAATAGATTTTTAAAAAAACAAAAAACCTATTCCTATTTAATCACTCTAATGACTAACATTCATACCTTCCCAGACTCCCAGATTTTGCCTTTGGAAAGCAAAGTGCAGTTACTGTGACCACCTCTTCCTTTTGAACTTGCCAAATTGTTTTAGCAACTGTCAGGAATGACAGACTTCATGATCGTTTGAACTATGAATCTGAAATCTGCAGAAAGCCTTGCCTCCCTCAGAAGGGAAGAATTGTGCTTGGTACCAGCACCTTGGAGGGATCCTGTGAATCCATCCTGTCTCCTAATGGCAACGCTCCTTGTTTTGTCATGCTGACAGGACTCTTCCTGCAGTCAGGAGGTCCTTGAGAGGACTTATCCTCTTCTAGCTTCTGCAGTGACCTTGGCTGTGGAGCAGGGCTTTCATGACTGTCCACTCTTGGGGAGCTGATTACTTACCATGGCAATGTATTTTGTTTCCTGTGAAGGTAGGAGGGATAATAATCACAAAAGGTACTAGAATAGAAAGGAGATAATTAAGAGATCAACTTAATTTCACCTATCATTCTTTCAGTCATTACGCAGCACCGTGAATGTGGGCTGTTGCAAGCTCTTCACTTGGGAGTGCTGTCTATCACATGGTTTGAAGAATGGGGAGTCATCCAGGATATGGACCAGCCAGAAAATGAAATCAGGACCCTTCAATTGGAAACAAAGATGTACTTCCTGCTATTAGTACTTAAAATAAGCCAAGCAAAATATTTGTCTTTAGTAGCCAGACTACCATTGGGGTTAATTAGTGAAGACCTTTCATGGGAAAGCTAGACTTAAGGTCACTGTTTATTTTTGCTGGGCAGGTAGGTATACCACCATCACTTAAGAGGCAGTGTAGAGGTATAGTGATTGATTCTGGAGTCAGAATGTCCAGACTGGAATCCAAGTTGTGCCATCTCTCCTGCTATGCTTTCATGACATGATCTTGGACAAAGTCTTCAATCTATATGCTTCAGTGACCTCATTTCTGATATGGAGATATAAATATTAGTTATTTTATAGGGTGTGGATTCAGTGAGTTAATGTATGTTACATGCTGAGAAGAACATCTGGAAAATAGTGAATATTCTCTATTGTTTTATTATCATGGCACTTTTTCCCACTCTGCTTCTGGATGTGCCATATCAAATGGTGTATATTTGTGCATGAGTGTGTAGTTCATAGATTAAGAGTTTGTAACACAGCTATGATGGAAATCATTTTGAAAATGGAATTAAATCAGAAACCAGAGTCATCAAATCAGCAACTGCTAAGACATATAGTATAGGCTTTTTACAGAAACTGGGGGGAAAAAAAAACAGAGTTATTTAACAAATGGTTTTCAAATTGCTAGGACTTCCTGTCCCCAGACCATTTTTTTTGTGTTCCATATTAACCATCTATTTTCTGGGTAAGCTGACCATTTTCTCATTATCTTCTCTATGAATATAAGCCGACTCATGTAATTGAGCCTTGTGTAAAATTATACGTGGATCAGATTTGTGTTTTCGTTGTCAGCCACTTTCTGCTCTTCATTTCTTCCTATCACTTCTTCTCTGTGTCTTCTCAGGGGATCTGGCTGCATCTTGGATCTCAGGATCATTTCAGTATCCTTATAATCTTTCATTTTCCCCAAAAGTTGCTCCTCTCTTTTTTCTTTATTACACCAAAGCCCCCATTCCTATAGGGAGGCCAGAAACAACTACCTCATGCCTGCCCTGAATTTGACTTATATCCAGTAACCCTGACCTTTCTTCCAGTCTGAGTTATATTGCTTGCCTGGCTGGCTGGCTGGCTGGTTGGGTTGCTTCCTTCCTTCCTTCTTTCCTTCCTTCCTTCCTTCCTTCCTATGTAGGGTGTGGAGTTCCGATACTTCACTGAATCAGAGGTATATGTTGACCAAGGAGGTCATAGAAAGGGCTCCTGGAGTCTCACTGAGCAGCCTTGTGCTTTTCGCCCTCACTGAAAGGGCCTGGGTTTTCCATCACTGGTGCCAAAAGGATTCCTTAGTGCAAGAGAGTGTGAATTCTTTGAGAATTGAAGAAAGCTGGTTGACATTAAAGTGGGACTGGAAAGGGCCATTTTTAAGGGAGGCTTTGCATACTGACCATAGCTACTTAGTTGAGTGGAATCTGCTCTTGGCTGTAAAGCGATATTATTGCAGTGGGCAAGTTCAAGGGAACAGAGAGGTCCACAGAACAGCATGCCTCAAGAGGAATTAATTATTATGACCCATGGACTTAAAAAAAGGCAGGGGCAGCCCAAAGGCCATTGGCTGCTCCTCCTTCTTCTGCAGTCCCTGGGAAATAATTTCTGAACTTCTAGGCTTAATTATGAGTTAAGGGAATCAGTCATAGCAAGCAACTATTGCATGCTGCTTTGGAAAGGTAGGGAGGGAAGGGCCTGGTTGAGTGAGAAGAGGAGTAGAAAACCTTTTCTCAAGCCTTTAAATAAGAGTTGTGAGCTTAAAGCATGCAGTGAAAGATCATATCTCCTCCAAGCCTTGCTAATCAGGGGTGGATGGACGCCCCATCTCTGACACTCAGTCCTGCAGCAGGCCCTAGAGTCTTTCCTCATCTCTAGACTCAAGCAGTGTCTGCAGAGGGAGGCACGGCTCCAGAGTGTGGTCCTTTTAATGGGCTCCTCTCCCACCCTTGGACTTCTTCGGCCCACTGAACTGTGTTTATCTTGCTGCTCCACATCAGTTTTGTAATGAAAAAGATACTAAGATGGAGTGAGCATGTGCTGGAGAAGAACACACCTAGTGCAGTGTGGTTAATGCCAGCTTCTAATGTAACTAGACTCACATAGTAAATGTCAGTATGACCCTTCCTCCAAGTGGAAAGGGACTCCAGTCTTTATCACATTTATTTAGCCTGCAAGATCTCATCCTCATTTTAAATCTTGACTTGGTCTGGGAGTATCATAGTATGCACCATGGGGAACCTGATATTGGCATGAATGTAATGAGCAGCAGGCAATTCTCAATAGAGGGAATTGCAATTTACTAGTTAGTTTTTGTAAGCAGTTTGGACTTATCTCACTGTTGCAAACACCACAGAAGCATCCTGATCTTGTGGATGACTTGACTTTGTCAGGCAGCCTCATCTGTTCCACACAGCCTGCCAATAGAGTAGGTACCTTCTCCCAGGGTGGAGTTCATGTCATTTACCAATGGCATTGAAGAACAGCCTTTCAGTTAACAGTTTCCTAGGTCCTTTCAGCCTGGGAATGTTTTTCTGACCTTTGGGGTTCCTAGCCTTCTTTTGGATCATCTTCTAGTAGTGCTGCTCTTGGCTTGGCGTAAGAGAGGCAATCATCTGGCTGTGCAGAAGAAAGATTGTGCCTGGATATCAAGGTTTCCTTCTGAGTCCACTTTCAAGAATTGTCAAGCAAATGCTATATTTGCCTATCTCTTTTTCTGAAAAGTAGTGCTTTTGGAAATGTGTGGAAGATAAAATACAGGTAAGCAACAAACTTCAAGCAGCCAGAGTGACTTGAAGATCCATCTGTATGTTTCCACTTATTCAAATAGTTATTTTACATTATTGCTATTAGTTGCTTTTGTGGATTTCTAGAGAAATACAAGAAAATAAAAAAAACCCATGAGAAACAAAGAAAAATCCATGTTTTCAATTAATTTCCAGGCTTTAAGGAGTCCTGTGAGACAGTAAATGCGTGGCACAATGTTTTTCCAGGCCTCCCTCAAGGGCTTCATGACTTCATATAAACCCACGAAATGGCCACTTTTCCTTAAAACCAAGTATTCTGAGGACCTGGTGCCAGAATTTTGTTTTCTTTTTCTGCTTTAAAGCTCCTTGCAATTTACTAGTTAGTTTTTGTAAGTTACAAACACTACAGAATCCTAAATTGGAAACTATAGCTAAATGTTTACATGCTAGGAATTGGTGCAAATGATGTATGTGGAAGATATCAGGGGTGGCAAATTATTTTTTGTTTTTGTACAAGGCCAGATGGTAAATATTTCAGGCTTTGTGGGCGATGCTTTGTCATAGACACCCAACCCTCCTGCTATGCTGTGAAGGCAGCCACAGATAAGACATAATGAATGGATGTGACTCTGCTCCGTAGAACTTTATTTACAAGAACAGGTGGGCTGGGTGTAGTCCGTGGGCCATAGTTTGCCAGCACTGGTTTGTATACTTTCATCCTTATATGAATCTTATAGGTAAAAACTATTATTATCACCTTCATTTTACAAGTGAGGTTACTAAAATTTAGAAGGGTTAACTAATTTGCGTGGAGTCATATAGCTAAGAAGTAGAAAAACTAGGATTGACTTTTCCAGTGTAACTCCAGAACCCAGCTCTTATTCCCTTAGCAGTCAAATGTTCTTTACTATCTCTAAATAAATAATTAGGTGGGAAAACCTTTGGGGTTTAGGATTCTAATATTGTGGATGACTAGAAAATATGATCTTCCTGAACTACAAGTGTAAAGTTCCACCTGTAACTTCTGATCCATTTCTTCAATATAGATGAGACTGACCTTTCCACTCTCCTGCATCCCTAGAAGACTTGATTCTGGTTGATGGAGGGCAAAGTTGTTGTCTCATCAGGGTTGATTGTGAAAGTGCTGCCCCCCTGCTGGCTTATCAGCCTTGAGTAGCCTCAGACAGGTTGAGGGGGGGCAGATCTTTGTGAGACAAATGATATACACACTCCACAGACTTAATTTGTGGAGATGACTTAGAGTTGTTTAATAGCAACCAACTGTGTGAGTTATTAAGGATCATTAACTTTTAGTGTCATAAACTCCATCAGTGCATAACTGGAACTTATAATGGACTTTAATTTGATATTTTGTTAAGATGCCTAGTTGCCCTGTAAATGCATAGCCACACAGCAGAGGTCTCATTTTCATCCAAACTCATAGATAGCGGAAATTCAGTCAGTTTTTAACAGAAGCTTCTTATTGGTTTGCCGTCAGGTTGGTATTTAGTTGTTCATTTTTATTTTGCTACTGTTATCGCTTTTTAATTACAAATAGATTTTAGTTCAGATTTACTATTATTCATTTAATTTTTAACAAAATAACATGTAGTGGTACACATTTTTGACAGGAATATGTTTGACACATTTTCAAACAATTAGACTTAAAAGCCTACATACATATATACATATGTACATGTATGTATATATTGAGATGCTCTTTGAATTACCCATGCCCTATTGCTCAATCTTCTTGTATATTTGTCCTCAAATTTGTTAGTACTATTATCACTGTTTTCCAGTAAAAGTTTGCTTTTTAAAAATAGGTCTATTACATAAGCTGTGAATTTTTTTTTTTTTCCCACTGAGTAGACTGTCATTTTAAAAAAGAAGTTTAAGTTCCATGGCTCAGGAAGAAAAGTTCTTTTTTCCCCCTAAACACACTATTGGAGACCTCATCAAAAGGCACAAATTGAATATAAACTTTTCAAAGAGAAGTAAAAAACCAATTTATTTCTTGACTTCCCTTGGAAATGTCCCTAAATCTTGTCACCAGCAAATCGTCTAGGAAGACAGAGGTGAAAATACCGTGCATTCTCATCTTCCTTGCTCTTCGGAGGACATGTGTTTTGTTGCTTTGTTTTTTAGCACCTTCCAACCGTCTTTCAGACAACTGAGTCAAATGACATGTCCAGCCCATTTTTCTGTGGCCAGGGTGTCATTGTCTCTGTCTGTTTTCTAAATCCAATTTGCAGAGGTGACCTGGTGTAGCCACAAACTTAGACTAAGCCGGGTTTGAGTTTGAAGTCATACTCCTCTGGTTACATAATTGAGCACCTACATGGCAAAAATGCTGCCACAAGATCGCTACAGAGGAGTCAATGAAATGCTCCCCTGGAAAGAGTTGCTTATAGTTTGGTTCTATTTTCTCTCCTTTTTTTGAGTGTATGTATGTGTATGTGTGTGTGTTTTATTTACAGACAGGGTCTCACTGAGTTGCTAAGTGCCTCTTTTGCTGAGACTGGCTTTGAACTCACCATTCTCCTGCCTTAGCCTCTCGAGCCGGTGGGATTACAGGCATGCGCCACCGCGCCAGCTTTCTCTTCTATTTCTGACAAGTTTTCCTATCATCAAATTTTGCTTCTTGCTCAATTATCTGAGTAAAAATCATACTTGTTGGAGTTTATAAAATATCTGATCTTTCTTTGCAAAAACAAAAATAATTCCAATCAACTTAAAGTTTGAAAACTTTAAGTTTTCAGAGCAATACATCTCGATCTAATAGCTTTATATAACTAGTGTAAAGCCTTGTATGCTTTACTCCTATGGGGTTTGTGTGGTATCTGAGACACAAGTCTTAAGCATCCAAACTTTGCTCTCTGCAGGAACCTCTGTGGCATTCATTGCTCTGGCTATCCATGCACTTACAGTCATCAAAGTTTGGCCACCATCTAAAACTTCTGTTCAGTGAAATGATATATGTAGCCCACTTTCCTTCCTTGAAGAGTCTGAGTGTCCAATTTCCAGATGTATCATCAGACTTCTCATCATTTACTGGTTCTTTCAGATGCTCTGTGATCTTGCCTGTGGCCAAGAGGACTTGTCTGGAATTTCATGAGACTTGATTCTTTGGACAGATAATGGGGATTTTCAGCAGGTTTTGTGGCATCATCTCTAGGAAGCACTTTAATAATAAGCTCTTTGATCATTTGAAGAGCAGACAAGATTTTGCAAACTGGATATTTAACGAGACATAGAAGAAACCACTCTTATATTTTCCTGGGAACTCTACAGGATGTGGCTGCCAACTACCATAACACATAGCTGACAAATCAAAGTGACTAATCACAAAAATCATGTTGCTTATTTACATCATGGCTCAGTGTGGGCCAGCCTCTCTTCTGGATGGCTACCCTCCTAGAAATGGTTTCCATCAGTGGTAACTTGGGAACTCAGGCTCCTTCGACATGCTCCTTGGACTCCTTCTCTTCCTACTCTGCTGAAAAGCTGTCAAGGGGTGAGCTGAGAATGTCCTAGAAGAATTTAGAAGCCAAGTCAGGAAGTATCGCCCTAGAACTATAGAACTTCATGGAACAATGGATGCTTAGAAGTGAAGTTGTCTCCTGTGCTCAGAAGGAGGAAGTGTCATTGGTGAACTTGTAGGCTGTCTCAGCCACAGATCCATCATAGAGCCTTTCTTCCTCCTGGACCTCTTCTCCCTCAGTCGGCCATTCTTCAGAGTAGCTGACTAGTTCTTTTTAGGCAACTAGCAGGGCACTCTCCTTTCTGGCTTTATCCCTGCATAACCCCTGTTCTGGATGAGGACTAAGTGACTTAAGAGTGGAAGAATACATTTTATTATGTTAGTGTAGAAATGTAAACTTGGGGGCAATTTCTTTCTTTCTTTCTTTCTTTCTTTCTTTCTTTCTTTCTTTCTTTCTTTCTTTCTTTCTTTTTGTACCAAGAGGAATCAAAACCAGGTGTGCTTAACCATTGAGCCACATTGCCAGACTTTTTTTTTTTAAAACATTTTTTATTTTGAGACAAAGTCTCCCTAAATTGCGTAGGGCCTCAGCCTCTAAAGTCACTGGGATTACATTCATGTACTACCTGGTGGCAGTTTCTTCTTCTAAAATAGACTGATCAAATGGTCTTTTACTAGAGAAGGGAACAACCTCAGAGGGCAGTGGAGGCCTGTGGCTCTTCATTGGAGCAGCTGCAAACCCAAAAGTTGCCCCATTGTGCCCCCTTTCTCTGGTAAGAGGCTTCATGAGATGTAGCTTAGAGATCTCTGGTTTGAGTCCAGGGGCAGGCTCATGCTTAGTGACTTAAAGTTAAGTGAAATTTAACTAGCACAATATCTGGAATATAAATTCTTTGTACATCTTGTTTCTTACAGTTGTGAAGGAAGAGACTTTCCTTATGACCATTATGTGCTTGGGAATCTTTAAAAATTTCAACCTATTTTTTTTCTTTTCCCCCCAGCATTGTTGAAATATAACTAACTGATAAGTAAAAATCATATATATCCAAAGTGCTCAAGATGTTGTTTCATATAGATAGCTTATGTGGTGACTACCACAATCATTCAATCAATCAATCAACATGTCTATTGTTATTTTCCCCCATGTTTGTCTCAATTTGCCCTCACTTAGTTATGACCCTATCTCAATCAGACAATTGGTTATCATTCTCCTCATTGAAAGAATTACACGATTCTTTCTCCCAAATGGACTCATAACAACATCTAATATATTTTATTTGGTTTGCATGTTATTGAAAATAAACCCAAACCAAGAGGTAAAGTATTAAGAGTTACCACCTAAAAATGTTAACTTCTCCTTTCTCAAAGATAAAGCCCAGAAAAATCAGCAACAATAGGCTTGCCTGCCAGCAAACCCAGAGTCATTAAGGGCTGAGTCTCCCCATCCCTTCGGGGTGAGCCCTGTTCAGTCTGCTATCGCCCCCTCCACTTCTTCTCTTTTCTGCGACCCTAGGGACAGCAGGAGGCAGTCACCTTTTGTCATTATATTTGTACCTCTGTTTTCTAATTGTTGAGGGGTATTGTTTCTCTAATAGATAACTACATAAAAAAAGAGAGACAAAGGATAGACCTCTGATGCTAAATGTATCATGTAAATGGGAGAAAGCATAATTCTTTGTGAAAGTGAAGAACATTCCTGTGTCTGAGTACAAAGCATGTGCCAATTTTGAAAGAATTAAAGCCAGCATGCTTTATCCATTTATGTTACCAGTTTGGCCCTGAAAGCAATTGAACTTGTCACCCGGAGAGAAAAGCTCTTAAACTGAATATAATTAAGAAAATTAAATTGAATGAAATTAAGTGAATTAACAGAAAAGATGGTGGTAGTCAATATTTTGGACAATCTAAAGAAGGGCATCATTTATTTTTTTCTATTGTATTTATAGCTGTGCGATAACATTTGTTAGTTTTTGTTTTAGAACCATGATTTCATTCATTTAGAAATTTCAGTAAGAGTACTCTTTGTAAGTATCAAACCCTTCCTGCATAACAGTAACAATTCTAGCATCTTTTGATTTGTAGATTAAGGAAATATATATGTGTACAAGGATTTGAAGATTGTTATAGATTTTGCTGTAACCTGCTCCTTACTCAGAAGTTTATAGCTAAGTTGAAGAATACTAGCTACATAGAAATTTCCTTTTCACTGGAAATTCAAGAATTTTTGGAGAAGACTCATGAATATGAAAGAAAAAATATAATTCAATTCCCTCATTTTCAGATAAGGCTCAGTGAAAAAGGGAGAAGGTCATAGAACCCAAACTGGGACTCAGATCTACCTCCCAGGACAGGGCCTGGTATGCTCCGGCTCCTTATGTAAAATTGTGTGTCCTTAGGATGAGGTTTGTTGCTTACAAAGCTTTTAAAAGTGAATTTGCTACTCATGGTTAAAAACTGTATGAAGTGTCCTATGGCTTTTCCTTTTCCAGGTATTAAAATTAGAGAAATCAAGGTATAGGGCATTATTCCAGCCTGCTATGGAAGTGACAGAGGAGCTCTGTAATTGTGTGAGATGGAATGTTCTGGAATAGTAAGTATGGACTCCAAGAATGGGAGGGTAGAGACCAAGTGTGAGGAAAAATATAATAGTTAATTTTCACAAACAATATTATCAAGAACATTTGTAAAAAACGAACAACATAACTCAAGAACTCTTGATCTAGTACATTTGGAATAATGGGTTTCACTACGTTAGTCTAGACGGAGAGTGGACAGTTAAGTTAAGTGGGCAATTCAGCAGTTCTAGATGAAGAGATGGAATCCGGTAACAATAGCTGACAGATGATGTTAAAAACTCTTCAGTGAAGGGACTGAGGGATGAAGTTGGTTAATTATAATCTAAAGAGTGAGGTCAAAGCTGGAGAAAAGAAGGGAGCACTTTCACATGTTTGATAAAAATGTGAGTTGGAGTATCTAAGTTACAGAAATGATGTTTTTGCTGAGCGTGGTGTCGCATGCCTGTAATCCCAGCAGTTGGAGAAGGTGGGGGGTTGAGGCAGGAGGCTTGTAAATTCCAAATCAGCCTCAGCAATTTAGCAAGGCCCTAAGGGACTCAGCAAAACCCTGTCTCTAAACAAAATATAAAAAAGGGCTGGGGGTGTGGCTCAGTAGTTAAGTGCCTCTGGGTTCAATCCCAAGTGCCAAAAAGAAAAAGAAAAAGAAATTATAACCATTTTGTTTCAAATTTTAAGTGAAATGTATCTGTTGTCTTTTTGTTGTTTGTTGTTTTAAAGTCGATGGTGTGTGTTGATAGTCTGGGGAGAGGGCACTCTTACACTGGTTGTAGTGGTCATGGTCCAAGTGTTCAGAGGGTACTCTTTAATACAGATCAAAATTCAAACATCTGTGTGGCCTAAGACACAGAAATTCCATTCCTAGTGTTTCTGTCAAAATCCAGTCAGTAAGATGTCTATGGACGCATTAGTCATAAAAATAAAAAAAATGTAAGTTGGAAACAAAATGCTCCACAGGAGGATGGGAAATTCTCAACTGGAATATTTTGATACAATGCAAAATGTTGCAGCAATTCTCAGACTTATGGAAGATTAAATGATGATAAAGAAATGTATTCATAATGCATAAAAGAACTCATAATTCAAAAAAATTCAAAATAACACAATCAAATTTTAAAATCAGTCTGATTTTGCTTTAAAGGTGTATGACTGTAGGTATAAATGTGGACAAGCTCTAAGATTGCATCAGTGGCCATCACTGGTGTTATGATCATTTGCCATTTCTTGATTTTACATATTTTCTTTATGCTCTAGCAATAAATATTTATAGTTTAGTAATTTAAAAAAACCAGTCACACAATCAAACTGAAGTTTCTTCTTTCAGCTAAAACTAACTTCAGTTCTGCTGGCTACTGACCAGTTTATCATCTCTTCTGCCAGTTAACTATTTTGAAGTTGTTTTGTGATCTCATGCAAATGACATTCACGGTATAATGAAGAGATTTAAAAAACTCTAATAAAATCCTTTCTCTAAGAGGTCTAGGGCAGACTACACATAAAGCATTCTTATGAGGAAACAAAACATATGACACTTTCAACATATTCCAACATGATAACAACTCAATTATTGTTAGCGGTTTGCCTTATATTTAATTTAAATCTCCTTCTTTTGGTTTAAAAGGCGATGAAGATTCTTCCTCAGAGTTATGCCTTGATATTTTAGCACTAAGTACTCAAAAATAATTCTAGTTCATTTAGTTTGAAGAAAACATCTAAATGATGTTAGAATTTGAAGGATGATTTGAGATTATATAACCCAGTCTATTTACAAATGATACAACTGAAACTCAGAGAAATAAAATGATTTTTCCAAGATCACAGTTATTCAGTGCCAGAGATGCCTAAGGAAATGTCAGCCACCCACTCTGCTCGACAACATCTGGAGGGTCTTGCACTGTAGTTTGTAAGAAAATGAAGTGAACTTACTATTAGATAATCACACATACAAAATAGCAGCCAGAGAATGACAAATATTTCTTTTCCCAAGCCAAAAGGCTTTTAGCTCTACATGGGTACTGAGAGCTGCTACTCCTTTTTCTTGTGTCCCTCCTTCTATTTTCTGTCCCCCTAGCCTTCCCACCTGCCTCAAGGAGAGAGAATCTTTACTCACGACACCATTATGACTCCTCTGTTTTGATCTCTCCAATTCTTCAGAGTGGACCTTTCGTATGATAAGCAAACATGTATCTTGCTAAAACAGCTCCCCCCTCCACACACAGGAAATTCTTAATGCTTTATTTACATTAAAATCCTCTTTTAAATACCTCTATATACTATTATGGAATGAGAAAAAAACACAATAGAGATATGTTTTTTAAAAGCAGTGAGATATCCAGGGGTATCTGATCACTAACTGAATTATATGATAAAATTAAAGAATTATGGTCAATTTCTTAAGTTGCAAAGATAGTGTTATAGTTACAGTTTAAAAAAAGAATCTATATTTTTGGAGATGCCTACTGAAATATGTACTGATGAAATTATCTGGGATTTGCCGCAAAATAACCCAGAACATGATTTCAGGAAAGTGATTGGGTACAGATTAAGAGATTGTCCAAGAACTGACAATTATTGAAAGTAATGAGGAGTATATAGAGGTTCATTGTGCTTATTTTATTTTTGTTATGTTTGATACTTTCCATAATAAAAATGTAAAGAACTCCCATTAGGATGTTCCCTATTAAAAACAGGAACTCCATCTCTTTGAGTGTCCAGAGCTTGGAGAGGGAGGAATAAAGTGGGTAAGGGAATTCCATTCTCTCCTCAGTCTATACCCAAAGTACTTAAAAACAGCATACTTCAGGGATACAGCCACATCAAAGTTTATAGCAGCACAATTCACAATAGCTAAACTGTGGAACCAACCTAGATGCCCTTTAGTTGATGAATGGATAAAAAAAAATATGGCATATATACACAATGGAATATTACTCAGCAATAAAAGAGAATAAAATCATGGCATTTGCAAGTAAATGGATGGCGTTGGAGAAGATAATGCTAAGTGAAGTTAGCCAATCCCAAAAAACCAAATGCCAAATGTTTTCTCTGATATAAGGAGGCTGACTCATAGTGGGGTTAGGGAGGGGGAGCATGGGAGGAATAGACAACTCTAGATAGGGTAGAGGGGTGGGAGGGGAAGGGAGGGAGCAGGGGGTTAGCAAGGATGTTGGAATGTGATGGACATCATTATCCAAAGTACATGTATAAAAACACAAATTTGTGTGAACATACTTTATATACAACCAGAGATCTGAAAAATTGTGCTATATATGTGTAACAGGAATTGTAATGCATTCTGCTGTCATTTATTTAAAAAAACAATAAAAATAGAATCGTAGATATTTCTTGGCAAGAGATCAGTTACAGATATGAATGGATAAATAGCCTAGCTCTTATGATCACAGTGCAGGGCAGTTTCCTGACGTTCAAATTAATGGAACCTGTAAAGCATGGACTAAAAACCATGCACAGGTTCCCAGATGGCTGTTTCTTAGCACTTTTTTCAACACCATAGCACATGCTTTGAACTTGTGTGTGACTTGCCTTTCTGAAATGGCAGAATCAAACCCTTCCTTTCCTCTAAGCAGATGTTTTCTGTAGAAGCCGAATGAATATTTTAATAAGAATGCATTCTGAGTTTATGAACACACAGTGGTCCGCTCATAGAGTTAGTGGCTGTTTGTTTCTCATGCATGAGAGGGAAAACTATTCTTACTGAAGGAAACAATTAGGTTTATTAGCTCTAAAAACTTTACATCTCATCTGAAAGACTGAAGAATTAGGGGACTTTCTGTTTGGAAAGTTTTCAGTATCCACAGAGACTAATATGCACATGAGGAGCTAGAGTTACAGGTATGCAAGGCAAAGATGTAAAAGTAGATAATGAATTTAAAACTGATTGCAGAATAATCCTACTTGCTCAGCTAAACAGATTGTTATTCGCTTCCCTATTATTACCTGAAGTGCTCCCAGACTGCCCTGGGTGCTTCCTGCCCCCTGGCATTTCCATTGGTCTGTGATTCTCTGTATTCTTTTTGGAATCCTCCCACTAGCATATAGTTTGTCTGCTTTGCTTATTGTAACCTCAGCACACAGCACATCACCCAGTACCTGTGTGTTTAATAATACTTTTTAAATTGGATTCTTTAGATAAAGTGTCAGTGGAGACAGAGAATGGTGCAATCCTGAAGGTAGCAGAGTCAGAGAATAGGACCTTAGAGGCAGTGCTCATTTTTCATTTAAACATATTGAAATCCAGGCAGGTACCACTGACCTGCTCAAATTTACACATGATAGGGCCAGAGCAGAGCTCAGACTTGAGAGCTCATGATTTTCCCACAGACTTATACTACTTACTTAGTCCTTAAAGTTGTCAATGAGTATGTTGATTGAGATGAGGATCCGTATTAGGATATAGGCCATTTGAAAGTCTGAGGCATTAGGGGATTTTCTGTACGAAAAGTTTGTGGCCATCCATCTCTTTATATCCTATTAGTGTATGTAGTGATGGGTGCTGGTCTGCAGCACCTGTAAAATGAGAGAGGATATAGGGGTCATCAGTGGTACCATAGGAACTTTAGAGTAAATCCTTTCTGGATACTTAGAGTAGTTTGGAATTATAACCAGTCTTAGAAATATCTGTGACTTGGGTTAAACTCATCTCTCCTGTCTTCAGTACTGTCCTTTATTCTCTAATCCATTTGCCAGGGCTCCAGGCTGTATGCCTTGCCTCTTTGTGTAACATCTTCAAATTCGATGCCACCCATCTCTGCTTGTTCCTCTTAATCCTCTGAAAACTTCTGTGTTAGCTCAGGCTGCTATAGAAAAATACTGTAGGCTAGGTGGTTTAAACAACAGACACTTATTTCTCATAGTTCTGGAGACTGAAATCTGAGAACAGGTTACCATGATTGTTGATGTTTTGGTGAGGATCTTCTTGCTTGGAGATGGTTAGCTCCCCTTTTGCTTGTCCTTACATGGCAGGGAGAGGTGATTCTGGTGTCTCTGTTTTCTTGTAAGGGCACTAATACCATTTTAGGGGCTCAACACTGAGGACCTCATCTAAACCTAACTACCTAGGCCCTACCTCTTAGTACCTCCACACCAAGGTTAGGGATTCAACCTGTGGATCTGGAGGGAACCCATGGCATTCAGTCCATATCACTTCCCTGACCTGTGTGCTCCTGCCCCAGGACCCTCAGAACCCAGAGAAGATGCTAGCCTCCAAAAGTAATTGATGCTGATGTGTAAGGGCAGTTATCTCCCCTGTGTCTTTATTTTCCCCTCCACCACACCATTTTTCTGTTGTTTATTTTATTTTTTAAGAATAATGATGATAACAACTACAGAAGACATTTCTAGACAAGCCCAACACTTTCAGTCTGTAAGTGTGCTCCTCATTTACAGTAAAACTTCTGGTTACAACATTCACAGCAAAAGTCACTGTCTCTAGCATTCCTTCCCCAGTCTTTCCTAAACTCTTCCATTGGGTATTTGTCTCCACCACTCCTGTTTCTAAGGAGTGTCTTGTCAGTTCCTCTCATGGAGGTCACTTTACTTTGATAAAACGAGTAGTACATTCTCAGTCCTCATGTCACTTGATGTCAGCATCATTGACAGTTGATCATTTTTTACACTTTAAATGATGCTTTTCATTTTGTCTTTTATATACCTTATACCTCCCTCTCCATTTTGCTGATTCTTCCTTTTTCCCTTGGTTGCTTCATGTTGGAGGGCTCTAGAGTTCAGTCCTTGGTTTTGCCTCTACTCTACACTTACATTCCCTTGGTGATTTCATCCAGCTTCATAGTTTAAAAAACAAAAGCAAAAACGAAAACCTTTTTATACATGACCCAAAAATTTGTATTTCTGTCCTGAGCCTCATTCTTGAATTCCAGAAGTATATGTCTAAGTGTTTATCAAAGCATTCATTTAATTCGATCTAATAGAAAACTTAAAATCAACTGGAACAGAAAACAAGTCTCGTAACAGACTCTCACATATGCAATAATTTGATTTATGACAAAGGGTATATTGCAATGAAGGAAAAGGATGGCCTTCATAATAATTGGAACTGGACATTTCTGTGGGAAAAACATGAATCCCAACCCACATCTCATATCATACCCCAAACCAGTTCCAGATGAAATTTAGATTTCAGTATGAAAGGTAAAAAAATCAAACTTCTAGAAGATAATTTAAGAATACATATTCATGATGTTGGAGTGAGCAATGACTCCTTTAGAAGACTAAAATAAAGGTAAATAATGATGAATTATACAGTATAATTTTAATAACTTTTATTCATCAAAACACACTATTAAAGAAGGAAAAGGTATTTTGTAGAACAGGCATCTAATAAAAGATTCGTATATGTTATATATAACAACTTTTCACAAATTAATAAAAAAGTCAGAAAGTTGTTTTATTTATCTATTGCTATATAGTAAAACACCTCAACACTTAGTGCTTAAAAACAATCATATGTTTTCACCATTTTGCAATTTGTCCAGGGCTCAGTGGGGACAGGATGCATCTGTTCCACATGGCATCAAGTGAGGTTGCTTAATTAAGGCTGGAGATCTAAACCCAAGATAGATTATCCACACACTTCCAAATTGGTCTGGCTGTCACTTGGAAATCAGCTGGGGGCTGTTGCTGAAGGACAGTAATTTTCTTTCATGTAGTCCTTTCCTCATGATTTCTTGGCTTCCTCATAGCATGGTGGTCAGGGTCCACATGAAGGGGTACAGCAGATATATGGACATATGGACATGCTTCTAAGAGATATGCATATATATGTGTTGTAGAATTATGTACAAGAATGTTCATGGCAGCAGTGTCAATAATAGTTCCAAGCTGAAACAATGTTAATATTCATCTGCAGTACATGTATAAATAAATTGTGTATTCAAATAATGGAATAATGCATGATGATGAAAAATAAATGAACCATTGCTATACTTAGCAATGTGGCATCTTCTCAAAAAGTGAATGTTAAATGAAAAAGAATCAGACACAAAAGAGCTCATATTGCATGATTCTACCTACATGAAGTTCAGAAACAGACACAAGTAATCTCTGGTGATGGACATCATAATACCAATTACCTTCAGGATAGGTGACTCTAAGGGGCATGAGGAAAGCTTTTGTGTTGACAAAAGTATTCTAGTTTTACATTGGTGATAAGTACTCTAGTATGTTCTTTGTGTACAAGTTCACTGGTCTGTCCACTGAAGAGGTGCACATATTTCTGTATGTTCACTCAAGTAAAGAAACCAACTTGTCTGAGACTGAACTTCTAATTCTCCTACCAAACCTGCACTACTCACAGTGACTACTCACAAATCTTTGAGCGGATGCTTCCCAATCTTTAAGTTGACTTCTCAAATTCATCTGCAAATTTGGTGTATTTTCAGTCAGTACAGGTCTAGATTCCAACGATTCTGTCCTTCTCCTCCCCTGAGCCACCCTGGTCCAAGCCCTCTTGTTTGCTCACTGGAATATTGCCATAGTCTCTTCTTAATGGTTCTCTCAGCTCCCATCCATCCCCTCAGGGACAGTCTCAGCACTGCAGTCAGATATTCACTCAAAGTCCAGGTCACTCTGTAGCCACCATCTCACTCAGAGTGAGCACAGTCCTTAATGCAGCTACCAGGGGCTGGAGGGTGGAGCCCTTCTTCTCTGTATCTCTTGCCTCCCTTATTCTCCATCCATTATGGTCCTGTTCCTTGTCTGTATACTCCCTTTTGCACCTCTCCTTCCCTATCCCTGACCACTTTTCCCACAGATACTTGGATGGTGACTCCCTCTTTTATGTTTATTTTTCAAATTTTTTCATATATTCTATTATAGTTATACATGTGGTCACCTCTTTTAAGTGTTTGCAGACATCACCTTCTCAATGACACTAGTTCTGACCACCCTAGTTAATATCTCCCTTCCCCTGCACACCTCTGGCAGGCTTTGAATTTCACCTTGCACTTACTACCTTCTAACAAACTGTATCTTTTCCTCCTTTATTATGTTTATTATCTTCTTTATGTAACCCCCCTGGGGGATTCTGAAACAATTTAAGGTTTAGAAAACTCTAGTTTTGTTCTTCTTGATTACAAAGTGCTTTTACATCCCATTTATTGAGTCTGGTTTAACTATGAGTTGGCAGAGTAAGTGCTATTAGTCCTCACCTTTTTGTCATTGTTTAACAGAGTGGGAAACTGAGGCTTAGAGATCAAGGTCATGGCTGAGTCAGACTTGAACTTTGGTCTTCAGGGAATTGACTCCAAGGTCGGTGTTCTTTCTGCCACCACACGTCATCACCTTTGGCAAAAAGCTGTGACTAAGAGCCAGATGAGATATTGAAGAGGATCCAGTACAGAAATGGGCCAAAGAGCAAAAGGGGTGACCAGGACTTAATTTAGTTATGAAGTATGATAAGAGCTTGGCAAGGGATAACTAGCCCATTGTCCGCAGGGGCTTTGTGGTGTCAAGTGAGGACAGACCTGGCTTCATTCCATGTCCTAAGGCCAGGAGTAGAGCAAGAGGAAGGCAGACCTTTTAGTTACTGGCTCCCTCTTTCTGGATTATAATGATATACTCCTTGTTTTATAGGTGCCCAGAGACCTTTTAGGGGTCTCAGATACTCCAGGGATTCACATATGAATCCTGCCTAGATTTCTAGAGATAATATCAATTTCTTTTTGTGCCCTTTTTCCAACTTACCTTCCAAACAGATTTGAGGTAGTTTATAAAGAAAGATACATATTTAATAGGACCGATAACACAAACATAAAAGATAAATACCATATTTGGGGGTGAGGGATGCAATGAACAAAAGAGATTTGCTAATAGATTTTTGTGGCTGGAACATTTGCTTCTAACCATTCGGGAAGCTAAAGAAAAAATTAAAAGTAGCTGTTATCACCTAATTCAAACATGTTCCATAATTTGTTATGGGACTTGAAGTTTTTAGGAAGATAACATCTAAGAGGAATGTATTGCACAAATCTGCTTAAGGGACATTAAAATTTATTAGTAGTTTTTTATTTTTACAGGCCTATTTTCAAGCATTTTTTTTTCTGCTTCCAGATGAATATTCTGCTTACCACATAGTGTTCTCTAGGCATTAAAATGCAGAATGCTTAGATGGGGGCTTTGGGAGGAGAGATTTGCATTGGGGAGCACCACTGTTCCCCATGTTTTACATTTTCCAGTGTATCACTGTCTGCAATGCTTCTAACCTACTTGTCCCAGTAAAAGTTAAACTTCTTGAGAATAGAAGTGACTTTTACTCCTATTTCCTCTCTCTATAAGATTCTCCCTCTTCCTTTTCCATTCTGTACCCCTGGAACTCTCTCTTCCCCAACATCCTCCATGTCTTCTCTAACATTTCATGTTTCCAATGAGACCTGACCTTCATGTTGGAAATTGTACTTCTATTGTCTACACATGGCAAGTTTTGCTCATTCCTACAGCAACTGCCACCTCTAAAGTTAGCATTTTACTTATTTATTTCTATCGCCGATTGTGTTTCTCCTCTGCTAGAATGTAAGAATCACAAGGCCATGTTGGAGGAATTGAGAATTTTCAGAATCAATGAGAGATTCAGTCTCCAAATTGAAGTAGTCTCAAGGAAGATAAATAAACATAAATATAGGTGCACACACACCAAAGACAAAATTTTAAAAAAATAACCAGAGGAATGAGAGGTTTCCTAAAAGCAAATATTAGATGGCTATGAAATTTCTTATTAACAATAGTAGAGGCCAGAAGACAACAAAACACTTCAGAGTTGTGGAAGGAGGTAACTACCGATAGAATTCTGAATCTGCTAAACCCTTGCTAGTCTAACTGTGGTCAAAGGACCAGGAGCACCAGAATCACAGAGGAATGAGTAAAAAACTCATAGCCCAACCAGACCTAATGAATACTACTCTGCATTTTTTAAGATAGATAGATAGATAGAGAGAGAGAGAGAGAGAGAGAGAGAGAATCTTTTTGTGTAGATGGACACAACACAATACCTTTATTTTTATGTGGTGCTGAGAATTGAACCTGGGTCCCGCCTATGCTAAGCGAGTGATCTGCCGCTGAGCCACAAGCCTAGACCAATACTCTGCATTTTTTTTTTTGAGAGAGAGAGAGAGAATTTTTTAATATTTATTTTTTAGTTTTCAGTGGATACAACATCTTTATTTTTTTTATTTTTGTGTGGTGCTGAGGATCGAACCCAGTGCCCCACACATGCCAGGCCAGCGCGCTACCACTTGAGCCATATCCCTAGCCCCAATACTCTGCATTTTAACAAGAGTTCCAGGTGTTGTATCTGCTTGTTACAGTTCAAGAATCTTGAGCTAAATTGTCATTCAAAGTGAGACCCAAACCAAAACATTTTCAAAAACTTCATTAAAGAAAGCCTTGAAGAAAAATTTATTCAGTAGGAATAAAACCAAGCCCACAAGAAAGAAATGGAATGTGGGAAGGAAAGTAAACCTAAAGAATTGAAGATATACTCCTTGCCCTCTGGGAGCTTATAATAATGCTGAGAGGAGGACGGCCTCACACCCAGGAAAGAAAATCTTTTGGTACCAGGAAAGTAGTTGTCGGAGAAACTACATTCTAGTTTGGAATTTGCTATCATTTGTGTGTGTGTGTGTGTGTCTGTGTAACTTTAAGGAAGGCTTTTAATCTCTTTGGTTCTCAAATTCCTGATCTGTGAAAGAAGTTTGTCTAGATTTGTGGTTTTCAACTTTTGTTGATCCTGACTTACAATAAGAAACACTTTATGTCTTGATCCAATTTATTCATAGGAACCTATATATAAATAGACAAGCTTATCAAAATTATGCTTTCCATTCTATATGCAATGCACTCTGACATTTTCTATTCTGTTTCCTTTAAAAATTTGCTGGTATGCTGCTGATTTGAAGAAGACAAAATAAAAACTCTAAAGTTCTTGGTTGCAACCATATATAATTAATTATTAATGATAAATATTAAGTCATCTAATATCTCTAGATAATTCATTCTCAAACTTGTTTTTGTTTTTAAATGATGCCAGTGTCCAACAACAGGGATATGGATTTAATTATTATGGAGTATAAATGAGATCAGAATTTGGACCCAGTGGTCCAAGTCTCAGCCAGATTTGAGATTTGAGAACAAGTGCTGACAGAGACACTCCTTGCCTAAGGCACCTCTGCAAATGGAAATACCTTTTCCCAGGTTCAGCGTTTCTGATGGCTCTGCACAGCCATTGCAGAAAGCTGCCCTAGTGCATGGAAACACACACTTTTCAATTCTTGTTGTGACATCAAAAAAGAGTCCTTCTTCCTGTCTGAGGTTCATGCTTCTCATCCCCTTGAGCTTCACAACCTGCCATTTTCACTTTCTCAGGAACTTTGAAGAATCAGTTATCACCTTTCTGTCCTTCATCCTCATCTTTGCCTTCTGGTAGTAGCTCTGTCCACAGGCACCTAAACGTGCTCTAATCAACTGAGAAAAACAGTCCCCTCCACCTCACCTCTCTTTTCTCTTCAACAATGCAGCTTCTTAGTGTGTGGAGATGCCCACGTATACGGCTGGCATCCTACCTCCACCCTGTGTGACTAATTGCCCTCTGCCTTCCACACCTGCCCCTGTTACCAAAGCCGTTCCACCTAGGTCTCCACTGCCCCAGATGGTTGAATTCCAAGACACACTCAGTGTTTAATTTCTTCAATCCTCAGTAGCACTGGGCTCTGTTAAATGTGCCCTTCTCCCTAAGACTCTTCCCTAATGGCTTTACCCTCTTTTTATATTCTTCCCAATACTCACATCATGTCATCTCTATCTCTCTTCCTGGATTTTACTTTTACTCAGGCTTTAGTCCCCTGTCTTTAATTTCACTTTTTATGCTACCCTCTTTACCTTATCTCTCTCTATTTCTATTTCTGTGGAAAAACTTATACATTTATAGTTTTGCCCCAAATCTTTGCCGTGAGCTCCAAGTGTTTCCAGATAATCTCCACTGGGTGCCATACAACATGGGGAACTCCACTTGTCCAAATTGATTTCCTTTTCCATTCCCAGCGCTACTTCTCTGTCAGTATCCCTGTCTCAGTAGATGTCACCACAATCATCTGGTGACACAGCCAGAACCTTGCACATCCTCCTGACTCCTGCCTCTGCTAACTCCCATACCCATGGATCATCACATCCTGGTGGCTTCTCTTGACTATTATTGCCACTCATCCCTGTTGCCATTATCCATAAGCAGACGCCAGATTGCTCCCTGCCTGTACTGTAGCCCCTGCAATCCGTTCTTCACTCTACTGCTTCCATGACGCTTTAAAAGCATACATGTATTCATGCCATTGTCCTGGTGAATGGCTTCATGCACTCCCAGAAGAAAACCACCTCTTCCCACAGCTTAGAAGGCTCTTTTTCCCCTAGCTAATTTTTACCCTTTCTCTTTCTGTTTCAACAATATTCAGTTTTATTTCCTTCAGGATTCCACATTTCCTCTGCCTTTGGGTCTTTGAACTTACATCCAGGATCTCTAAGTGAACAGAGGAAGACTGTGGCTTCCAGAATCAAATATATTTAGCTTTAACTTTTAGCTCCATCATTTACAAGCTGTGTGATCTAAGTCCAGTAACCAACTCTTCTATGATGTGTGTTTTCTTCATCTACAAAATGGAGATAATGGTAGAACCTACATCACTGGGTACCTGTGAGGATGAACTGAGATGATGTATTTGTGAAATTCTTATTAGAGACTGGCACATGATCAGTATTAAATAAAAATCTGGTATTATGTTGTTGTTTTAATTACCATCCCTGTTATTATCAGTCACCTTAATTCTTTGAATTTAAATTTAGTTCAGTAATAAAAATGATGATGTAATTAACTCACCCAGTAATATGAAACCACTTCAAGAATGAAGAGTAAATTACTTATATTAAGTGAAAGGTCATTACGTTCATGATAGGACAAGGCCAAATAGAAAATTGTGTGGAATTCGAAGACAGGCAACATGAACAATGGTTATTCAGACTAAGTACAAAAATAAGAAGCATATAGTAATTTTAACTAGTTTATTCTTATGTAATGGCTGTGGTAGAAGGATCATTGGGTATGTTTTTGATCAGCTTCTCCTTTGATGGATATGGAGGATCAGGGTTCATAGAAATTGAGCTACATATCAAGGTTATGTTGTTCAAAGTGACACAGCAGAAATTCAGGCATGGTACTGAGACCACAACCTGGTTACCAGAATCAGGCACCCTTCCTTCTGCAATGTAACCTGGCCACAAAGCTCCTGTCTGTGCCCATGCACAGAGGGAAGCACTGATTCTATGTGGAGTTGTGGCTTGCCCAAGATCACCCAGGTGGGGCTTCTTTCTGTGGGAGTAGAATTCAGATAAGTGGGATACATTAGAAAGATCGATAATGTGATAGTATTCACTTTAATAGAAGTGAGCTTTTTCTTCCTTAAATTCTAGGTCTGTCTACCAATACATTCAGAGGATCTAGAGTAAAAACTAAAGACTCTTTAAAAGTGGTTATGAGGTGAACCTTCCTCTGAATTTTTGCAGAAAAAGCCTGCAATATACTCTTTGTAGGAACCATGGAGAAGGGAAGTTTTAGCATCAGCTCTATCACTAGCTAGAATTCATGGACTTAGAGTTCAGTGAACAGTTTCAAATAAGATTGCTATTATTTCTACTATTCCATGGAAGTATATTAGCAAGTTACAACCACTTTCTGGCTAACTGGCCAGCACCATTCTATACTATGGACTAATTGTAAAAGGCCACCGAGCTAGGTACCTGTTGGAGGGGTGTTTCCATCTTAGATGCTGTTCCTTTGTGTAGGGACAGAGGGCATGTGTAGGCTCTGCAGTGACTTCTGCATACTAGAGATGAGGGGAGAAAAGGAACCCACCCCTGTTGAAAATACACAGTGTTTTTCCTATTTTCATGGAATTCTATATCATCCCATTAAATACAACATTCCTTTAAGATACATGTGGGGTCTATTACAAATAAATAAACTGAAGTTCACAAACAGATAACAGCAGGTAGACTAGAACTAGGATTTATATGATGCTAAAGTATGAATTATTTAATATTTATTCATCTCATTTAATATTGTAAAAAATGCCTAATTTCAGACATTTATGTTTATTTACTGGTTAGACTGAAATAGTTTCTAATTAAATTTAATTATACTTAATTATATTTTAAATGTTCTGCAATTTATGTTCTTCATAAAGTCATTTTTTTGAATTACAGAAGGATTTTTATTTTCTTTTAGTCCAGTTACTCATATACTTATTAGAACAACATCAATTAGCAATGCTGGCACAAAACAGTAAACAAGTCTCTTCTACAAGCCTGGTGAAACCCTCCCCTCTCTCCTTGTAGGCGTTCTGACCCTGCTCTGTATGAAGCCGCTCATTTGATGCAGACATAGCTACATTGCAAGGCAGGATGCTGTGCACATGGTTCTCCTATTATGAATCATTGTTGGGGTTGGATCCAGTTGAGGGTTGAACCTCAGGTGCCCCACATAGGTTTCTAGCCTTGCTGTGTTCTGAAACCTTGTTCCTGTAATGTAGAGTGTTGCTCCGTTGTTTTCACAGTTCATGTATCTTGAACAGCTTTAATCTCTTTGGTGATTCCAATATTCATTATACTAATTAAAAGACCCAAATTTCACCAATTTATTTTTAATACATTATGCTAAGTGTCAAGCTATGTGCTGGGTTGTTAATGTCAACCCAGTTAGAAGAATCTGAGGGAACCATGCCTGGAGTGTGGTTCTTTTTGTAATAATGCAACTGACCACCCTTGGGCAGTGTATCAAGCACATCATTAACTTGGTACATCTCAGAATTTAAGCTTGAACTAACGGTTGCATACATAATATCACACTAACTAGACTGAAATATTTTACAGTACGTTATGGACTTCATAGATTCTTCACAAAATCTGAAGAATTTATTAGTAATATTGTTTGGTGGGGGTGGGGCAAAATACCCCTAATGACTGGGAACCTCATCTTTGCTTTGCTAACTCCCATTGGTTTCCAAATAGTTTGCTATTATGTAGCCTGTACTTTTCCTAATGTGTCTTATGGGAGCACAATTCTCTGTCTTCTCCTCTCCTTTGTCTTCAGCTGATAAACATCTACAGGAATGAAGGGGAGTGTGAGGTTGGTGAATGTGCAATTTGAAATTTCCAAGTGATTCTGATACTACCCCCTTATCCACCCATTATTTCCCTGTTGGGGCAATAATAATATTCTTCTTTTCACTTGTGAATGGTATTGTGAATATTTAATCAAAATGGTTTCTAGAGGGCTGTCAACTTCCCAGTACATCTCAGGCTGAGGAGGAAAGTGATGGACTGCTATCAGTCAGCTTGTGCTGGGGAATATGCCCCCCTAAAACTCAGTGCTTTAAAACAACAGTCATTTATTCCTCCTCACACACCTGTGCATGTGCTCAACAGAGGTCAGCTGGGAGTTGGCTGGCTGGCTCTGCTTTGAGGTGTGAGTGGGCTGAGCTTGCTTCCTCATGCAGGGTTGAACTCAGGTACATTCCTTGTATGTCCATTCTAAAGCCAGGCTGGGGGGAAGCACTTCCTACAGCAATGGCAGAGATGCAGAAGGTGAGCGTCACTGGGCAAGCATAGTTTGTGCTTGGTCTGAGATGTCCTGTTCACCCAAAGAAGTTATATTAATGAGCTCAAATTCAAGGAGCAGATAACTGTACTATTCACATGGAAGTTGGGGGAGATGGAGAGAATATATTTAATAACCCAATCTACCACTGGCTACAATGCAAATAATGAATATTTGGAGAGTTTCTAGTTTGCAAAGTCTTCTATACATACACATACCCTTACAGTAGCTGCATGACATACTTGTATTTGTCTGCATTTTTAGTGAGAAAATCAAGCCTTAGATAAAAGGCATTTGATAAAGGATGTCCAGCCAATAGGTGACACAACTAGATTCTGTCTTCTTCCCCTTCATTATCTCTGTCCCCCACTGGCCTCCCATGAATGAATCATAGAGCTCTTTGTACTCTGGGTTGCTCCTGGATAATATGAAAGAGGCTGAGTATTTCCCAGTGATACTTATTAATGGCATCCTGAGGAAGAGTAGTCAACTAGAATGATTCCAGCTATTACAAAACAAACGTCAGTGTAAAAAGAGTAAATTTGTAGATCACCTGAGGCCTTTCCCCTGCTTATAGCATTTACACAGTAGGTTGTATATAGCATGTACTTAATTGTATTTACATGTAAGCTGCTCATGGACAGAGTTCATGTCCTGTCCTCTGTTTCTGAGGCTGTTCCCATTTTGACTGTGGGTTTTTTTGTTTGGATGTTTATTTTTATAGAGGAATGTGGGGAGATTCACAATCAGTACTACCACTGCCTCCATCTTCCCAGATCTATGTGCCTTATCACCTATGGGGCCTTTGCCAAGCTTCCAGAGTAACTGTCAACAGCACCTTTGGCTCCACCATACCCTGTACCTCCTGATCTCACAGCATCAGGGACCCACAGGCAAGTGTCCTGAGAGCAGAGGTTGATTCTTAACTGTCTTTGGGTTTCTAGTAACTAGTTTCTAGTTCAGTGTCTGGCATTCAGAGTTCTTCAAAAAGCATTTATGAAAGAATAAATAGAATTTTCCTACACATAGTCTAATACCTGGTAGAGGGGCCAGGTGATCCATGTAGCAGTAGTTTGCCTGTTGCCATTACCATGGCAACGGTGGGTGGTACTTCCATGAAGTGGCAGTGTCTTTGTTCATGAATGCTACCTCCACAGTAACAATCTGTTGTTGTCAAGGTGGCATCTTGTTTGAAAAACGCTACTTGTCTTTAGTGAGAATCCAATTTTGGCCCTGTTTTGCTTTGCTATGAGATGGTAGTGTGGACTTGAGCTCAACAGAGAAACAAACTCTCTAACTCAGCTCTTTTCAGAGAAAGTTCTTTGATTAGCCCAGGAGAACATCTGTTAGTGCTTTGACCACTGTAACAAAGTACCCTGTGTAGGTGGTTAGTAAACAACAGAAATTTATTTCTTGTGGTCCCAGAGGCCAGGAAGTCCAACATCAAGGTGTGGCAGATTTAGTGACCAGTAAACCCACTTTCTGGTTCACTGTGCCTTCTCACAGTGTCCTCACAGGGTAGAAAGATGAAACAGCTCTCTGGGACCACTTTTTTAGGGCACTAATCCCATTGATATGGGCTCTATCCTCATGATAAAATCATTTCTCAAAGAGCCACCTACCCCCTTATCTCATAATCTTGGTGATTAGATTTTCAACATAGGAATTTGGGAGAATTCAAACATTCAGACCATAGCAATTTCCCACAGAGAACTTCACTCCAAAGTGACAAAATACATCAGAGGTTTAGCACAGGGTGGAAATTACAGAGACGGGAAATACCTAGCAGTCACCCTTGACCTTCACCCGCACTTTGGCTTTTTTTTTTTTTTTAGGTCACTTAGCTATCTGATATCACAAGGAGCATCCATTCTGCAATGCCAGGACTTGCCTTGCTCACCTTTGCACCTTCAGTAAAATTTCTGGTACATACTAGATGCTTAGGAAATATTCATAAAATTAATATGCATTTTCAAGGCCTTTATTGTTTTGAGAAGGAAACCAAAGAGAAAAGTAAAGAAACCTACCTAAGACAGATAGAATCTGTTTGGGTAAGATTTGGATTGAGGAACCTGCTCACAAGTGAGTGGTTTTCCAGTGCAGCACATGTGAGGTGACATCATGCAGTGATGTGCTCGGTTTGTCTAAAGCTGAACTACCCGGGTATAATGTAAACAAACCAGCTCTCTGAAATTAAAATCTCTGATTCATATAATTTGGAAATTTATGGTGTGTGTACTCTCACCGTGGCTATTTATACAGCCTCCACTTGTATCAGTTTCCTATGGCTTCCTTAGCAAGTTGCGACCAGGTTGGTGCCTTAAAACATCAAAAATGTATTCTCTCAGTTCTGGAGACCAAAAGTCTGAGATCAGAATACCCCTGCTGAAATCAAGGTGTTAGAAAGGCTGCTTTCTTTGCCAGATCTCGGGGTTCCTTGCCTCTTCCAGCTTTTGAGGGGCCTTTGTCTTGCTTAGCTTTTGGCTGCTTCAGTTCACATTCTGTCTCTATGGTTACAAAACCTTCTCTGCTTCCATGAGTGTCAAATCTTCTGAATCCTTTAGTAAGTTGATAGGTGACTGCATTTAAGGTCCACCTGGATAATCTCCCCATTTCAAGATCCTTAATCATTATCTGCAAAGTCCTTTTGTTATTTTTTTCATTATATAAAATTAACATACATAAGTTAATGTTCACAGACTCCAAGGATTAGGGCATGAATATCTTTTGGAAAGCTATCATGCAAGCAACCACACCTCTGTTTAACAACCAGCTTTACAAAATTCCTGAATATTTAGCAAATGGTTCTCATCAGCAGGTATGAGAGGGCTATAGCACACCACTAAATGTAAGCTACTTGCAAGAAAAGATTGAGGCTACTACCTAATTTGTACCCTCTTGATCTTTGGTTTGGGATAAAGTATGAACTAGTGCTTAAAGAATATTGTCTGTAGAAATCCCATGACACCCTGAAAGTAGATTAGTGTAAAACCACTCTAGGAAAACCCTTCAAATTGTGAGAATTATGGTAGGAACAAATAACCATAGTCTGGGGAAAAGTTAAAAAACTAAGTTTATGAGAGAAAATCCTCATAAATGTGGGTCACATTCAAAGTTGGCACAGTATTGAATTCTTCGGAAAACCCACACATCTGCAATGATTCATTTCCTAACTGTTCCCATCAGATCAGAATTTCTGGTTCTGATTTTTATCTTTCCTGTGCTTTGACTCATGTGCCTCAGTAGACTAAGGTCTTTGGGGTTGGGATGTGTGTTATGCCTCCTCATTATCCTTCCCCTTCTCCCTTCTCCAATCGTGGGTCGCTAGTGTGGTGTCTTGAAATTAAAGCCGTCACAATTACTCTGTCATTTATTGACTCACTGAGCCATTTGCTAAACTGAAGTGTATGTAGATACAACTGAAGTGTGTTCAAGTCTACTGTACATGCTTTGCCAAAGTCACCAAAACCAGTGTTGGACTGGTATTTCCTTTCATTTAAGTGCTCAGTTGGCACAACCTAGCCCTGAGAGTAGGCCGCAGCCCTGGTCCCGGGAGATTTTGCAAGAATATTGGTCACCCATTCCTTTAAACCCAGAATTCACCTGGTCTTTTGTTCTCCATTGCCCCTCATTTAACTACCTTGTCTCAGTTCCTCTTTATCTAGATTAAGGAGAAGATGGTGAATGTTGCATGTCAAAGGAGCATACTATGTGCAGTTGATGAGGCATTTGGGCTCCCTTCCTATTCTTTTGGTTGGATCCACACAGTTGGCCCAGGCAACAAACCCCTTACCAGCTTCCAGGATCCTACTTTCAGATGTCTGCTCAATTGTTTGGCCTAGCAAAGAAATAGACATGAAATCCATTAACTAAGCATGTACTGTATGTCAGCATTGAACAGGATTATTTACAATAGGGTTTTCTATTTAGTCCCAGTCCAGGCAATGGATGTCAGACATGGTGGCCCATGTCTGTAATCCCATCTACTCAGGAGGCTAAGGCAGGAGGATCATAAGTTCAAGGACCTGTCTCAAAATAAAAAGTAAAAAGGGCTGGGAATGTAGCACAGTGGTAGAACTTCTAGGTTCAATCCTTAGTAACACACACACACACACACACACACACACACACATAAGAAAGGAAGGAAGGAAAGAAGGAAGAAGAAGAAACAAAGGAAACCTAATCAATAGGATAGTCTCCATTTTATGATTGATGAGATTCACAACCAGAGAAGTAGTTCAGTTATCATTTAAATAAAACAGCTTGGAAGTCAAGACTTCCTGATAAATAGATGGAAAGAACCTGCACTCCATAGAGTAGCAGAACCCAAAGCAAGGGAGACTTTGCCCAGCAGCTCTTGCACACATGGGAGGAAGAATGATGGGGCTGAGTATGTGAGAGGCTTCTGGAACAGGATGAAGTGGAATGAGTCCGGAGAGTTCTGAAGACAAGTAGATGTGAGGTCCTAAGAAACAAAGGAAACCTAATCAATGGGGTAGTATTTCCATTTTATTATGGATGAGATTCACAGCCAGAGAAGTAGTTCAATTATCATTTAAATAAAATAGTTTGGAGGGTTGGGATTTTGTTTGCTGAAGCAGTAGACATTTTGCATTTGTACTCAATTAGTAAATTAACCAAGATGCAAAATTGATGGATATAGTTAATGAATAGTACGTCAACTTTCTACCTCTCCATGGGTGTCCCACGCAGGCACCCACAATGGTAGCCTCTGCCTCTGCGCTCACAGCACTTACGGCTGTATCCCTTCTGCCCTGCCTGGACTCATTGCTTGTGTGTTTGCCCCGTGAGCCTTGTGTTCATGGGACACAACTTCTTTGTGATTAGATGGATGGTGAGCTCTAGGTAGCCAAAGTTGTATCTTCTCTTTTTCTTTAACTCTTTTTGAAGCTCACACAAGAAAAAAGCAAGTTATAGACATCAGAGGGCCCATCTAAGGCAAAGCTTTCTGTTGACAGAACCCTGTCCTCCAAGAATCCATAGGTGGAAGCCCTAACTCCCAAAGTGACTGTTTTTCAGGCACAGCCTTAAAGGAGTTTAAATAAGTTTATAATAGTGAGGTTCTAATCCAAAAGAACTGATGTCCCTATAAGAAGAGGAAGAGATACCAGGAGCCTGTGCACGCAGAGGAAATGCTATGTAAGGACCTAGCAAGAAGACCATCTGCAAGCCAAAGAGAGAGGCCTAAGAGGAAACCAACCCTTGACCTTGAACTTCCAGTCTCCAGGACTGTGAAAAGAAAATTTCTGTTATTTTGAGCCATCTAATCACTGTCGTTTTGTTATGGTAACTCTCACTGAGTAATAGATTAGAATTTTTTTAAAAAATGTGCATAAAGCTGAAAGCATAAGAAGGCATCTAGTAGATACTCTGACTACTACGTTATATTCAGAAATTTCCTCCATATTTAGGGATTATAAGGGTAGTCAATTCTTTGAATCCATGAAGGACATGTTGGTGAGAGAGCCTTCTTATATGTTCTGTCTAAAAAGAGACAGTCAGATGGAGTAAATGACCTTTCCAAGTCTATCTTTGTGATAAGACTCTATGTGCATCTTTTCTTCTTTGCTACAAACCATAGAAAATGGCAAGGTAGATAATATACCTATTCATGGAAACATTATATATTTGTGTGATGCATTTGTGGACTGGTCTGTCCTCTCTATTTAAATACTTGTTCAGGTTCCAAAATAGCTTGAGAATTGTTAATAAGAAGATTTTTATGAAAAAAAGAGAACATATCAATATTTGCTGTTAGAAATATTACAACCAAAATTCCACTAATCCTTATGACAACCTGGTAATTAAGGTATTGTCATTCAATCATAGTCTAGAGTGATTAGGAATATGCTGAATTTCTCTTGTGGGGACTCCCCTCCACCCCAGTCAATCATCAGTAACTTATGGCATTAGAAGCCAGTTCCCTTTGTCCTCTGTGCTCGGCATTGTTACCTAGGGGCCAATCTTGCTGTGTGTCTCTGGGTTCAAGAATCTATCTCCTGAGAGACCCTATTTCAGATTGGTTGCAAGAAATTTTTATTTCAGACATAAGATTTATCTAAGTGTCAGTAGTTACATATATATGGCTGTGGTTTGGATATGGTTTGAATGTGTCTTCCAAGGTTTCATGTGTTGGAAGCTTTGTCCTTGGTGTGGTGCTATTAGGAGGTGGAGCTCAGTAGGAGGTAATTAGGTCATTGGGGACACTGTCCTCAGAAGGACTGGTCTTATGAGGTTAGTTATTACAAGAATGAGTTGTTACAAAAAAGTATGTTTGATCCTCCTTCCTCTCTGGCTTCCTGCTTGATAAATGATCTCTCCTCTCCCATGTGCTCCCACCAAGATGCTCTCTGCTGTGAATGTGATGTAGCTAAGGGGTCCCTTGTCAGAGGCTATCTCCTGATCTTGGCCTTGAAAGCTATGAGCTAAATAAACCTCTTTTCTTTATACATTACCTGATCCTAGGTATTTTGTTATATCAGCAGAAAATGGACTAATATATACACATAAATAATATTTCATTTGTGTATACAAATATATGTATGAATGTGCTCTATTCACAGCCCTTTTAACTAACCTTCTTTAATTCCTGTAACTTCAAGAGAGAGAATTTACACACATAACAATATGAATGACATTTCTTTAAGTTTCACAGGGAAGAAACTCTGCTCAACAGGCTTAGCCAGGAAGTCTCAGACCCTTAGCCACTCTTCAAATATGAAAGTGAAGTCTATTCCCCCTTGCTAGTGACTGGTTTGGGCCTGTGGAAGGCAAGGCATCTCAGTGTGATGTTAGCTAAAGGGTTTATTGTTCACAAACTTATCAGGACGTCACCCTGTCATGCCTGCATTTAGAGATTGATCACCTTATTGAAGAAGATTTCTTCAATTCAAAATCCTTCCTTTTGAGAATGCTGTGTTTATCAGTTTGGATTGTGATTTGATTCAGTAGCAGATGAAAAGAGGTCAGCCTGCCTTGAAAGAAGCTCTAACCTCTACAGTCACAGAGTTTATCACCTAGTCTTCTGACTCCAAAGTGTGGGCTTTGAGGATTTACAGCTCAGATTTAGAACTACATAGGTTTAGCCTTTCAAATAATAATAATAATAATAATAATAATAATAATAATAATAAAACTGAGATTTTGGGTATGGGTGGGCTTTCAAAGTTGATCTTTGCTCATAGTTTTAAAATGGAATTAGAATGGCAAGCAGCACTTCTGGTATTAGCAATCGTAAAGTTGGAACAGACATAACTTAATGATGTACAATGAAAAGCATTCTAACTTGTAGCAAAGTTTGGCTCATTGAGGTGCCTTGTAATGGCTGAATACACTCTATGAAATAAGAGCTCATCTTTAAGTGTTTTTGTCTTCCTCCTTCTCCTTGAGGACAGAGGGAGGTTTCTGGAGGCTTCGTGGGAGGCCCTAATGTGATGCAGATAAGGGGTCCCTCACCATAGGCTCAGTAGATGTGGTCTCCAGATCTCAGACTTTCAGCCTCCAAAACTGTGAGGTGTCATCCCTTTGGGGCTTAACCTGTTAGCTTAAGGCTTTGTTCCCCATTAAAATCTGCTCTCTTTAAGAAGAAGTCATGAAACTTTTCAAGCTGATAGGACCAGTGGTTCTCCATCAACTCCTTTCTTTAAGTCAGTTGTTGGCCTTGATTGAACATAAGAATCATCTGGGGAATCAGGGAAACATTAGATGCCTTTGTCCTACCACTGGCAATTCTGATTGAATTGGGGAGGGTGCAACCTGGACACTGGGATGTTTAATATCTCACCCAGTATTTATACCTAATATGCATTTAATATCTAATATGCAACTGAGACTGAGAATCAGTGGCTTAGAGAAAGAGCAGATGGACGTCTTGATGGGGTTGGGGAAGAAGCAGGATGTTTGTGTACCTCATGAGGAGGGATAATAAGTTGAGAAAAAGAGAAAGGACAGGCCAGAGAAGAGAAAGGGCACAGGACAGAAAGCTGAATGAGAGAAAGACCTCTTGGATCTCAGTTTTGCCTAGATTGGGTCCTGGGAGAAAACCTCCCTTTTATTCTAATCTACTCAGTTTAGTGAGTTCTAGGGTCCTAAAGTTTCCAGATGCCGAGAGATAAAGGGTCAGAAATGGAAGGAGATCTACAAATTAAGATTTCATTTCAATTAACCTGGCCCTATGTACAGGCAAATCAAAAGCAGCTGGGGGTGTGTTAGAGTGCCTGCTTAGCATGCAGGAGACCCCGGGTTCAATCCCTAGTACCAAAACCAAACCCAAAACCAAAACAAAGAAAAACCTGATGACAACCAAAAAACCCCAAAGCAACAAACAGCAGGTATTCATCAAAATGACTACAGAGGTGACCCATATTTAATATAAACTTATTTTTAAAATTATACTGCACATATGTATACCTTTATTTTATTTATTTATTTATTTATTTTTATGTGGTGCTGAGGATTGAACCCAGTGCCTCACATGTGCTAAGCGAACACTCTACCACTGACCCACAAGCTCAGCCCCTAACACTTATTTTTTTTTAAGTAGAAAATTGTATGAAATGAGCAGATAGTGAAGCTCCCTAACCATATCAGCTTCAGAGATAAGAACCTTTCACATCCAGACTGTTTGAAGGGGCTTCAGAAGTCTGAATAACCGTCCCTCTGCATGACTTAGTTCCTGGAGTCCCCTTAGATTTTGATCCAAAATGGTGTGAAAGGAGAATAGTTTCTAATTTCAGTGCTATGAACAGCAAGTAGACTTCTAAATTTATTTTTTTCATTTGATTTAGGGATTCTGGAGTTCAATAATTTATAACATTTCTTCCACCAACTCTCCCAGATGTCTCTCCTGTCTTTTATTATACTCCATCAGAGAGCATTTGATGAAAGCAACACTTTTATTTTTGTTCTTGCAGAGATTTCTGGTTGGATTGGTATACTGTAACATATTGAGGAATTTTCTAATCAAAGAGTTTGCTGGCTTAATGGTCCCCTTCCCCCTACTGCTAGGGCAATGCCATCTGTAAGCAACTCGAGTGCAAAGGCAGATGTTAGTGGATTCAGATTTCACTTACTGCAATCTTTTAGCCAGTGAGTCCTATGGTGCTTGAGAGTCTGAAATCCAAAGAAAAAATTTCCCAGTTTTCCCCTGCCATGCATTCAGAGTTTCCAAATAAAACCCAGGCTTTACTGTACACATAAGTCTGTTCTCACCACCAGCTGCTTGAAATTTAATTTTCCTAATGTCTTTTTAAAAAGCACTTGCAGCTTTGTAATTAAGTTTTTAAAGATGTAAATAATGGTATCTCTGTTAAGAAAAGGTCATCTTTAGAGAGCTGTCCTTTGAAGAGTGTTTCAAATTGCTGAAATTAATTTTACAGATAACAGATAATATACATTGAAATTCACTTACTCTCTACTCTTCCCTCAAGTCCCGAGGTCAGATATTTCTCCCACCCCTCCTCCTTGTAGCTGCTGAGGAAAATACAAAGGTGTGTGCCTCTGGTGCCTGTCAGAGAGGAGGCTGCTGAAATATCCTCAAATCTGTTAGTGCAACTATTTCTGGTTCTATTGCTGATGTGCCACCTGCAGTGGCAGGTCCCAAGGAACATGGAGGAAGGGCCCTAACTAGGCTGTAGGGTCCCCATTCCCCTAACTCCCTCCTTGTTTGTCTCCAGTGCCAGGGACAGAACATATCTGATTTGCTAAAGTGAATATGGGAGCTATACAGAGAGGTCCATAGTACAGAGTGAGAATGAGGCCCTGTACCAGGCTGGGGCCAAAGAGACCCACATCCTTCCCAGTCAGTAGCTGGCTCTTCTGCCTCCCAGATCAGCACCCTCCTGCTTGCTTGGTCCCTGTTGGTCTCTAATCTTGGGATAATGAGAAGTCTCCTTGCCCCCCAGGAAATTCTTTCTGAACTCTTCTGAAAAACACCTCTGTTTCTTCTTGAAACTGAGTCGATGACATTCTGACACTTGTTCATGGGCTGTGTTCTGTGATTATCATATTTCATGTGTAGTTATTTCTCCTCAAGTAAAGATGTACTCTGAGATTGGGGGGGGGGGAAGGGGAGAGAGAAAAGCATTATGTGTTGGGTTTGAGAATTGCTGAGCTTAACTGAAGGGTCTCCTTATAAAAGCCTTTTCTGGGGCTAGGATTGTAACTCAGTAGTAGAGTGTTTGCTTAGCACATGTGAGACACTGGGTTCGATCCTCAGCACCACATAGATAGATAGATAGATAGACAGACAGAGACATATTGTCCACCTACAACTAAATTTTTAAAAAAATCTCAAAAAGCCTCTTTTGCTCCAATCAGGCATGGATATTTATTCTTCTCCACCATTCATTTGTCTGGGTCTCCATCCAATTATTCCTCTTGTATAATATTCCTTTTCCCCAGGACTTTAAAAAGTTCTGCCCTTTCTTCAAGGCTCTGTCTAGGTTTTATTGCGCTCTGTTGCTGACTTTGTCTCATATTAACAGTATTGAAACCTAATAATGTATGTACTGTAGCAATTAGTTAATTGGTTTTCATGTGATTTCTCTCTCCAGATTGTGTCTACTGTTTCTATATTAGTTTAGAGGCCAGGATTGTGCAGACATGTTTGATTGCACCATCTTGACAATATACTAGACTGAAATTCACTTACCAAAGGGCCCAACTTGGCAAACAGAATATTATCTAGCAGTCTCACAGGAGAAATAATAAATTAGCTTGTGGATATCATATTGAGTTTCATGTGAAAATGTATTAAACAATAAGGGAAAGAAATTTGGGTAAAATCCTATCCAATCCAATCCAGTCTCCCATTTTGAAAAATCTCCAATTGAATTTTTAAAAATATGATTAGATAAATTTCCATTTATATCAGTGCACAGACCATCCAGATTTTAAGAAACCCAACTCCCTAAAACATCTGTTCCTGGATGTTCATCAAATTCCTTAGGATTGTAAACTATTCAAAAGATCATTTTTAAGAAATTTAAAAAATCATAAACTTTATTTTATACAACTTTAATTCCTAGTTAAAACAAATAGAAACATTTGATATTTTGCCTTAAACCTTTCAACAGATTTTCATATTGTGGGGGGTTCTGACCTTGACCCAAGATTTAAGATATTCATCCCTGACATATACAAGGTCTGTTACTGGTCCCAAATAGTCATATTTCCTTTTTCTTGTTTATATTTAGGAACAAAAATCACAAACAAAACCCACAAAAACAAAGAGTGAACAGACTGGCTCTTCATTTGAGACACATTAGAGGTGTGTTGGGTAGGAAAGCGGGATTCCTTCATTCAACAAGGACTTATTGAGCATCTATTAAGTAGAAGTTTCCTAGCGCTCCCAGAGTGAAGAGGGTAGCCAGGAAAGAAGAATGAAGAATCAATCAAGAACCTACTTTGTCTTCTGATTACCAGTACCCAGAAGAACAGCACGACAGGGAAGGAGGGCAAGAGCTTGGGGAGGATGTGGTGGAGAGGGTGGCTGCTGGAGTGAAAGAATAACATTTGAATACAGACCTACAGAGTCAGGAGCAAGCTATGAAGGTGTCTGGGGAAACGGCTCTCCTTACTCAGGAAGCAATAATTGCCAATTCTGAGACAGATGTGTGCCTGATGCTGAGGATGCAGCAAAGGCCACAGCGAAAAAGCCAATGTAGTTGGAGCTCAGTGAGGAGGTTGCTGAGCAGCAAGGGGCCGTGGCTGACAGGGTGGGGGGGGAGCAGATGGCACGGGGCCTCATAGCCATTGTCAGGACTTTGCCTCGACTCTGAGGGAGCTGGGAGCCATGGGAGCTACTCAATTCATATTGGGCAGTGAGGCCCAGGGATGCCTCAGTGCGGTCCTAACGTCTCCTTGGCTGTCACTCCCTCTTGGCCCTGGAGGAAAGCTGTGGGCAACACGGCAGGAGTTCTGCTGGCAGATGTCTCCGCGTCCCTGTGTCATGAACACCCACAGTGGGACTGTTCTCTGCAGCTGGTTCTCTGGGACGCTGAGACCCTGAGCCAGAGCCCCAGCAGCTGTCAGGCTATCCCTTGGCTGGGTGTGAGAGGCCTTTCTGTCCAGTAGGGAATTTACACAGTTAAACCTCCTGGACCTCTGTGATCCTGAGTGTGTGTGTGTGGTTCAGATTTCTGTGTCCTGAATCACATTTTTGGCCACCTGGCACTTTACTCTTTGAGAGAGGGAATTTCCCATGAGGAAAAAACCCTCTGTTTTTGTGCTGGGGTGGGGGCACTGAGGGAGCAGTCAGGAGATTTGGAGGAAACTCAGTTTCTGTATCTGAACCTGAATGGGTGCGATACACCTCTTCTGCTTCTCTACAGCACTGTAGAGAGAATGTGCGCACCTGTTCTTAGAAACTGCAGTTTACCCCATCCGTGGTAAATGGGGTGTTCATACAATGGCTTTGCTTCTGGTCAGAGTTACTCTCGCCTTTAAAGTAGCCCTTCTGTCAGTTTGTAAGCTGAGGATCCTCTCACAACTGCAGAAATTCAGAATAGCTGCCTGGTGCACCTGCTTTCCTCTTAATCATGTTCCCTTCCTTTTCTCACCAACTCACCTTGACTCCTTGGAAAATGGAATCCAGTGGAACTATCTAGAAGAGAAGGACAACAATTCCCTCTCTCCTGCACCTCTATCTGGTATAACTAAGTAGTACTACTTTTCTTCTCTTCTCCTCTGCTCCCCTCCCCATCCCTTCCTTCTTTCCCTCTTCTCTAGTACATTTTCATACCATTCTAATGAGTCATCATCAAATTCAATTACATATCTCACCTTGGGTATATATTTATTTATCAGATAGAGAAAAAAATATCCAGTCCATTCCTAAAGTTGCTTATTTCAGTTAGAGGATCAGTTAGACCATTATTCCAAGATCTGTTATTGACAGGAACAACTATTGGCTATTCAGAAGTAACCTCTGAGGACAGGTGTCTGTGTTCCAGAACAGACTGCAGCACAGAGGGCTGGCTGTGGTCCACACCACTATCTGGTAATCAAGGCAGGGGCATGGGTGCCATCTGCTCTGGAACTAATTGTATCTTTATGAGGTCATCTTCATCAAAGGTGACAAAGTGTTGCCTTTTCTCTTCCATTTGAGTGAGACTGTGAGCTTTTTGGTGGCAGGGTCCATGTTGACATGGTAGGTGCTCAGTGAATTCCTGTTCAAGTCAAGCGGAAGATTCAAGAGAAAGTAGCTCCATTCCTATTGTTTCCCCTTTGCATGTATAAAATGTTGAAAAAGTATCATCCCCTTTTCCATGTGGGAGAGTCTTCAGTAGCCTATAATCCCTGATATCAAAGGGAGGGATTGGGCAGCTTGTGTGGAAATCAGGAATAGACCTCTAAAAATGGACCACAATGAATAGGAAACCTGTTCAGCTGATGCTATTCAAATCCTATAGCGTTGGTGCCCACCTGTGGCTCTAACCTGTGCCACAGTTCGAATTACAGATGTTCTCTGCCAGATCAACCCCCAAAAGGTGGTAGCTAAAGTGCTAGGAGTTGCTTTCCTCTTTCAAGAAAACTCTTCTCATCTTGAACCAGCTTTCATGGAAATGCTAAAGTTTGTCCACAAATGCTGGACAATGGCAGGAATTTTGAGCAATTTTTTTTTTTAGGAAGGTTTAGGAGCCTCCTTGATGTTCATAGAGTGAACTGTGGCTCTTCATGAACAGTCACCTTAATTTTATTAAAGTCTTCATGTTTGCTTCCCTACAAAGCTACCTTTCATTTGAGAGCAATAGGAAATTCAGCAACCTGATTGGGGTAGGAGGTAAAACTTAACAATCAGTAAAATAAAGCAATAGGAGATGCCTACAAATCCTATTTTTTTAAATTTTTTATTGTTGGTTGTTCAAAACATTACATAGTTCTTGATATATCATATTTCGCACTTTGATTCAAGTGGGTTATGAACTCCCATTTTTACCCCGTATACAGATTGCAGAATCATATCAGTTACACATCCATTGATTTACATGTTGCCATACTAGTGTCTGTTGTATTCTGCTGCCTTTCCTATCCTCTACTATCCCCCCTCTACTGTCATTCATTTCTCCCCCTTGTATTATTTTTCCCTTTCTCCTCACTTCCTCTTGTATGTAATTTTGTATAACCCTGAGGGTCTCCTTCCATTTCCATGCAATTTCCCTTCTCTCTCCCTTTCCCTCCCACCTCTCATCCCTGTTTAATGTTAATCTTCTTCTCATGCTCTTCGTCCCTACTCTGTTCTTAGTTACTCTCCTTATATCAAAGAAGACATTTGGCATTTGTTTTTTAGGGATTGGCTAGCTTCACTTAGCATAATCTGCTCTAATGCCATCCATTTCCCTGCAAATTCTATGATACAAATCCTATTTTTAAATATTTCCTACATTCTTCCAAGAATGGAAAAATTCCCACTGAGTAACAAATGACAAGACACTTCAGAAGAAGCTATTGCTTTTGAAAAATAGGATTATTGTCTTATAACCACTGAATTTCAAAGCTCTAACATAATTTTCAACCATACAAGATCCATACCTAGGCACAAATTTAGCATAGTATTTCATGGTTTACATACGTAATGAGTAAGTTTAGGTAGTAATCATAATAAAATGATTGGCCCTCAAAGGAATCCCTTTTGATGGATCAGATTCCCTATTAGAGGTGGGGGAATTGACAATCTTTTCTGTAGATTGAATTTATTAGGACTGGAAAGGTGATTAAAAGAGGGTCAGAAAATTTGTCTCCCCAGCATAATGTTTATCACATTTTGACACAATGCTGATGACTCCTCGTATTACAGAACATAGGCAGTGCTTCTTGAACTTCTCTGATCACAAGAATCATCTGCTTTGCTTGCTGAAAACATAGACTTCTGGTACTCAGTCTGATCAGAAGAGATTTCTAGAGGTTATACATATACAGGGCAGTGTATTCCAGAATCATCCAAGGAGCAAACATTTGCAAACTATATGTAGCCTTTCTTTAACAGACTCTTTTGATTTCTGGCATGTTTCAGTTAGCTTTTTTGTTGCTGTGACAAAAACAAAAACAAAAACTGACAAGAACAATTAGAGGAAGAAAAGTTATTTTGGCTCACAGTTTCAGAGGTCTCAGTCCATAGACAGCCGACTCCATAGCTTTGGACCAGAGGTGAGGCAGCACAAAGCAGAGAGAGCTCTACTCACCAAGGACAAAATATAAATCCACAAATCATATCCCCCTCCTACCCACCCTTGCTACCCAGTTAATCCATATCAGTGGATTAGTCCACTGATTTGGTTACAGTTCTCATAATTTAATCATTTCACCTCTGAACATTCTTGTATTGTCTTACACTATGAGCTTTTGGGTGACACCTAATATCTAAACCATAACCTGATATTATACTCTAGAGAAGAGCAAATATATGTATGTGAAAAGATTTTATATAATCCTAACACTGCCTCCTATCTTCCTCCTTACCCATCCTCCTCCCTGTCCTTCTTGGAGAACCACAAATCCAGAGGAAAGGAAAGTATTGTTATTTTGGGGGAACCATTTCTCAACAGCTTTATTGAAATATCATTTATATACCATAAAATTCACTCACTATAAAGTACAGTTTGATGATTTTTGGTAAATTAATATAGTGTGGAAGCATCACTAGAATACATTTTTAGAGTGTTTTCATCATCCCAAAATTTACTCATTCCTATATGTAGTCACTTCCCACTCCTATCCAAGGACCAGGCAAACACTGTTCTCTTCTTTATCTCCAAAGATTGGCATTTTGAAGAAATTTGACATAATGGAGTATACATGATATAGTCTTTTGGATCTGGTTTCTTTTATGTAGCATAATATTTTTGAGGTTCATTGATATTGCATTTATCAATAGTTTATTCCTTTTAATTGTTGAACAGTATTTTATTGTATTAGTAGATTTTGTTTGTACATCCAATGGCCGATGGACATGGAGATCATTTATTACTGAATATTTCCATACAAGACTTTGTGTGAATATGTGCCTCGTTTCTCTTGAGTAGATAACTAGGAGTTGGATTGCTTGGTTTTATGAAAAGTATATATGAAACTGATGAAATATTTTCAAAAAATTGTAACATTTTACAGTTCCACCAGCAACGCATAACGGTTCCAGTTTCTCCATAGCCTATGCTTGGCCTTACTAGTCTTTTAGATTATTGCCATTTAAATAGATGTGTAATGGTATGTAAAGATGTCTTTAATTTGTATTCCCATAATAATGATGATGTGGAACATGTTTTGTGAGCTAAGCAACCACTCACTCAGATTTTCATTGTTGAAGTGTCAGTCCAAAACTTGTCCATTTGGCAATTGGCTTGGCTTGTTATTGAGCCGTAAGAGCACAACTCAGAGCTGAATACAAGTCTATTATCAGGTATATGTTCTGTAAATATTTTTCTCTTTGCCATGCATTTTCATCTTCTAAAATATATCATTTGAAGGACAAAATTTTAATTTTTCTTAAAGTTCAGTTTATTAATTTTCTCTTTTAGGAATTGTGCTTTTGTGTCATATATATGAAAAATTTTGCCAATGATGATTTTCCCTACAGTTTCTCTTCAGAGTTTTTACAGTTTCAGCTCTTACTTTTTAGTCTGTGATCCACTTTGAGTTTGTTTTTTTGTACCGTGTGAGGAAGGAACACAGCCTCATTCTTTCACATGTGCGTGTTCAATTTTCTCATCCCCGTTTCCTTTTCAGTGTTTCATATCCTTTCCCTATAAATGCCTAGGTGACTTTGTAACAACAACAACAACAACAAAAATTGGCCCAAGAGTAAGGGCTAATTTCTAGGTTTTTAGTCTCTTCTATTGATCCATATATCTTTTCTTACATCCAGATCACACTGTCACTGTTTTGATTATTGTAATTTTACAGTAAGTTTTAAAATTAGGTAATGCTGGTCCTCCAAATTTCTTCTTTTTCTTATTCTTCTTTTGTTTAAAGTTTAGTTATTACATGTCCTTTTCATTTCAATATAAATTGTGAGATCCTCTTACTGATTTTTACCCAAAAAGCATCAGGAATTTCTGTAGGGACTGTGCTGAATCTATATATAGTTTAACTTAGATAAAATCTTCCTCCAAGGGTGTCTTCAATCCTTGAACATGGTATGTCTCTTCAACTATTTGGAAATTCTTTAATTTCTTTCAATACTACTTTGTTTGTGCATTTTAGGGTATATAGCTTGCATTTTATATTTAAAAATTGATGTGTAATTATTTTACTCTTTTTAAAAATACTGGGAATGGCATTATTTTATTCATTTCATATTAATTATTTTATATAAAATACAGTCAGGTCTTTTAGAGTGACCTTGTATCTTATAACCTTTTTAAGTTCAAAATGATATCTAGTAAGTTTTTCAAGATTTTCTAAATGCAGAATTACGTTAACTGCAAAAGAAAACTTAGTTCTTTGTTTCAAATTCGTATGCTTTTGATTTCTTTTTCTTGTCACATCACACTGGCACCAATTTAGTGTGTAATGAAAGTGGGAAGAGGAAATATCTCTGCTTTGTTTCAATCTTATGGTGGAAGGATTCTGTCTTTCTCCACTAAGTTTAGCTATAATGTTTTTCTTTTGTTTTCATTGTTGTTGATTTTTTTGTATACCTTTTATCAAGTGGAGAAGTCTTGTGTTTCTAATTTATTGAGAATTTTTGTTATGTATGGAGATTAATTTTGCCCCAGGAATTTTATGTCTTTGAGATAATCATCTGATTTTTGTCCTTTATTTTATTACTTTAATGTTTTGTAGCAAAATAATTGATTTTGAGAAAGTAGAGGAACCTTTTATTCATCAGATAAATCTCATTTGGTCATGATGCATACTCCTTTTTCATATGTTGCTAAATTTGGTTTGTTAATATTTTGTTGAAGATTTGGCTGGTATACTCATGACAGATGTTGGTTTGTAATTTTCTTATGATGTCTGTTTTATGTGTTTGTTAATTTTGATATCAGGTAAGATGGTCTTCAGACAGGGTTGAGATGTTTAACCTTCTATTCTACTTTTCAAAAGAGTTTGTGTAAGATTAGTTTTATTTTCTCCTTAGATACTTGATAGAGTTTACCAGTGAAGCAATTTGGTCTGGACTTTTCTTGCCTTAAAACGCGTTTTATTTGCCAGGTGTACTGGTGCACACCTATGATCCCAGCAACTTGGGAGGCTGAAGCAGGAGGATTGTGAGTTTAAAGCCAGCCTGAGCAACTTAGTGAGGTCGCAGGCAACTCAGCGAGACTCTGTCTCAAAATAAAATAATTGAAAATAAAAGTGCAGGGGATATGGCTCAGTAGTTAAGTACCTATAGGTTAATGATGTAGTCAGCCTAGGTACTATATCATTTTTTCAGTCTTTTCACTTTCAACCCTTCAGTGTCTTTGACTCTAAATGAGTCTCCTCTGGATAGATTGTGGTTGGTTCTTACTTTTTCATTCAGTATGAAAATCTGTCTTTTGATTGAGATGTTTATTCTGTTCATTTTGAAGATAATTATTGATATGGTTGGATTTACATCTATTTGTTTTCTTCATTTTGTGTTTCTTTTTTTGTTCCTGCATTTCTCATTTATGGTTTTATTGCATAATAAACAATTTTAATGTGCCATTTAATTTCCTGTACTGATTTTAACTATGTTTTTGTGTTATTTTTGATGTGGTTGTTCAGCAATATATAATACCTGTATCTTAATGTAATTCAATTTCCTCCCCTACCTCTGTATGATTATTTCTTATATTACATCTATGGGAATTATAAATTCACTAACAGAGTTAAAAATTGTAAAGATTTTGCCCTTTACAATCTTATGTTCTTTAAAATGATGATATATCATTATTCTCTTTTTGTTGTTTCTTTTTACTTATACATGACAGCAGAATCCATTTTGATATAATTATACAAGCATGGAATATGTCTTATTTTAGTTAGGATTCCATTCTTATGGATATACATGATAGTGGGATTCACTCTTGTTTTTTTCATACATGTACTTGGGAAAATTATTCAATATTATGTTTGTAGAAAGAAATAGAAAATTGTATCTTTTATATTTACTATTTAAGCTTTTTATAGCTTGCTGTGGATTCAAGCAAAGACAATCCCGATGAAGTTAGCCTACAAAGATAGGAAGCCATAGTTTGGCTGGGCTTCAGGAGGTGGATGGGAGTTTATAGGCTGAAAAGGAAGAGTTCAGAGGCAATCAAGGCGCACCTCCTGGGTGGCATTTCAGCTGCAGTCTCTGACCCTTGCTGTCTCAGCTTATTCCTCTCTGACGTGTAGCTACTGCAGCTGTTCTGTAGTGTCCTGTGTTTTCACTGGCCTGTTGGGAGTTAATCCTCTTCCTTTACTTTGAACCTTCCTTTGGACTCAACTGACAGTGTGAGAGTCAAGCCACTCAGTGTGGTCCCTGGTCTAGCCATAAGGCCATCCTCTAGGAACTTAATGTAAATGTAGATTCCTGGATCCCATCCAGATATTGTGAATCAGAATAGACATTTAACAAGATTCTTAGGTGATTCTCATGAAATTGAACTTTGCAAAGCACTGTTAGATGACCCTCTGGTATTTCTTTCAATTCAATAACTTTGAGACCTAATAAGGATACAGATGCGTATGTATGTACAGGGGTGTGTGTGTGGGGGGGGGGGAGAGAGAGGGGTCGTCCATCTTCTTACCTTATAACATAAGGTCTGACAGACAAAATGTCCCTAAACTCATGCCTGTGGCTGTGCTGCTCACTTAATCCCAGAAAACACTTCCCAAATACGTTATTTTAGCCATAAAGTTTGAATAGAGACAGGGAATCTGGATTTTTACAACATTCCTCCCTTCCTTCCCCTAGGTGATTCTCACCATCAGAGTATCATTTTTAAAAAGCTGGACACATGACTTTCACATGAACACATATGTAGTGAGAGCTGAGTAAACTCACTGAAGAGTGAACCAGCTGCAGGATAAAGGTGGTCAAAGCAGGGCATGTATAATAGTTCATGAAAGATAGGATGCTAGCACAGGAATGCTTAATGTCATACAAAGCAATAAATATTAATATTTAGGGTTTTCTTTTCTATTGGAAAGCAACTAATTGAATTTCTACCTGGCAAAAATATTTTTTCAATCTTCCACAATCAATTGTAACTTCACAATCAAGACTCTCTTCAGAGGTAAATAGTAACTCTGGTTAGAGCATATTATTCAGATCCTTAGACAACCTTTCAGTGAATGTGTTAGACAATGTTCTAGAATGAAGTCAAAAGAATGTGCTAATGATTTTTTCATAACACCGTGTACATCCATGCTTAGAAAAAAATAGCATAAATCGCATCCTTGTGAACTAAACATGTTATTTGATGTCAAATTGTCCTAGATGTTAATTCCTCCAGGGATCCCTCCTAGGACCCTTAGGGTTTCCTCTTGTATGCTTTTCTGAATCTTGAATTTTCTGACCAGAGCTTCTGTTGCAGTATTTTCATGGCTGTTTTAATTCTCTGTGTTTTCCACTGGATTGTAAACCCACAAAGGCAGGAATGTCTAATTTTTTTTAACCTCTGTATTTATTTTCAGGGCTCTGCAAGAGAAGCTGGTACACAGAAAGCATCTAATAAATGCTTCCTTACTGAATAGGTGCAAGAGGTAAACTCAGAGCATGTTAGTGTAAGGGGAAACAAAATTCAGTAGAGTGGACTCAGAGCAAGTGCAGCCAGCTGTTATCCTTGGGCAGTGCTGGATGTCAGTTGCTTCTTGGCTGTGTTTCCTGAGTGAGAGTAGTAGAAACCAAAGGAACACGACTCTTAAAACTGTGAAAACTTCTCTGCTATTCTCTATTGAACTCCAATCACAATATCAAGAGCAGGAAAGTCCTGGATCCTGAAATATTTTTGAACAAAAAGGTAAGCAGCAAATGCTGTCCATAGGAGAGTAAGAAAGAATGGGCACCAGAGATCTAATCAATGACTCATGAGTTCAGAACTCCAGACTACACCTTGCAACTTTCATCCAATGGCTTTTTGCAAGACCTTCCAGCTGTCCAAAAGATTTTATTCCCAAACTTTGAAGTACTGTTCATTCTCCAAGGCCCAGATCACAAACACCTCCTTTATGAAACCTGCCCAGATGGAATTGATTTTAGTTTGGGATCTGTTCCTTCTTACCACCCACTTTGTATTCGAGTTATTCATGCCTGTGTCTAGAAGGCAGAATCCAGGCCTTACACACACAGCACATGGGCTTTAAGTAGTGGATGCTAAATGAGTTGCAGGGATGTGGTGACTGTTAAGATCTTGACTCTTAAGAGTAGTGCAGGCCTGTCTTTAACACGGAAATCTTGTTATTCTAAGGCTTCCAGAAGCAAATAGCTCAGTGGATTCTTTTCAAGAATCCTGGAGAAGGAAGATTCCAGTTTTTATTTCTGCATATACTATTTTTGTGTACGCATATAGACACATATGGGAACTCTCTACATTTCCCTTTTCCTCACTATTTAAAGATATTTTAATCATACAAATTTATAGGGTACAGTGTAATAATTAAATACATGTATATAGTGTGTAATGATGAAATCAGGGTATTCCACATTTCCATGTCATTTCATATTTAAAATTTTTTTGTAAATAATTATCATATAATTGTACTCATTTGTGTGGTACAGTATGATATTTTAATAGATTTTAATAGATATCTGTATATTTAACATCTACTGGCCAAATCAAGGTCATTAACATTTCTATTTCTTTGTTATTATTTTGTGTTTGGAATATTTAGGCTCCACTTTTCTTATTATTTATAAAATATATAATGGGTTATCTGGAAATGGCAGTGCATGCCTTTAATCCCAGTGACTCAAGAGACTGAAACAAGAATATTTCAAGGCCAGTCTTAGCAACTTAGCAAGAACTTGTCTCAAAATAAAATACAAAGGCTGAGGATATAGCTCAGTTGTAGAGTGCCACTAAGGTCTTTCCTCATTCCCACAAAAAAATTTAAAATAATTTATTGGGAACTATAGTCCCACCACTATTATGAAGAACACTAGAACTTGTTAGTTCTATCTAACTGGAATTTGGGCACCCCTCTCTTACCCTCTCTCCAACCTCTCTCTTACTCCCTTTCAACTCTGTCTAATAATGACTACTATGAATTCTAATAGACCCTTTAAAAAACATTCAGATATCAGAGAATGTGAGATATTTGTTTTCCTGTGTCTGACTTATTTCCTATAACAGAATATCTTCCCATTCTATGAATTTTGTAGGAAACGACAGGATTGTATTCTTCTTTATGGAGGAATAATATTCCATTGTGCACACATACCACACTTTCTTTCTCCATTCATCTACTGATAGGCATCAAGATTGATTCCATTATTATTCCTGCTTAATCCTCTGACCTCTCAGATCACAAGTGAGTAGCACACCACCTTAGGAAGATGTATGTTTAGATCACAGTGGTGAGTTAGTCTCATCTCATATTATCAAGTCTGAGCAACTGGTAGAGGATGTATGGTCTGCTTGTTGAGAGGAACTGTGAGGTGCACAGAAGGTGTAGATGCAGTAAGAGTGCCCAGAATGCCCAGCAGTTTCTGCAGTAAGAGCAGTATGGGGCCATGTGGGTGAGGCAGGGGGCGGCATGTGGCTCACACTCTTGCCATCTCTGATCTGGGAGAGTTACTTATTGTAGTGCTTGTGTAAGGAGACTGCTGCTGATAGTCTACAGTTAAAATTTAACAGGATTTACTTATAACGAAGAACCACAGAGTTCATCTAGTCTGCAAGATAATTTTACTGCACCATGTTATCTTTTTATTATTATTATTATTTTTTGGACAATGGAAATTTTCTTTCTTTTCTCGATTACTTTTCAGTTTCTAACTATTGTGGTGAAATGCTATAAAATGCACCATTTTGATGTTATGATGCAGTTATAACATGTGCAATGAAATTATTGGCCACATTCTATCCACAGAACTCGTTTCATCTTCCAAAATTAATAAACTCTGTACCTATTTTGCTGGATGGATATTTTGTAACAAAGTTTCTTATAATATAAACTAAGTTTTTAGGTAGTTTAGAACATCTAAGAGATTTTAAAAAGAAGAAAAACATTAGTCAGAGTAGGACTATTGATTTATTGATGAGTACCTCTGTGCTTGCTCATGGGTGCTTCAACCTCATTTTTATCAAGATCTGCTCCCAGGCAAGGACTGAGACCTACTCATTTACACAGATTTAAAAAATTAATATAATCCTGCTTCCAAAGTCATTGTAGTTATATTTCAGATTCCTTATTTACTTCAAGCCAAAAGGATAAAGATCTGATTTTGGATTTTAAGCATCATTTATTCAACATTCATCATTTAGCATGTGTTCATTGGACACCTACCACAAGCTTGGCAGTATTATAAGCAGTGTAGATATACTATTGAACAAAATAGGCACAAACTTTTTATCATGGAGCTGAAATTCCAGTGTAGTGACATTAGCCAAGATTAAATGAATAAATATAAGCCTACATATCACATAGGAGAGGAAAAATAAAGGAGGAGACATGGGTAGGGAATAGCCAGGTGGGAGTTATTTATATTTTGGTTGTATGGTCAGGCCAGGACTTCCTAGAAAGTGACATCAGAAGTGTACCAGCACTCAGGGGTGGGGGATGAGGTAGAAAGAACACTATTTCCATCTTTCCTGGCCTAAGGCAAAGCTGACACTCTGCATAGGCTCCTGTTTTTAGGCAGGTTTGAGAAAAATTTTTAAAAAGATTCTATTACCAAAATCTCCCCACCCCAGATGAGAATTGGACTTATTTTCAGTTCCTGACATGCCTGTGGAGAAACTGAGTCACAGGCCACTGAACCTTCCTCCCTCTCCCCCTAACTGTGTGCAGGTACAAATCAATAAAGACTGAGATGAATCATACATGGCCCAGTTTCCCAGTAGGCTCCAGAAAGGTTGCAACTTGATCTAAAGGGATGTCTGTCTCCCTCAGATTTCCAGTGTTCCTATACTCAGTACAAAATTGGCAGCATTCAGGCCCTAGCACATTAGGCTATTTCCTCTTTCATGCCCTGAGGTCAAACAGAATGTTCTGAGAAGGTCTCTTTGGAACCTTTGGAATGAAGACACAGTTAAAACCATGAGCTCATGCTGACCATGGATGAGACTTTATCAGATGAACTGTCATATTTTTAAAAAGCAACTACCTACCATCCCCAGGCATGAGATTATTTAAAAGATAACTAACTACTAGAACATAACTGTGTTTGCAGTAAAATAAATTATTGGACTATTAAGCTGAAAATGATAGAGGGATATACATATGTATTCCTTATAGATTCATGTGTATTGTTTTATTAACTTTTTGCTGTATCCATGAGAAGATAGCAGAACAGACACTATAATTTGCATTGTTCAGCTGCAAAACCCAAGACCCAGTGGATCCAGGGACTTGGGGAAAGTCCACACCGGGGTCAACTGCATCTCCCGACTGCTTGACCAGTTACCTTTCTGTCATTCCTTCTCACCCTGTACATTCACCAAAGTGTTCCAAATCAATTAAATATCTCAGGACTTTCTATTTCCAATTATTTTTTTTTCCCCTGGAAAAGAATTTTATTTCCACTTTTACAGACTTGGCATCTTCTTCTGAGTAGTTTTCATGCTGATTTTGGCAAAACTTTTGGGGTTGAGTTAAAATGAATAGAATAGTTTCATTTTAAGTTCTTTCAAACATCTTGTTCTTTTAAAACATTTCAGCCCTTTATTAAGGGCTGGCACCCCATTTCTGGTAAGCGTGATCTTTCCCTTTTGCACTTAACGTCTATAACCATGTTGTATTAGTTTCCAGTTGCTGATTCGACATATCAACACAAGCTCTGTGATTTAAAACTACCCCAACTTACTGTCTTATAATTCTGGAAGTCAGTAATTCAAATGCATTTCAGTGAGTCAAAATCAAAGCATTCCTTCTGGAGACTCTTGAGGATAATCCATTTCCTGACCTTTCCCAGTTTCTAGAAATCTTTTTTATCGTGTAGCTTATAGCCTCTTTCTCCTTTTTCAAATCTGGTGGCACGGAGCCAAGTCTTCCTCAGATGGTCATCACTCTGCTTCTCTCTGTTCTCTTCTGCCTCCTCCACTTAGGATAATCATAGGCATGGACATCTTGCAGTGGTGGTATTATTTTGCCTACCACACATATGTTGTCTTATTTTCAAGTTGTCTCCTTTTAACAGTGTGCTTTTTACTATATAACAATCTGTGCAGATTCTTATCATGTTTCTGAACATGGTAATAAATGGAGGCCCATTTTCCCATATGGAACATTTGAACAAATAAATTATAGTTAAAGCACACAATATGCAGTAAAAGAAAAGGCATGGACATAAAGTCCTTTTAAATTATTTGGAACAGTAAAGTTAAATTATAAACCCAATAAAATGAGCATAAATCTGTTTTGTATGATAATTACATATTGTATTTTCATGTACCTAAAACTATAAAGCACGCAAAATACAATTTTCCTGCATCATTAAAATCTGATTGAAAGTCAATATCCTGGCAAATCAAACATCTGTAGAATAGTATTTGCCTTGTGGTTCAGGAGGGGTTTTAAAATAGTGATTTTTGGTAACGCTAAAGCCTCCAGAACTTCAATGGTGTTATTATTTCCTTATATGTAGTAATTGTATTTTAAAAATCACCCTTCTAGCTTTAGAGATGTGCTTTTCAAAAATTATCTACATATCTAGTCTCCATCTTTGGCTATGGGATGAACAGTGAATGATTGAATAAAGGAGGTGGAGTTGAAATCGGAGGCCTGGAACAATGTTAATTAACAGTACAGTCCACTTGAACACAGTGGAGACCTCCTGAGTCTCCTCTTGTTTGCTCTTATTCATCAGCAGGCATATGCATAAGTGACTGCCCCCAAGGACATTTTACTACAGCTTTAAAAAGTCTTTAAACAGCTGGGTGCAGTGGCACATACCTGGAATCCCAGCAGCTCAGAAGGTTGAGGCAGGAGGATCACAAGTTCAAAGCCAGCCTTAGCAACCTAGTGAAGCCCTAAGGAACTTAGTGAGAACCTGTCTCTAAATAAAATGTGTAAAAAAGAGGCTGGGGACGTGACTCAGTGGTTAAGCACCTCTGCGCCCCATTACACCCCCCCAAAAAAAGTCTTTAAATGAAATAAGTGCTTACTTCTAACCCTGTGGGTTTATTGATTGATGAAGCACCGGTTTCATATTTTCCTCTCAATTTTCTTTCTTTTTTTTTCCTGCTAATTTCTCCTTTTCCTTCTTTCGTTTCCAAGTGTAGTTTCCTTTCTTTTTCTCCCCTGCCTTATCTTTCTCTAACGTCTACTCACTCCTTTTCCCTGCTCTCAGTCACTTCACTGAGGACTTCCAGGTAATAATGTAATTAGACAAATCCTTCAATTAAAATAAAAGACAAACAAAAATAAAAGATAATTAAAATTAAAAGACAAACACTTCAATTAAAATAAAGCAATATCTCCCAAACATTCAAGCTGTCTGTGTATGTCACTCAGTATTCTTAAAAATGTTTGCTTTTTTTTAAGCTAAAACATATGTTATTATACAAACCATTGAATTTATGGAAACATAATAAAGCATTTTAATACAGCCTATCTGATTATGAAAATAGCACATGAAAATGCAGAAATTTGAAAAATATAGGTACAAAAAGGAAAATAAAGATTATAATGTAATCACACAAAGAAAAGAACTAGCAAATGTTTTGAAAATGGGTTTATTCTTATTTAAAAAAATACATGTCCAATGTGACAAATTCAGGATGTTTAACAAAAATATAGAAGAGAAAATTAACTACGACCCAGCCATTCAATAAGGACTTTATTATCATTAATATATGCATTTTCCTGTAGTTCCTTGATGTTTTTACAAAGTGGAATCATGTTGAACATACAATTGTGTGTTCTTTCTCCTCTTAATCTCATATAATAAACATTTTTCAATGTCATTAAAAACTTAAGACATTTTTTGCTTGTTGTATAATATCCCATTATGTAGATGTGATGCAATTTATTTCCTAATCCTTGTTGTTGGTTGCTTAGATTGTTTCCTGTTATTCATCATTATAAATAGTGAATGATGGATATCTTGATACACAAACTGTTTCTATTATTTTGGATCAGTTATTTCAGATAGAATATTACAAGTGGAATTTTTGGACCAAAATATACATTTCTCATGCTTTCGATATACATTATCCCTGAAGGTAGAGAGTGTCCTTACTTCTCTGACATGATATTATGCACGACCAAATTGACCATGATTTTACTGTGGAAGAATTTAAATTTTCACTCAGACTTTGACGAGGATTAACCTTCCATCAATTTTAATAAAGAGTAAATTGTACTTTTTAAAAGTATACCTTTATTTAGTTTTAAATTTACAAAAAAAAGTTGCAAAAATGGTACATATAATTCTTGTATACTTGCTTTCCAGTTTCTCCTATACTAACATTTTATAATATTAGGGGCAAATTTATTGCAACTAAGGGGACAACATTGACACATTGCCATTAAGTAAGCAATACACTAGGATTTACTAGTTTTCCCCTAATGTCAGTTTTCTGTTCCAGCATTCCCTCCATGACACCACATAACTCTTAGCCATCATGTCTACTTAACTTCTCTTGGGCTGTTAATAGAGCACATCATATCTCAGTTTTTCTAGACTTTTCTTAACTTTGAAAATTTAAGGAGCACTGGTCAGGTATTTTGTAGAATGTCCCTAAATTTGGGTTGGTCTAATGTTTTTCTCTTGAGCAGACTGGGGCTATTGGTTTTGAGAAGCACACAAAAGGTGAAGTGTCGTTCTTATCCCATTAGATGAAGGGCACATGCTGTCCATGTGACATATCACTAATTCTGCTGTGTGCACCTGATTAAGGTAGTTTCTGCCATATTTCCCCATTGTAAAGATGCTTTTCTTCTTTCCTTTCAACATTATGGAATCAAGTTTACCAAAGAGCTACACTAAAAGCAGGGAGATAAGTTCTACCTCCTGGAGGGAAGAGTATTTACATAAATTACTTTGAATTCTTTTGTTGGAGATGTGTGTGTGTGTGTGTGTGTGTGTGTGTGTATCTGTCTGTCCGTCTGTGTGTGAATTTATCAAGGATTGAACCCAGGGGTGCTTAATCACTAGCCACATCTCCAGCCCTCTTTTCTTAATTATTAATTTTAAGATAGACTATTGCTAAGTTGCTGAGTTTGAACTTGCAATCTTCCTGACTCAGCCTCCCGAGTTGCTGAAATTAGAGGGAGATATTTGTATTTTAATCTTATGAAATTCATTGTATCATATAGAGAAAGCCTCTGGAAAATCTTTTAAAAATAATTATTTTTTGTGTAAGAGAAATACATGTCAAATGTAATAATCTGAGAATTACAAAAAAGTATGAAAGAGACAGTAGCCACCTGACTACAACAAAAAACATCAAATTTCTGATAATGCCTTTGTGCTGAGCTTAACAATACTATATTAGCAAGTTGGAGGAGTCATAACTTAAGTGTCAAAAGATTGCCATTTGCATTCATTCAACTGATGTCCAAGAATGTTTTCCTGATCAGGTTTAAGGTCACTGAAAACTAGGGAGTATCAGCCATCAGTTAGGGTACTTCAGAAAGTTCTGTAGAACTGACTTCATATTTTGCAGAACTGAGTAAAGTATTAGTGCTATTTATATAATTACATAAACAGTATTTATTCTAGTGGATAGTTGTTTTTTATTAGCTATCTTAAATAGAGCACATCATATCTCATTTTCCTTTTATGAATTATTGGGCACATAAGCACTTTCAAATGGTAAATGAAAACATAAGTAGACTTAGGTTTCTAAGTTTAAAAAAGCATGAATTTAATGTTATAATCTCTTTGATGTCAGTGAGAAGATTTCACTCATTGTATATTTAAATTAATTAAAAGTGTGCTTAATTTATCTAATTATTTTTATTTACAATGTTGCTGAGCTACGAAAATGTTTTCAAAGATGACAGATGGAACCACATACTTCCTCTCCCTCCCAACAACAACAGAAACTAAGAGAGGAGTTGTCTCAGAGTATAAGATTTTGACATAGTTCGAGAGGATGGAAAGTAAGACAAGTAATAACCAATGTTTTGTGGCCAAGTGAGCCACAGCTCAGAGTATGCACACAGGTGTGATGTAAACAAAAAGAAAGTTACTTTGAGCCAGGGGCTGCAGAGGCCTTGAGACTTAGAGATGTTGTATATATTGGATGGGGAGCATGGGGGCATGGAGCTGAAACAAAAGGACTAAGAGTCTTGAAAGACATGAGAGGGGAAAAAAAAAACATGGAAAATGGAAGAGCAATCCAATGATCCAACATCAAGGAGTATTTTTTTTTTTTTTACAAGTGAAAGACTAAGGACACATGCACCAAAGTGAGAAAGTCCATTGAGCTTCTAGCACAGTCAATAAAAGAAGACTGACTCAAAAGCATATAATCGTGACATTTCTGAATAACATGATGTTGTGGTTTGGATGTGAGGTGTACCCCCAAAGCTCTGTTAATGCAGGAATGTTCAGAGGTGAAAAGACTGGACTGTGAGAGCTGTGACATAATCAATCCATCCCAGTTTGAATGGACTAGATGTAACTGTAGGTAGGTGGGGTGTAATTGGAACAGGTGGGTTACTGGGGAACATGCCCTGGAAGGGTGCATCTTCCCTATGGCACCTTCCCCCCTTCTCCTCTGCTTCTTGGCTGCCATGAATGGAGTGATGCTCTTCCTTCATGCCCTTCTGCCATGATATTCTGCCTCACCTTGGAGCCACAGCAATGGGCCAAACCTCTGTAACTGAGAATAAAAAATAAACTTTTACTCCTTTATGTTGTTCTGATCAGATATTTTGGTCATAGTGGTGAAGCTCTAACATGAAAATTGTTACCAAAAGAGGGGTCATTGCTATGACTAGTTGCATTGTTCAGAAGCCTTTGGAAATGGTGGGCAGCAGAAATATGGAAAAATTTAGAGATGCAGGTCAAAAAAGCTTTAGAATGTCATAAGCAGAGCTTAATGTGTTAAACCACGATGCAAACAAAAGACCACCGACTCCAATTTTAAATCAAATTAAAGCAAGCTTGTAATTCCAACCAGCCAGGACTGTCTCTCTGGAAATCCTTGGAGAAGAGTCCTCCAGCTCTCTAGGAGTGCAGTTTTATAGCATAAAAAGTTGCAAAAGGAGGGTGTCTTGAGAACTTACAGATAACAGGATATTGATAAGCATAATACAAAGGCAGGTAGTAGGTTAATGATCTAAATGGTTCAGCACTTAGGCAGTAAATTTAGAGCCCAACGTCAGAATTTATGAGGCACTATTAGGGTTTCACAGAGGGTTGTTTGATCAGAGAAAGCCAGAATTTATGAGATGCCAGTAAGGTTTCAGAGAGGGTTGTTTTCTGGTCAGGGAAAACCAGGCATGGGTAAGTTCAAAGCATGGGCAGGTATTCTAAGTAAGTTTAGAAATCACAGTAATTTATAGTAAAATCAAAATTAACTTTTCATGACTTTGTGACGAGATGACTCCCAATCTTAAGATGGAGTTAGGCTGGGTTCATCAAATGGGCAATTTTGGTGGGAGCTGAGAAGAACAAATTGCAGACAATAAATACCATGCTCGGAGGTTTCGGAGGACAATGAAGACTCTATTGAGAATTGGACTAGAGGCCACTTGTAATATATTTTGGCAAAGAACTTATCTACAAGTTCTTTGTTGACAACCTTTTGTGTGAGGTTGAATTTAAAGGTGATGGGCTAATTAATCTGGCAGAGATTTCAAGGCAGCACATCATTTAGTCTGTGACGTGGATATTGTCAGCTTTTACCCAGGTTTACTGTGAGAATTATTAGAAGCAAAGCAAAGCAAAACAAAACAAAACAAAACCCAGAGCTAAAAGATCTTTTTTTCATTTTTTTTTATTGGTTGCACATGACAATACAATGATCTTGACATATCATACATTTGAATCAAATGGGTATAATTTCTCATTTTTCTGAGTGTACAGGTTGCAGAATCACATTGGTTATACAGAGATGTATATACATACAGCAATACTAGTGTCTGTTTTATTCATTTTGACCAGAAAAGTGCATGAAAAACTGGGGCTAAGGCAAGTGTAATTGTTAAAAGAGATGACTGCTCTAAAGAGAAGCTAAGAACTTTGCAGAGACAATAGTAAAGATGCTTCAAGGGGAATCTCAGGAATTTGCAGACCACACCCATTGCAGGCTCCTGATGTAAAAGCAGTTTTTTTTGGGGGGGGCACCCTGCTTTCCTTTTCTTTTTTTAATGGTCATTACAACCTTGATTCACTAAAATTGCCTTTTCAGTCTACCCACCCTCACTGGAGGGCTCCAGGCTTGCCTGGGAGGCTGCTGTCCACACCTGGAGCTCTTCAGATCTTTCCGTATACGTAGCCACAGTGATATCTGAACCCTAATGCATTTGTGCAGTTGGTCCTACTACCCCCACCAGGGCTAGATTTCTAAGGCATCCGCTTGATGACATCCAGAAGCCTGACCAAGAGGATGTTACTGGAAGCTCCTCAACATTGGAGGCAACAGAGTCCTGCACTCGGGACATCTGAGTTCATTCCAGAAACCTATGATCCCCAGCAAACATCATTTGCAAAACGTGTTGGAAAGGCAAGACTTGCAGAAGCATCCAGGTGTTGTATACACACAGGACACTCCAGAAGATCCAACAAGGCAGATGCATCCATCTTGATCTACTTACTGAGGAAACGACTTCAGAAATGCTTATAGTTGTGTGCAGCCTTTAAAATGATTCACCCAGACACTCAGAAACCACTGCAGCCATGACTGCAGGGAAGCCCCATGTGCATTGCAACTGCAAGGCCATAGGGGAAGGGCTGCCAGGGACACTCAGATGTTCCGAGTGTCTCCCTACCATGTGTCCTAGATGATACAGTTGGAGTTACAGGACCCATGGTCCTGATTGGATTTCAGTCTTGTTTTGATCCCATCCCTTCTATACCCCTATTCCTTTCTTTGGAATCAAAATGTTAACTCTGTGCCATTGTATATTGGATATATTCAACTGCGGTGACCCACGCAGCATCAACAAAAAATTCTTGAGTAGGGGCTGCAGGAGATGAAGAAAAACACAGAAACAAATAAGACACAGAGAAATTTTCACAAAAATCTGGGGCCGGGTGGAACACTGCACTCTGATGGAAGAACCCGGATCCAGAAGTAGCTCTATGTTTTTTTTATAAAGGGTCTTAATCAGGAAGCTAAGCTACAGGGCATTGTAGATTGTTCCAGACTTGTAAGTTGTCAGAGGCTTCTTTGTGCATCAAAAGCTAGAAACATTTTTTTGTAGTTCTCCTACTGTTGCAGTGCTAAGAACATTCATTCTGCTTTACCCAGGAAACCCCTTGTCCTAGGATGTCTGGTAACTGTTAGGCATCAGAGCCAAGAGTCAAGGCTGTTAGTATCCTAGCCTTTGGTAAGGAATGTTTCTCAGGCTTGGCTTTTGCTGACACCACAGGGTTAGCTGATGACTGGGGCTCATCCACTCTCCACCTGTAACTTTCTTTTGTTTTTTACAGGAGCTCATAGGCAAGAGTTTGCCTTGAATCTCAGAGGAGACTTTAGACTTGGATTTTGGGGTAATATTGGAATCATTAAGATTATAGTACTTTAGGAAATGAACTAAGTGCATTTTGTATTGTAAGTTGATCTTTTCAGGGCCAGGGGTGGAATGTCGTAGTTGGGATATGAGGTGCCCCCCCAAAAGGTCTTATGTTAATACAGGAGGGTTCAGAGGTGAAATGATTGGATTGTGAGAACTGAAATCTGGGTGGTAATTGGAGGCAGGTGGGGCCAAGCTGGATGAGGTGGGTAACTGAGGAGTGTCCTGAAAGAGTTCACCTTTCTTGTGGCTCCTTACCCCTCTCTCTGCTTCCTGACTACCATAAGATGAGCAGTGCTCTTTTATCACGCCCTTCCGCCATGATGTTTTGCCTCTCCTTGGGCACAGAGCAATGGGATCAGCTCATCAAGGACTAAATCATTGAAATCACAGTAAACTTTTTATCCACTAAGTTGTTACTTGTCAGGTATTTTGTTTCCAGCAATGAAAAGCTGAGTAACACAGTAGATACAGACCAGTCATATGTATCAGTACATACTGTCTGAATACCATTACTGCAGGAATGTGAATGCAGTCCTACAAATTGGTTTGACTGAAGTAATGATATTGGGAGAGAAAGGGGTGGTTGTAGAAGGGACTTAAATCCTCCTCTATTAGAGCAGGCACAGCATTTTAGATGTGTCTAAAACTGATCATGGAATGGTAGTAAGTTATTTAGAAATATGGAGACAACTTCCAGAATAAGGTTAAAAAATCAGAAGTATTACTTATTTGAATTGGGAGGAATAGAACAAAGGACCATTGTTTTTGATAACTGGCTTTTGAGAAATATTTCATGTTTTAAATCATGTGCTTGAAATATGTACGAAATTGTTATATAAATGCAAAATGCAGTATATTAAGCTTGATTAGATTCTGAATTAGAAACAAAGGGAGGAACAAAAAATAAATAGCTAAATTGATGTTCTGGGGACAATTTAAGGAATTTGAATGTAGAACGAAATTAGGTTACTTGCATTGTGGAATGATTACTAATTTTAATTTTTAAGTGAAATAATAGAGAATATCTGCTTAGGACATGAATACTCAAGTATTTCAGGCTTAATTGCCACAATGTTGGCAGATTTCCTTCACGTGGTTCAGCATATATATATAGAAAAAAGTGACAAACTATTGAATATAATATTGTCTTAATATTGTAAATGTAGGAATGGTATTCAGACAATATATACTGATACATCTGACTGGGGGCATACAGATATCTACTATACTATTTGAATTTTCTGTACTTTTGAAATTTTTCAAGATAAAATATTGGGAAAAGAAGAACCATCACTCATATATGTATCCTTTAAATTGACTTTTTTCCTGCAATTTGAGGTTCAGGCACAAAAAGCTATCCTGTTTGCAGAGGGATTGGACTATTTTCATGGTCTGGTTTTGGTGTGATCTGTTCATATCCAAAATGGCACCAGGATGCAGAGTGAATACTAAGAATGGCAGGGAGTTGAACTCTAATGAAGAACTCTGGTCAAGTTTGGACCTTGTTTAAGAAAATAAACTCCATTAAACTTCAAGGAGCACAGAGATCTTTCATGTTCAATATTATTTTCCCCAATTCTAAAACTCAATTCCTCAATCCACAGATTCTTTTGTGGAGCCTGGTAAAATAAATCCTTCTTATTAGGCCAACTCCATAAAGGATCCTTACCCACCAGGGAGGGGACAGAGCCAGGGTCATGTTCTGCCCAACCCAGAAATGGCTTTGTGTCCTCAGAGTGGAGGGTGGTTTCTGGTTTGAAAAAGATGACCTTCTAAGGCATCATGAAGAAACAGTACTGTGTCCTGGGGCTAAATCCACCATAATGGTTTTCTGTTCCCCACAGGGGAAAGTGCTTTCACTTCTGGAAGCCAGTTCTCTCCTGTTGTTCTCCCTAATAACATGTTTCCTGGGTTTACAATGTGCTAGCAATTTTTTTTCTTCCTCCTTTTGTTGGACTTCTCATTTTCTGTTGAGATATGGCAAACACAGGTACACAGATTGCTACTTAGAGGGATTTTCGTTTTTTTAAGCAAGGACATTGAGAAATTCTGAGAGGAAGAAAATTCTTTCCATAGGCTACTAGGAAAAGGAGGTATAGTCATAAATGACCCAGATTCCCTAACATCCCTCTTTTTGCCCAAGATTAGATCGTTTTGTATGGTGCTGTTAGAGAGAGGTAGATTTGGCTGAGATTTTGGTTGCCTCTTAGCTGATGCTCCTTGTTTTATTGGCTCATGTGGGAATACAGTTTGAGATGTAATGAAAATTCCTTTCTTAATTTTCAAGAAGAGTTTTGTGTAAGTCTGGCATTTTTCAGACTGCCCATTTTCACATTTATTTTAAATTTCAAATCTGAAACATTCATTCAACTAAACTATCTATTTATGGAATGTTTTTAAACATTTTGGGGTGGTTGCATTTTAATTGCACCAACTTGCCAAGATGTTTTGTACGTTGTCTGCCAACTTCATATTCTTTACAACCTGTAGCCATCATCACAGTTAAAATGTATTTTAATTGAGGTAAATTAAGGGCTGTCGTGGGGCTATTACTACTATTTCTTGTATCTTTAGTGTTTTCCCAACTGGAAGGTTAGGGAGATAAAAACCACAAAACACCACATGATGGAGGAGTGCAGTGTTTTTCAAAGTGTGATATGTGGATTATTGGTCTCTGAAACCCGAGGATACTTATTAAATGCAGATTCTAGGACATTATACCAGACTTACTGAATCTCTGGGCAAAGCTCTTGAGCATAGATGTTTTAATAAGCTCTCCATATAATTCTTTTGCACACTAAAATTAGTGAGCCTCTGGACTATTGAGTGAATTTGGGGGGATACTTTCTTTTTTTTGGTAGTTGCAATTTTGATTTCTGAAGATACACTTTAATGGCCTGATTCTGCCCTAAGATTCTGCTCTTGCTTCTCAAAACAATAATTAGTGAACTATGGAAATAGATCTTAGGAATTAGAAGAGAATAAATGCACTCAGTCCTAAGTATTCTCACATGAAAAACAAAGATAATTAAGAAGCAACTTCCGTATCCTTATATGAGCAAATTTTCTTCTAGAATAAATCAAAAAAAGCGTGTTTCCAGAAATAAACAACTGTGCTAACCATACTGCAAGATGAGGAAATGATTATTAATAGGGAAGATTCTATCAGTGTGAGAAGTTTGTACAGAAATATTTTTTGAGGGTAAGTTCTCTTTTTTTTTTTTGTTTTTGTTTTTGGCTTGGGGTCATTGTTGCATATTACCTCATCCAGTTCTTAATATTACTCCTCACCAGAAAAACATGTTGTCATCACCATTTTATAGGTGAGGAAACTGAGACTTAGAAAGACCAAATTACTTGTACGAAGCTGAATCACTTGCTAGTGCTGGAACTGGGTGTTGAACTCAGGTCTTGTCTCCAATCTGGTGTTTTCCACTGAAGGAAAACAAACTGCTATAGATTCTGTTTCTAGCAGGAAAATAAGGAGGCAGGATTTAGCGTCCCTGAGTGACTTACAGACTTGGATATTAAATCAACTGAAGATATTGGTTTAATTCATTTGAGGAAATCCCAGTTTGCTAATTCTGATTGACTTTTCCTGAAAGGTGCACCGAAAGCCAAACTCCCAGGTTGAGATGTTTATACTTTGTTGGAGGTTTGATTAGAAGCCTTGACCTTGGCTTCCAGCCCTGAGACTATCAAAAGAAAAAAGAAAAAAAAATTTAAAAAAAAGAAAGAAATCTGTCAATTCTGTCACCTCTCAGATTTTTTCCAGATAACTTCCTGTACACCCAGTCACCACTAATTATCCACTAGTTAGCATGGTATCTTTTGGACTGTTTGGTGTCAGCTAAGGAGAGCTCTGCTTAGAGGTGAAGGATTCTCACCCATTCCCTGCTCACTAGCGAGACCCACACACTTCAGAGAAGAAAGTTACTTCTGCAGCTGTGAGGAGAGAGGGGAGGAAGTGATTCTGCCTTAAGTCTTGGATATAGGCTATGAGGGCCTACACATCCTCTTGCTCATTCCACCACTATCTGAATCCGGACCTTGATCTGAGTGTATTTGAGTGTGTCTCATACTTGAGGCCCTACCTCCTGGCTTTCTCAACTCAGACCTGACAAGTACTCCTGAAAACACTGATTTGAACAGTTCCTTCCTGCTTCCTTCTCCCCACCCTTCTGCCAACAGATCTTGCCTACAGTATCCATGGGCTCTCATCTCTCCGTTCTTCTGCTCAGAGTCTTAAAGATCCTGACATCTGGCAATTTCAGCTTACATTTGTGGGGTCCCTCCACCCCCTTGCACAAATAGTGATCCCTCTCTAAAGCCCTCAGGCAAACACATCATCACTCTTGCTCTGAGAACAGCCCTCAGGCAAACACAACATCACTCTTGCTCTGAGAACAGCTGATTCCATCACCTGCCTGATTTCAACTTCCCTTCAGATTTCCACTGAGGGAGCAATGCTTCCACTCATATGGAGAGGCCAGCTGTTAAGATATGGGCTCCATCTTCCAGCCCAGAGATGGCTCATGGTCACTACCACTCCTTGACATCCCTCCCTTCTGGCTGGAGGGCAGCACCTCTCGGTCTGTGGAAGCAAAGAATAAGGTTTATCAGTGTGGCAGGTGGTAGCTTTTAAAAGGGCCTCTGTGAGTTTTCGCAGAAGCCCTTAACTTCAGGCCCACAATCTGGAGAATGTCCCTTTGACTGTCATAATAGCTAATAGCTAATGCTTACTAGGCACTAGGTGCTGACAGTCATCCAGCACTTTGTATAAACTGACTTAATCCACATGAAAATCTCTAATAAATTATTGTAACTACTGTATTTACCAGATGAGGAAACTGAGGCCCAAGAAGTTAAGTCACTTGCAACTAAGAGACAAACGGAGCAACTGGACCTGGAGTACTTGCTTTCAAACACCATTTTATACTTGTTTCTTGTGGGTGATGCTGTGACCAAATGGACTATCACACATTTATTGGGTACCTATCATATACCAAGGCCTCTGGTAGGGATTTTACATATAGCATCTCTGAAAGTCACAAGTTACCATAGGTTTTGCCCCATTTTATAGGTGAGAAAACTGGGTGGGCTCCTGTGTTAAGTAGTGTGACCAAGATCACACAGTTCATGCTGTTTCTAATAAACCCTGTCATAACTTGATTTTATATCCTTTGGAACCCATTTTTTCCATTTTAAAAAAATATTTTCCCCTACAGTTTCAGACTCTGAACTCAGTAGGACCTGCAGCCAGTGCATTGGGAGTGGTCTTGTGTAACAGGGTTGCATCAGGCTTCTCTGAAGAGCAGCGGAGAGGTGTGAGGGCATGTAGGTTAACGCTCCAGGCCTCTCAGGGACAGCTCCCTGGAGAAGTCGAGCTTAGTATCCATTTCTTTATGGCCACAACCCCAGTTCCACTCTTCTGCTGGGACATTTGTGCCTCCTTTTCAGGCTCCAGGGCAGTGGCAGCCTCCTCACACAGTCTTTGCACTGGTAAGTTTATTTCCGGACACTCATTCTAATTTTGGCAAATGCTGCATTTATATATACATATATATATATATATAGTTGCTTCTATGAATTCTCTGAAGTCTGCCTACAGTGCATTGGTGTTCCCACTCTGGTTTCTGATTGCTCATGAAAATCAAATTGTATAGTCACATTTTCGCGGTTATTTCTTTTTTTAAGGCAAGTGCTCAAATCTTTCTTTGATTACAACACTCATCACTATACTTTGAATGTGCTTATGGATCTTTCCCCATCCCTAGTCAGCCAGTTTCTAGAAACAAGAAATCTGTCTGCAGCTATTTAAATTTAAGAAAATAAAGTTAAATGAAATAAAAAATTCAGTTCCTCTGTTGCACTAACCACATCTCAAGTGCTCAATAGTCACATGGGGCTGGCAGCCACTGAACCAGACAGTGCAGACAGAACATCTTTACCATTACAGTGAGTGCTGTCAACAGTATCATTCCAGTACACGGGGACCATCTTCTATATTGCCATATCTCTAACACCTGCCTGGCTCGTGGTAACTGCCAAATGGGTACAATGGAGAGAACCTTTCTGACTTCAGCCCATATCTCTTCAAACTACATGTGTCACTAGGGCTGCCAAATTCACAGGCAGTATGTCCTGAGCTCAGTGGCATTACCAGTCACTCTCCTCTTGGGCTCCATGGAGGCCAGGAGGGAGCTCTTGGCATCACAGTAGACAGTGGAGCACGCTGGAGGAATCTTTCCAGTGATGACATCACTACCTCCACCACCTCTCCATCTTCCAAGGTGTGTGTAACCCAGAGACTTCTATTTTTAACTGGTTTGTGGTCCTGGATACTTATTAAATGAGGAAAAGTTGTTTGCATCGTACAAACCAGCAACAAGAAAGTTACTCATTCTGGAAGGCTTGCATGGCTTTAGAACTGAGCCAAGTGTTTTGGAGACTGTAGAAATTCAATCTTCTTTGCTCTCTGAAACTAGTCTCTTCCACGGGTTTCCACCTCCTGGGAGCCACAGCACTGGAGTCCATAGCACCGAGGCAAGGGCTGTCTTGTGGGTGCCCTGTAAGGTGGGTAGAGCTCCTCATACAGGGCTCCAGGTCTGGGATCTAGGTCCAGCACTGCCAGTGGCAATGGGCTGGTCTGTGGGCTAAGAACATTGAACCCTTTTCAACTTGAAAATGCTAGGGCTTTGCTATTCCCTTCCCACTGTCTTCAAGAACATTGACCTATCTTCCTGGCCAGGCTATGAATCTTGTGGGTAGGGTTCAGAGCTGTTGGCACAGGCTGGCCATGTAATAATGCAGACTGATACTCCAGAAGCAGGGTTTGGGGTATGCTCTTGTATTCCCTTTTCTATCTATATAATGGGGGGCAAGTGTTACCTTTCTAGTGCTCCATATACCATAATCGGGTAATTTAGGTACTTTCTTATCCCAATCCCCCTCCCCCCCTTTTTTTTTTTTCATTTCAGTTCTTGATTATCAGAATGTCGATCACATTCTTATCCCTATGGGAGTCAAAAAAATTTGATGTGGTAACTTATGATATTTTCAAATAAAAAGGAATTCCTTTCTTGGACAGAGTGATGAGTTTGGGCAACATAATTCCACTGTGCAACTCCAAGGGTGCCGTTCATATATATATATATATATACCACTAGTTCTATAATACCACGAGTTCTTAACCTTCAGCCTGCTAGGTTTTACTTGTGGTACTCCTGGAGGCACAACAGCATAGGTTAGGTCACCTTTTTCTAGGCTCTGTGACTTTAAAGCATCCTATTCAATAATTTCTTCTAAGACATTACTAGTCTCTCCCTGAGCCCCAAATCACTGTTACTAACTGAAGTTTAATGTCAGAGAAATTAAGATGACTAACACTTTGATACAAGTTGAGGGGAGGGAAGAGGGGTTGTGGGCACAGTCTTGACAGTGTCCTGAGGAATATGTGACGGTCCCTTATCACCCTTCCTTAGGAGAGAGCAGTGGTGATCAGATGCCAACTGACATGCACCAGGGCACCTTTGCACTGTCTTACCACCTGCGTTTGCCACTTATCTACTGAAGCAATTTCAAGAGTGATTTAAGGGGCTGGGGATGTGGCTCAAGCGGTGGCACGCTTGCCTGGCGTGCATGCTGCCTGGGTTCGATCCTCAGCACCACATACAAACAAAGATGTTGTGTCCGCTGAGAACTGAAAAATAAATATTAAAAAAATTCTCTCTCTGTCTCTCTGTCTCGCTCTCTCTCTCTCTCTCTCAAAAAAAAAAAAAAAAAAAAAAGAGTGATTTAATAGGCCTTGAGAAAGTTACTCACCATAACAAGATCCTTTCCATTGGCTAGCCCTCCACACTTGAAATGAATTAGTAGACTTTTTTTCTTTTGCATCAAATAATGCATCTTATAAAAAAATAAGAATAGGCTTAAAACTAATTTATTTTTATTAGAAATCAGGATAATAGTTAATCTTGGGGGATATTTTTAATTGGGAAGAAGAACATGGAGTCAGTTCGTTACTGGTAGTGTTCCTTTTCTTTTTCTTTTTTGACAGGGGGACAGGGGGTTGAACTCAAGGGTACTGAGCTACATTCTCAGTTCTTTTTTTTTTCCAGTTTTGAGACAGGGTCTTGCTAAGTTGCTAAGGCTGGTCTCAAACTTGCAATCATCCTGCTTCAGCCTCCTGAGTTGCTGGGATCACAGGTGTGCACCATGGCACCTCGTGTAATGTACCGTTTTTTCACATTCATGTTCCCTTCACGAAAGACTTATGGGTATTTACAGTTATGGTTTGTCTATCTCTCAATATGCTACAAAATAAAATTTCTTTAAAACAGCTTTTAGAGGCTTGCCTTAGAAAGCATTCACAGATATTTATAACTTATTTAAACAGTTAGGTTGTTTTATTTCCAAAAGAGAGTTAGCGGTTTGTTAAGACTAGTGGATACTGGAAGGGAGAAGAGTAGACAATAAAGGAGGTGATCTCATTCTGCCTGGGTTCTTCTGAATACAGAGTACAAGTCCTCAGTGAATTCATACTTTCTCAATTTCACTTCCATTTTTCTTTGGGGGTATATGAGAAGTGAACAGATTGCAAGAAAAACTGGGCTGGGAAGTGCCTCCTTTTACTCAGAGCCAAACCTGGTAACAGAGGAAGGTGATTTTCTTGGGCCGTGTGCTTCAGGGAAAGTGTGGAGCCAGGCCTTTCTTTGTAATCAAACCACAGATGATTTCTTCCAGCATGACCTGGCTCCTGTATGCCAAGAAGAGACCAATAAACCAAGGCCACCTGGGCACCAGATGTACAGAACTCTTTGTGTGTTAGAAGAGGGAGGAGGTGCAGAGCTCAGCTAGGAAATGCCCCCCCCCCACTCTTCCCCCAACAGCAGTGTCTTTTCCTGCCTGTGTTCCCTTCTCCTCAGCACATGTGGGGGCCTGGGTCAGCAGCCCCACTTGCACATGAGCAGGTCTCCTGCACGCCCTGTACTGGCAGGTCGCCAGCTCTCCCAGGTCTCCATTCAGCTTCTGAGAAATATTGAGGCTGAAGAGATTCCTGTGTACACAGGCTTAGCCTGTGAAGGAGTGTAGATGGACAGGAGCCATTTGCAGGAAAATATTTGGCTCTCAGGCATTCTCATTCATATGATCCACAAAATCGTTACTCTTTCCTCAAAAGAAGTCCCATCTGTTTCTTTTGCACAAAGAAAATTCAAGTCCCAAATTCAAGTCTAAAGAAATCCAGTTAGCCCTTTTTCTTGATGGTTTTGTTGTTGATTTTTTCTTCAAAGACATCAGTATTGGGTTGATAACAGTACAAAAAGGGACCCTAGGTCCAGCCATCTCTGAGGAGTCCTGGACTTCCGCTTTGTTTCCATGGAACAAATGAGTCTCATTAGTGACAGGCCCACATTCTCCTCCTGTGCCTGGCCTCTGATTCATGGTCAAAATGGAACCGAATCTCAGCACTGCATGCAGTCTGTTTTCAGCTATTTTATTGAAATTATTTGATACCACTGTGGGCCTTGCCTGTTCTTCCTGTCCTAATATACTAATTTTCTTTGCCTAGAATTGACTCAATTAAATCTTCTTATTGAATGTATTTTCAGACTGGATTTTTCCATCTACCACATGGAGACTTTTTCATTGAGCCTGTTAAAAAGCATCCAGTGGCTGAGGGTGCCTACCCACACATCATTTACCGGAGGCAGAGAGTTCAAGAGACAAAGGAGCCAGCCTGCGGATTAAAGGGTATTGTGACTCAAACATCTTCACAGGTTGAAGAGTTGGCTCTTTTGATTGACCTCTTTTTATTTAAGCCCATTACCTGCTCTCTATTCTGCTGCCAGAAAGTATGAGCCTTGTGTAAATTATTTCATTTCTCTATGCTCAAGTTTCTTTATATTGTTAAAGGGAAGCAGGAAAAAGGCTCTTCTATATCCTTTTTCCATTAGTTGGTGAGACTCATATAAGACATTCATAATAGTATATTGGTTTTAAAAATACAACTTTTCTGAACATCTAGAGGATATCTAGCTTAAAGACTCCATAATCAATGTTAACAGCATTAAATACATTAGTGGGTAATATTACCAGACAGCTCATCACACCTGCATGTGGAAAGCAGATTTAAATGTTTGATGATACTGAGAATGATGAATGGAGGGACAATGAAAAACTTGTCAACACATTATTAGATAATGAATTCTGCAGAGATGCTTCTGTCTGTGTTGTGTTGTGTTCTGCCTGGTGTTTGTTGAGCTCTGTCCCCTACCCTTGTGCCCTGGATATGATCTGTTCTGCCCTTCTCTGTCTTGTCCTAAGTAGTTAACGGAGCTTTCAGAGATAAACTGACCCAAGTTATTTCCTTGGAAACCCACATTCTCTTTAATGTGCAGGAAATAGTAAGTTATGAATAAAGGGCTATGGGAAATTGAGACATTTCCTTAAGTATTCCATATTTCCTTTCTTCAGAAGGAAAAGTAAACAATGCCACAATGACAGTTAACAAGAGAAGTAAAGTAACATCCCTTTATTTCTTAACAATTTGGAACACGGACTTCAAAGGGAAAACAGGGAGATGACAGAGGAGTGATGGAGCCAGGATGACATTGCAAACAGGAGAAGGGATGGACAAGGGGACAAGTGACTGCTCTACAGACCAACATCACCCACTTTTCCTACACTTGATAGCAACTTTTCTGGGAATTTCTTCTATAACCTTAGCAGTATGTGTACGCAATAAGAAACTTGAGTCTCTAATGTCTGTAGTGTTTTCTGGGCACCTAATCACACAGTTATCATTCATTAGCAAGTGATGTCAACTACCTTTTAAATTAAAGGATTTTCTGTACAAATCATCTAGTAAGTGCTTAAAGAAGAGATTCATCACCTGCTGATCTCATTACCAAAGGAACCAATCCAGATAATAATCTCCATGGGAATTTTAGGACTCTCTGTCACTGCCACTGTCACCTGGATTGTTGCCCAATTCATATTACACATTGGGGTGATGGAGAGCATGTTGTGCATGTGATTTGATACCTTTTAGAGGAAATCCCAGATGTAGGTTGCCAATGTGACTGTTACTAAGGCTGGGGGAGAATTTGACTACATAGTTGCTCCGTGAATTGCATTAATTCCTCATCCATCCTCCTTAAACACAGTTCTCTCCTGTAACTGTCCTGTTGAGGTAAGATGATTAGAAATGGATTGGGGCTAGCTAATATTTAGTCATTAAAAAAAGGGATGAATAGAGAAAGAGTGGGGTTCATAAATGCCACAGTCCCCATGAGCTCACACACAACACAATTACCGTGCTTGTCGTACTAGTTCTTATTGTGCTTCTAGGCCAATCTTATGACTTTGCACTTCTACAGAACTTTCGGTGGCTCATCCAACCTGCCAATGAGCTATTTGTTGTGCATTTTTCTACACATTTCCTGGAAGGCACTCTCTTCTACTTTCCCAGAACCAGTGTCAGAATTGATCTGCTGTGCTGGAAGGACCTTTCAGAGCACCTAGTGACGTCTTCCTCCACTAAAGAAGTGGTTGTCCCTTAGGGAAGGCAGTGGATTTTCAATGGAATCAAGTTAGTTTGTGTCAGAGCAAGCCAGGATTCCATGGTAGCTCAGGCTTTTTACTGCCTTATATTTCTTCTTTTCTTATTCCTTGAATATAAGTCTTGTTTCTCCAGCCTGATCACAAGCCTGTTGAGTAGAGGCTCCCTCCAACCCAACAATGTACAGCATAGTGTTAGGTGCAAAGCAGGAACTAGGAACTCAGTGATTCACTGACAGGACACTGACGCGGCGGAAGTGGTAGCCAAGAAGATGAAGCTAGTGTACACTGGCTTCTAGTCCACCACTGACAGAAAGGAAAAAGAAATGTGCCTTTTCCAGATATTGAGGAAGTGTGAGTTGTTTGGGACCATCCTTCTTCCTAAGAGAATAATGCTTAAATGATAGCTAGATAGTCAAGAATCTCCACCATGCTTGTGAAACAATACATGGCATTTGGAATTTGAAAATCTTGGTAGAGTGAATTGTACATGGTCTTGCTGTTCCAGATAATTGCACCGTCCTTTGTCATGTTACCCTGCAGAGATGATGGAACTGACTGACAGCAGTTATGTCATTGGCCAATATTAAAGTACACTTTATGCTTAGGTCAATTGATGTTGTGTGAATCACTGTGATTATATTTAAAAAATCATCTTTACCATGTGTAAAGCATTCTTACTTTGAAGTACACTTCAAGAAAGAAGATATCTCAATTATTTTATCCCCAAATCTGGCACTTCCCTTAATTTTATTTGATACATAGAAAGTTTCCAGGAATTTCACAGTATGACCTTTATTAATATGACTTAATTTCTTTTTTTAAAAAGATTTTAACATAATGCTATTAGACTCATCTTCATATTCTAAGTATGAAGTCCAGGTTAATGTTTGTTGATTGAGTGATTTGCAATGGGATGCTACAAATGTGAGTGGACACTGGTCTTACCTGGACATGGGACTAAGCACTGCAAGATCACTTTGAGTCTTGGAGGCAAGGACAGTGTGTTTTTGTGGTAGCAATTAATGTTTGTGTATTTGTCACACAGCTTGATTTATGTCAGTATTTGGAAAATATTTCCACCCCCACACATCCCATTCCTGTGCAGCAGCTGGAAATCTCATAAATAACCATAAAATTGTTTCTTTATGGGGAAAAAAGTTTACTTGTTAGATCTAAAATCAAATATTTGAGGAAATTATCAATGTACCTTATCCTTTAATCTTCTCTTGCAAAATCAGAGAAGTGGATCCCTAGGGTAGTTTCTGGGCCAATGGGACCAAGATTAGAAGGTTCTAGAATTTTGTTTACATTGGTTTGTGTATGGTAGATTGACCTTCTCTTCCTTCAAGAAATGTTAACTTGGTGCTTTCTATGGGCCAGAAACCAAGGGACATAGCTTTAAATATGTCAAGTTGGAACTTACCCTCATGAACTTGCTGTCTACTGGGAAAAGAACTTTAAAATTATAAAAATCATATCTATGAACATTGTGACATGCTGTGGGTGTATATAGAGGAACCTGACACACTAGGAGGGTTGAGGATGGCTCTCCTGTAGTAAGCCTTTTAAAAGGAGGCATAGATTGTTTGGGAGTCATTTTTCCTGAGCTCACTTCTGTGGAGTTTACAGGATTTGAGGAATAATGACTATTAGGAGCTGAACTGTGCCTCCCCAAAATTCATATCTTAAAGTCTTAACCCCCAGAACCTTAGAATATGACTATATTTGAAGATAGAGTCCTTAAAAAGATAATTAAATTAAAATGCAGTCATGAAGGTGAAGCCTAATCCATTGTGATTGTGACCTTCTAAGAGGAGGAAATCTGGACACTGTCATATGCATTAGGGGTAAATGTTTGCTGGAGGAACATTCGAGGAACAGAGAACTTGTGAGGAACAGAGAGAGGCAGGTTTCTGCAAGCCAAGGAGTGGCCTCTCTTTCGAGAGGAGAGCAGATAGTCCAGGGGCATTTTCATTTTGTACCGTGTTCTACAGCTTAAGAAGCTGGCCTGGGATTAGAGTTGCTTTACTTGCAAAAAATTTAAGTGATGTGACAGGTATTAATAATATGCCTGAGATTGCTATGTAATTAGCTGTAGATGGAAAGCAATTCTACTTATGTAACCATTATTTTTAGTCTGTCTTATATAGGCACGTGAATTTAAAATTTTCCTTTATCCATGGTGGAGTTGAGAGAGAAATGGACTAGAAATCAGGAGAACAGTGTCTAGTGCCATCTCTGTCACTCCCAACTTGGGCAAGCGTCCCTGTCTCCATTTCCTCCTCATTCTGTGGAAGGGTTTGGACGATCTTTGTGAATTCTCTTAACTCATTTAAGTTGTGAGTCTCTTTCTATTTGTACTCTGCAGCACCTAGAAACAGTCTTGACGTCCTTCAGTCATACCAGTGTGGTTTAAAAATTGTCATGTGGGATTGTACGTGCTAATGCTCTTAAGACATCTTTACCTAAAGGCAGAGACCGCACCCGTGTTTCCAGGAGCCCTGTGTCTGACTCCCAGGTGCTCTTATTTCCCTGGCCTTCTGCTCCCTTTGCACCCTGGCCCCATCCCAAACAGCTGGACCCAAGACTTTTGAGCACAGGCCGCTGCTCCCTGCACTGTGTCCCTGACCTAGAAAGGCCAGCCAGGACCTCAAGCGGAGGCAGCAGAGCCTCAGAGTCACTAGTTAGTGGGTGTGTCTGGTCCGTCATCATGGGTCAGAGCATCAAAGGGAGGAGGTGGCTGTTCCAGAGCCTGAATCTGGACCCCAGAGCCCTAATACTTGGTGTGGAGGAGAGGATCATGACATTGCAGCCAGAGTGGAAACTGACTTATCTAGGATACTGATCTTTATCTTGGCGTCAGATTGTTACACACACACACACACACACACACACACACTCAATTTCTCTTGAAATCTGGTTATTTGGTTAAAAAGACTTTGTATAGGTTTTTGAATAGTCAGATACAGTGGGGTTGTCATTTTAATAGTATTTTAACTAAATTAAGCCCCAATGGTGTGTATGGATGTTTGTGTGTGTGCTTATGTGTTTGGTGTGTGTTTATACGTGTGGTGTATGTATTTATGTGTGTGTATTTCTGTGTGTGGTGTATGTTTGCCCATGCATGTTTATGAGTATGTTTGTGTGTGTTTATGAGTGTGTGCTTATATATGTGGTCATATTTTTGCATGTGTGTGCTTGTGTGTGTGCACAGCATGTGTGTGTGTGTGTGTGTGTGTGTGGTGCGTGGGGTGTGCATGCATATTTAAACACCCATACACTGTTGGCTGCAGGAGGCAAAGGTTTGCTCAGCTGTGATGACTTGGTGGTTTATGGAAGTTCTTTCTGTTCTTTTAATATATACCATGTTGAGATCCTGATGTATTCTCTAGTTGAAAGAGGAATTCTTTGTTTAATCTAACTGGGAAGGGACCGTCCAAATCCTTTAGGAAAAAAACAACTTTTCCTTAGAGAAGTTATGCTAAGAATAGTGCCACTGTCAACCCACCAGCAGCTGACCAGCACCTCGCCACCCCTCCCACCACACTCCTGGAGAACAGCAGAAAGAAAGGAGCTCATGGTCTGATGCCACCTCGTCCCCACTCCATCCCCTCAAAAGACATTTGGCTGGGAGCCAGCCCTCATCACCAGCTCCTCTGGAGCTTCTGCCTTTGCCCTTGAGCACTTCTTCCCAGAGGGGTCAGCAGCACAGAGGTCCTGAGGACTGGCTCCATCCTTCCTTGGCAGGTCAGTGCCTGACGTGAAAAATGACCTACATCAGGTATGAAGATAGCTTTTGATATACTGTCTGCAACTCAGGGCCATTCCTCACCAAAGCACAGAGCAGAAGACTGGAGACATGAGAGCTGAGAGCCAGAAGTTTTTTCCTTATTGGGTCTCCTTTGCCCTTGGATCTCTTGGGCACATGCAGAAGGAATAGAGACACTTCATTTGTATACCTTCATCTCTGGGGAAAAGCCCAGTCAAAAGCTGCTGTCAGTCTTGGAGAGAAGGGGGCCAAAGTCCACCTGCTTGAAAAAGGTCTATTCTTTAACCAGATCAAAGGACAGTTGTTATGGGGTCAAAGCAGTGAGTTTTCCTACACACACTCATTGCTGGAGAATGACACTTCCCAGGGGCTGAGGAGACAGCAGGTCCATCATCCCACCCTCAGGTGGCCCCTTCCCACACACCTTCCACTGGCACTCGTGTTGGGATGAATCCTCTGGGATTCTTTCTTCAAACCACAAGAGACCTCTTGAGCATTCCATGGCTGTGTGAGCATGTCTGTGTCCACTCTAACCTGGGTTCAAGGCAAAGTCTTTGTGGGAGACTCAGGCTCATTTGAACCCAGACTAGCAGGCTGACCTTGGGTGATTGTTTTCCTACTCCTGTTACTTCCTCTTTGTGTTTTCTCCTCTGCCTACTGTGGATAATGAAAATGTCACACAAAGGTGAAGTGGGCTGGGTCAGAGGGAGGTACAGATTCACAGTTTCTGAGCTCCAATCCTAAATTCCAGAGCCCCTTGAAGACCAAAAGTCTGACTACAAGCAAGAATTTGGCAAACTCATTTGGTGGCAAAATATGACTGGAATTGATGTGAAGCTGGTTTTGATGTTTTTATTTATCCCAGTTAGTAAGACTGGTTGTACATTTTTCTGCAGAATTATGTAAGAGTTTGATTTCAGAAGAATACCGCAGTCTCTAATGAATTTTTAAAAATTGTGGCAAAAAACATATGTTAATAGAATTTGCCATCTTGGCTGTTTTTAAGTGTGAATCTCAGTGATGATAACCACAGTCACATTGTTGTGCAAGCTATCTCTAAAACTCTTTTCCTTTTGTAAACTAGAAACTGTACCCATTAAACAACTCCCTGTCTTCCCTTTTCTACAATCTCAGGAAACCACCTTTGACTTTCTGTTATTTTTATAATCACAGAAGTTCTGAATTCCAAAACATTATAGTCCCTGAGGCTTTTAGAAGAGAGATTATGGACCTTAATTAGAGAAGAATGGCTAATAATTGGCAGGGTCACCACTTTGCATGACAATCCTGGGAGTGTCATTTCTTTGGTCTTAGCTCTAACTGTCCACTCACACAGTCTCCCAATATTGTGTACCCATTTGTAGAACCAAGAACAAGTACCAAAGACTGGATTCTGACTCTAGAATACAAAGCGCAGGTGCTGGCATGCCGTGGGTACTCTCTTTCTTTTCTGTTTTTCCCTTTTTTCCCCTCGATAAGTAGAGGGACATATATGGATAGCTAGTTGTGGTATTCACTTTGTTCCCATCTCCTGAAGCATGATAATGGAAAGCTTTGAAAGTGGGAAAGTGTTAAAAGCTTCATGCAGACTGACCTGGTGGGGAAGCTGCTGACGGCCCTTTTAGAACTTGCTGGAGACCACTGAGCGCTAGATAACTGCAAGGAAGAGGCGAGACACAGTGACACTCCCCCTGCTGCTTCCCAGCAGGTCCCCGCACAGCATCTGGTTCTATCATGTTCACTTTTTATTTTTTGTCTTAGTCCTGTTATTTGCTATAAAGACCTTATAATATTTTAGTTTATTCACACATGAGTAAACAATAACCATGGAATTTCAGACGTGGGCATTAGGTAAAGGTCATCTAGTCCAGGGTTTCCTAAACCAAGGTCATTTATATTCTCCCTTCCTAGATATTAACATATAAAAATCCACTCTCCAGCTCTATTATATTTGCTTAGTATTTTAACATTCACTCTTGTAAAACTTGTATAAATTGATTTTAAAAAGACCACAACCAAAATGGAAAATTAGTATTTTTGAATACATATTAAGATAAAGAATTACATTAAAATCAGAGTCTCCCTCCCCCAGGCACTGCTTCCTATTATTATTTTGCACGTGTGGAAACCATGCCAGAAAATTGATGTGAATTCAGTTCTTCCAAGTCTTGGTGACTTGCAGAGCTGAGATTTAGTTGGGTGTGTGTTCCCCTTTGACACATGAACTGAGCTGGGATAAAGTTTGGTTAAACTACTAGGACTTTGGAATAGTTTTTATTTTTTTTATTTTTTATTTTTTTGCACAACTTCTCATTCCTCTGGTGTTCTCTCTCTTTTAATTTTTTACTTTAAATTTATTTATGTATTCTAATTTGTTATATATGACAGCAGAATGTATTTCAATTCATAGGATGCATATAGAGCACAACTTTTCGTGACTGGTTGTTCACAAGATAGAGTCACACCATTTATGACTTCATACTTCTACTTGGGGTAATGATGTCTATCTCATTCCACCATCTTTCCTACCCCCATGCCACCTCCCTTCCTCTTCCTTCCCTTTGCCCTATCTAAAGTTTCTCCATTCCTCCCATGCACCCCCATCCCCATTATGGGTCAGCATCCACATATCAGAGAAAACATTTGACATTTCTCTTTTTGGGATTGGCTTACTTCACTTAGCCTGATATTCTCCAGCTCCATCCATTTACCTGCAAATGCCATGATTTTATTCTCTTTTAATGCTGAGTAATGTTCTATCGTGTATATATACCGCAGTTTCTTTATTCATTCATCTACTGAAAGGCATCTATGTTGCTTCCACAATTTAGCAATTATGAATCATGCTGTTATAAACATTGATGTGGCTGTATTCCTGTGGTATGCTATTTTTAAGTCCTTTGGGTATAGACCAAGAAGTGGGATAGCTGGGTCAAATGGTGGCTCCATTCCAAGTTTTCCAAGGAATACTCCATACTGCTTTCCAGATTGGTTGCACCAATTAATTTGAAGTCCCACCAGAAATGTATGAGTGTGCCTTTTCCCCCACATTCTTGTCTGGCTTTCTTTTTAACTGGAATATGACAGGGGGTTCTTTACAGATCCCTGACAGGGTGTGAGTGGAAAGATAACTCAGCCTTATCCTGGAAAACCCTGACAGTGGTTGAGCATCCTTATGGACTGAGTTCCCCATTTCCTAAACATCCTGGGGAAGCATTGAGGTGTGCCTACTGTATGTAGGAGACTTGTACTTTCCTCACTTATTTGTAATTAGCAGGGACCAAAGTGGGTGCTTGAAGACTTGTAGGCCTGTGAACACAACAGTCCTGTAGAACATGAAATACTCTGATGGGTGACTCCTGATAAACATGAAATAATCCTGCTGCCTGCACTTTCACTATTGTGTTATCTGAACTATGCAAAGAATTACATGCTTTAAAAACAAATTACAGAGCTGGGGTTGTAGCTCGGTGGTGGAACACTTGCCTAGCATGTATGAGGCACTGGGTTTGATTCTCAGCAGCACAATAAATAAATAAATAAATAAATAGGTCCACCAACAACTTAAAAAAAAATTACATTCATTTGGATGTCTTGACTGTCATCATTACTATTTTTTTTTTAAATCCTCATTCTCAAAGAAAACAACCCTGCACAGATAACTTTTAATGTTATTTAGTTCTGGAAAAATCAAACAAATGTTCAATTTCCATCAATGTGGAACATTAAATTCATAGTGACCAGGGTGCCCCTGAGCTCCCAAGATTTGGGGCCAGTTACAGAAAATGTTTCCTTTCCTTGGTGGCACCTCTGCCATGCTCTCTACATGTCATGGCTTGTACTGGACACTCATCGACCCCACCAGTAGCATGAAGCTAAGGTAAACTTCCTTGATTAGACTATTAGGGAGCCAGGACTTCAGGAAAAGCAAGAAAACAGGTGTGGGGCAACAGGTCCATTGGGACCAAGACCAGGAATTGCTCTAGAGTTCAGACCAGGTGTCAGGTGAGTATAGTTCACAAGCCAAACTCCTGTTCTATATACCTGATAGCTAAGAATGAATTCTACATTTTAACTGGTTATATGTTTATATGATATTTTCAATTTTGCCACTCAGTCTGCAAAGCCTAAAAGATAGCAAAAATATTTGCTCTTCAGCCCTTTAACAAATAAACATAAAAACAACAACAAAAAAAAAACCTTGCTGAACTCTGGTGTAGACCATTGATTCCCCAAGTATGGGATCAGCAAAGAAATGATAAATGTTGGAGATGCTATATATGGGATTACCCTGATTTGACCATTGGAGACTGTATGCATATGTTGAAATATCACAGTCTATTACATGAATATATAAATTTATTATGTGTCAACTTAAAATTTTTAAAATCAAATATTTTATTAGGTGTCAGTTCAGCCAAAAACCAAGACTCTGTCAGAGACCTGTGATTTTAACAGGAATCATCAAGATAAATTCAAGATATTTCACAGCAGGGATGCAAGCCCAGGTAGAAATAAAAAATGCTGGTCTAGGAATTGGGAGTCAGAGGATTACAGAGTCTGTCTCAATGGTCCACAGGGTCCTCCTTCCACTAGGCTCTCGGGCTTTTCTCAAGCTCCAACCAGACACCCCAGCTGATCTTTCTCACAAGCAAGCACCGAGTATGCGCCTCACTTTTGGCTCTGGCCCCTAACGCCCAGGCGTCTGGGGTTCCATCCTTTGGAACACTCCCCACTTCCTGGCAAAAGACCCTAAACATAGGATGCATATCTTACTCATGAATCACTCTGGAAACTGGAGCCATAAAAATCACTCTCAGATAATTGGGTTGTTATGAGGAATTTAAAGAACTGCATATGTTTCAGCACAATAAATCTAATGCATAACACATGTTAGCTATTTCTTTTGGTTTTGTTTTAATTTTTTAAATTTGTAAATTATAACTTTTGGTAACTTAGTCTCAGGTCAGTTAAAATAAAGAGAAGCTGAAGATTCTTTTGTAGCCTGCGTTCTTGGCTAAGGCTGCTCCCTTCCTGTAGGATTTGAAGCTTCTTTTGTCAGCTGCTGTTATCCCTGAGGGCTGGTTTCACAGAGCCCTGTCCTCCTCTCTGGCCCAGACTGACAGCTTTAGTTCCATAACACTAGGGGTAACAGATTGATGGCCACTTCCCTTAATGGACAGAGGGCATTTGGGTCTCTGATTGTTCACAGGAGGGAGCACATCCCTTTGTTATAGCACAAAGACAAAATGGAGGGAAATCAAGGCCTTCCCACTCCCACTGTGGACTTGACAATTGTGTGCTCAGCTGTCTTCTGGTGGCATCCAAGGCTCAGAGGTCTGTGTGTGTCTGTGTTATGTGTGTGTGAATGATGATGAGGAAGTCTAGGCTTTGTTATCGGGGGATCTGAAAGTGAGTCTTAGGTGTGAATCTGCACAGTCCTGTGACCTCAGGTGAGTTCAGAGCCTCATTGTCTACCTGTATAATGCACAAGTTGCTTGCTCAGCTGTTTCTATAGGGATTGGAAATGGTGCAAATGCCAATAAGCGCTGACCTATATTGCCAAAGCTGCTGACCCCTGGGTCTCACTGATCAGTCTCCTTGACCAGGTACAATGATAGTTTAGGAAATGGCATTGATGGTGTTTCTCAGGAAGCTCCAGCTCATGAGGATACTCTCAGCGAACTGCAAAGCCAGCTGAACTTGCACAAAGCATGGCAATATTGGCCTTTGCAATATAAGGACCAGGGTTGCCTGGCCACTTTCACTGACTGAGACCAATACATGCAAAGCTGATTGCCAGTTCTCCTTTGGCTATCTAGTTAGTAGCACCTGAATACCATCTATGTCTCAGGCATGACTCTAGCACCCAACCATGTCTTTTACTTAAAACTCAAAGAAGATATTATGATTATTCCCATATCACAGATGAAAAAACAGGCTTAGAGAGGTTAAGTGACTTGCCCAAGCTCACATTGTTAAAAGTGACAAAGGTCTGTGTCACTATAGATCTCACTATAGACTCTGTGTTCTTACCGCCGTCTAGGACTTTTTCCTACTACCAATTTGCTTGAAGAAAGCTTTAGATAACAGTTTGAACCATAGAATGTACAATGAGACACACAATTGGGATGTGTAAACTCTTCATGCAGATGATGTTGTGTACACTTTCAAAGTTATAAGACTATTTCAAAACAATTTGAAGGCTTGCTTTAAATTCTACTTTATCTATTGTTGGATAAATAAAATTTTATTTCTGTATTTTCCTAATGTTTCAAATTGAGAGGTTTTTCAAATTTTGTCATAAATCCCTGTATTATGCTTATGCCATATATTTTGCTCGCATTTGAAAATATTACCTTAGATTAGGTTACTATAAGTGGATTTTTCCAAAAATTCCCCAAAGATAGCACTTTATATTCTCAAAATGATATATCAAAGTATCCATTTTTTATACTCTTATCAGATTTGAGTTTATACTTTTAATATTCTCTTATGTGTAAAATATGCTGTTTCATGAATACTCTATTCTTTCTTTGAATATGAGTGTGTGCACACTTATAACCTAAGCTTCTAAACCATTATAATTCTTTAATAATCTTCTCTTGTTCCTTGCTCATTTTTTATTGGATTATTAGCATTTTCCTAACACTTTATCAGAGTGCTTTATATATTAAGTCTATAATACCTTTGTCATGTTTATGAAAAATATTTCTTGTTTTCATCTTTAATATTTTGATCTCTGATATCTTAAAATTTTTTTACAAATTTTTTTCTTATAATTCTTCCATTCTTATTGTGCTTACAAATCTTTTCCCATTCTAGTATCAGACAAATATCTGGTTTTTCTGGTACCTTCTGTATGGTTTGCAGTTGGCATTTGAATGGGAAGGAAGGGTATGTGGCACATGTTTGCTGCTTCTGGCTCCTGCTGCCTGGTAGACATCACTAATTGATCACAGAACCCTATTCTGCCCAGCCTGGAGGCAGCTTTGGAATATTTCTCAGTGCAGTTTCAGCCTTACCTTCTCCTACCTGGTCAGAAGTGGAACATGAGATTATACCTTTCTGCCATTTCTGCAGAAAAACAAAATCTATGATATGGATGATAAGGGTGAATAGTTTTAAAACCTTAACTATCCAATGTATTCTGTATATTTATGTGATAATTTATAGTCTTGTTTATAACAACATGCACAGTCTAATAAGATAAAGGCTCACAAGGCATTAGTAGACTTCTGGCATCTTTCTAATGGACAGCCTCTGCCAGGGTCTTAGTCCTGTCATTAGTGCTGCCTGTTCCAATTGCTTCACTCCTGAATCCTGTCAGCACAGTTCCTAAGAAGGTGCTTTCTCTTTCATGCCTTCATGATCTCCTGAGACTTAGATTAGGTTCCTATAGGAGATAGGAACATCATAGGAGATGCTACTGCTCCATCCTTTGGAGCCTGATTCTATGTCGTCCCCTCTCTTTCCTCTCCTGCCTCCTTGTCACTCATACCTTTCCAAGGCATTTGGTAAGGACCATGACTAAGCACATTTGTAGGAACCCTGGGGTTGCTGTGATGGGGCATCATGGGAAGTTCCTGGGCTGGATCTTCAGTACTCACTGTATTGTGAAGGAAAAGAAAGATCAAGTTGGGGGAGGGGGAGCTGGAACCTATTAACTCATAATAGCAGTGAGTAAAAATAAATTGCCATTATAAGCATGACATTGAGCTAAAAAACTCTACAAATAATCATTTATTTAAGACTCACAATAATACCCGTGTTATTTTTTGAAATTCTTCACATAGGAGAAAACTAAGGCAAGTCAGAGACCTTCCAACTGCTAAGTGTGGAGTTGGGATTTCTGTACAGGTCTGTCTGACTCTTGAGCTATTAATCATAGTGCTGACCCTCAGCCATCTCTGGACTTCTCCACTGCTGAAGAGCTTCCAAAGAAAAGTAGGTTATTCTACACGAACAAAGTTAAAGGACCAAAGAGTCGCCTGTTCTTCATGGCAACAGTTGGGGATTTGATAAAACATCAGTGGAGCTAATGACATCCCACCAGTGTGGGAAACAGTAGGTAAAGTTTGGGTTTCTACCATGAAAATAGAGGGGAGATCAGTGGAATAGAGGAAGAGGACTGAGGGAGAGGGAGAAGTTATAGGAAAAAGGAATCACAGAATGAAATTGGCAGAATTATGCTATGTACATATATGAATCTACCACAGTGAATTCCACCTTTATGTAAATCTATAAAGTGCCAATTAAAAAAAAATAAGTTAGTGCAAGTAAAACCATAGAGTAGAAGAAGAGGAATAGGAGGAAGGAGGAGGGGAAGGAAAAGGGAAGAACTGGGCACTGAAATGTAGCAGCTTATATTCATCATGTATGATGTCAAAATGAACCCCATTATTATGTATAACTATAATGCATTAATAAAAATATAAAAAGTGGGGGCTTCCAATGAGATAATGTAATTTGGTGGAAAAGGGACCTCTCCATCTTTTGACATTTCCTGTAGATCAATGAAGGGTACCCGCTTTTGGAAGACCACTAATTTTTAGTATATATTTTTGTTACTTAAATGAAAGTAAAAGTATAGTTTTTTATTTGTTCTCTTAGAAATTAACATAATGAGTTAAAATCCTATAGGAAAAATAAAATTAGTCACTTGAATTCTGTGTTTTAATCCTCCTAAAGGAGCAAATGCTGGGGCTGGGGTTGTGGCTCAGCAGTAGAGCGCTCGCCTAGCACTGTGAAGCCCTGGGTTTGATCCTCAGCACCAAAATAAAAAGTAAGTAAATAAAATAAAGGTATTGTGTCCAACTACAACTAAAGAAATAAACATTTAAAGGAGCAAGTGCAACAAGAGTAAAAGACACAGGGAAGGAAGAAGAATGAAGGAAAAGACCGATTCTCTGGCCCCTCCTGCCCCTGACCTTTCCTCTACCCGTTCCCTTCCAGATGGGATTAAGCTTCACACACACACACACACACACACACACACGCCCCCCTAGGGACTTGGTGGCATAATGATGCCATCTTGTGGTCTTGTGCTGTGTTCATACTGACACGATGTCATGGATATGCATAGTCATTTAACCATTTGTAAACAGGAGCGAAACTCAGCCAAGGGCATTCTTACAAATACTTGTATTAGAGAAAAACAGAACTTAAGCTCAACCAGTCAGAAGCAGCCAACTGATTTACTTTCTAACAGGAAAGACCAAATAAGGTGACTTGAAAATTTTAACCATTCAAAAAAAAATTTTTTTTCCAGTACTGGGGATCTAATCCAGGGCCATGCACATTTTAGGCAAGCTCTCTAACCCCTGAGGACATCCCCAGCCCTAAGGTGTTTTCTCTCTTTTACTTCCACATTCACTCAGTAATGTCCTGTCTATCTCTTGTGATTTGTCACTGACTCTCCCAAATCACTTCTGGTTTGGTACTGCTTGATTCATAAATTTCTGCTTATTCAAATAAACTCTTTAAAAATTTTATTGTGCCTCAAATGGCCTTTCTAAACCATCTATATAATCTGGCATTTGGAAACTTTATGCAAGTATAAAAAGCATGAAATACCCATGTACTCTCATCACACAGACCTAAGACAATTGACACTTCATATGTAGTGTTCATCAGATTCCCTATCCATATACACATACATCATGTACCTATACATATGTATGTATGTGCGTTTACTTTTGCATACATGCATGAATATATACATGTGATATATACTTTGAAAATGAGAAGTTTGATAAATGAAATCACCAGTGGGATGTTAAATGACTTGTTCAACCACACCTGACATGACTGGCCAGTCATTTGCTTCTGAAATCCTCCCTCTGGGTGCCTGTTCTTCCTGGCCTTTATCTCCTGCCCAAGGTCAGAGCTCTCCATAGGAAGAGCTGGCCTTTCTCAGCCTGGGGTGACACCAAGCTAAGAGGAAGAGTCTGGTGACCACCGGACCTCTTTCTTGAAGAGAGGAGAAGATTGTAGGGAAAATGGCCTTTGCCGAGAAGGGCCTGGACAGGCTGATCCCACCAAAGACCTATGCTGGAGCTCGCCTGGAGAGGACAATGAGGGCCACCAAGGAGAGGCTTTGGAGTTTAAAGGTCATAACTCTGCAGAAGGAACAGGGGCAAAAGGGAGGCTGGCTGACAGGAGGGGTGTCACACCCATCACCAAGGCCTGGGGTCTATGGTCTCATCCCACATCAGACAGCTGTGGCAAGAACCTTGATTGCAGGAACCGGCTCTTCTCCGGGCTTTCTCCCAGGGACCTTTTTATATTCAACATTTTGCTCTGCTCTTGCCCTCTCCCTTTCCACTTCTCTGTGAGCCTCTGGATTTTGGGCTGAAACTTGTTATTTCAGTAAACATCTCCAGTGGAATAACTTCCTCTGCTTCAGGGAATCTGGCAGCACACAAAGACTCTGGGCCTCCTTTGTGGACAGGGTGGTCTCCAGGCTGCCCTGGAGGGAGAAGAGGAGTCCAATACACCTTCTGCCAATGCCTGCATATGTCAGGGGCATGCCAGGACTTTGGGCCAGGTTTTTGTTCACTCTACTTGTTCTTTTCTACAGTAAGTCTGAGGAGATGCAATCTTGGTGTGGTGGCTAATCTGCATAGACTCCCTGAGTGCCTGTGTTTGAGAGGCAGCAGGTAGAGTGTGAACACAATGTGCACTCTGCTCTCTCAGGAGCTTCCTGTCTGGAGGAGAAGCACATAAATAATCATGAATAAACAAGCATCAATCCATGTGAACCTGTAAATACCAGGATCAGAATTAGCAGGATGAAACAGCAGAGGACAAAGGTCATAGGAGAGTCTATAGGACCTTAAGGCTGCAGATGGAAATATCAACTCAGCCACCCAATCAAAATCCAGAGGGAAAAAAAAAAAAAACGTGTTCCAGGGATTGGAATGCCCGAGGGCTCCAGCCCTAACTGCTAAACTTGAGGAGGAATCAAAGAGGGCCTGGGAGGCAATGAAGGGAAGGAGCTAAGAGAGATCCAGGAGCCCCGGTGAATGAGCCACTTGAACTCACCCTCAAGTGTCTCTCATAGTTAAAGTCCTTGAAAATTCTAGAAAACAGAAGTGCCCAAGAAACGGATACCTCTGGATAATATATAAAGCGAATGCCAGATTTGCTTGGATTTGTTTCCTCTTTAAACAGAGCTTCTCACAGTCAGAAAACAGCAATCTTATTTCCTTAATATACAAAGCTATAAAATATATCCAATGACAAGAGGAATAAAGGAGGCCACAGCTTTCCTGCTTCTCTCTTTGATCACTGGAAGGAAATGCAGGTATCTACCTCTCTCTTATCTTAAGCCAGACCTCTTAGGGCTGAGACCTGACCTTGACTTGCATACAAGGAACTGCAGCATCCCACTTATTTTATCATGCTCAGACCAACCCTGCCTGTTGTCCAGCTCTCTGGCCCCGTCCCTCAGAGGGGCAGCAGCATTACACTGAAAAGGCTTCACCCCACCAGTAGAGGCAGAAGAGGGAGGGAGTCTTCAGAGGCCTCCTGGAGGTGGTGAGCTGACTTGGTTAGAGGCTCTCTTAGACTAGGATCTTCTGGAGCCGAGAGACCATCAGCAGGTGGAGAAGACCCAAGCCAAGGACATGTCTCATCTTAACAGGGATGGGCCTGGTCTTCCAAAAGGGAGAATTCAGATTTCATGGTAAGTAAGGGCTTTACTTTAAATAGGTTCAAAATCCAGAACTACATAAAAATCTCCATCAGAGAGGTGCTGTGACTTGCCCACAGTCACACTGTTGGGCGGCAGCAGCACTGGACAGGACCAGAGGGTCTGGTGCACACCCACTCCAGCTCCACCTCCTTCTACGCCCGGGGGGCCATCAGGGAAAGGGTGCGAGACCCAGTCACAGATCACCACCAAAATATCATTAGCTTAGCCCAGTAGGAAGGTCTTTTCTTCTGTTGTGATTGAAGGGCCAGGCAGCTTTCCTCCGTCTTCCATCTTTCCCACCTGACAGGCGGTCTCCAAATGTGGAGGGAGAGATGGAAGGAAGAGGCACCACAGGCCCAAACTACCTCAGCTTGAGAAGCCTTTGGGTGTCCATGCACCAGACTTTGGCCCTAATCCACTGTCACATGTTATACCTTGTGCCAGTGCAAGGAGTCAGATCTTCCTATTTATGATTAGTGTTTTGGATTCCCTCTTACCCTCTGAGGGAATGAGCAATGTGGAGCATGATGAAGCCAAGCCAGATTGCTCTGGGGTAGGAGAAATCTAGGCACATTTAGAGGCAGAGGGACAGGAATAGAAGATAAAGGAGAAGTTGGGGTGTAGGTTGTTGAAAGGAAGACTAATAAGATTTTAGCTAGATAAATAGGACAGAAAGCATAGGCAAAATGTTAGCAAATGCAAAGAGATGGATTATTTTTATTTCTCTTACCAAAAATTAGAAGAAACTAGTTTATAAGGCAATGAATATAAAGGCAAATATAGTTTACCTCTATATTATTCAGTCTTCTATCACTAAAACAAAATACCTGATACAGGTTACTTACAAAACAAAACAAAACAAAAAAAGGTTTATTTTGGCCCATAATTCCAGAGGTTCAAGTCCAAACCAGGTGTCCCCACTTAAAGGTTTGCTATTCAAGATCCACTTTGAGACAAGGGGAGGGATGTGGAGACAGGGACAGAGCAAGGCATTTAGAGGGTCTAGGCATGCTTGACATGAGAGACTGCACCCTTAAAGCCAGCATTGAGGCTGCAGCACTATCCTGACTTGAATTCTTGATTTGGGGCTCCCGTGTCACCCTGTCCTTCCTTGTCATTGTCATCACTCTCACTGGCTTGTCTGGTCTCCTCTTCTACCCCTGCTTCTATAGTTGTGTGTCAGGCACTTTCCCTCTGTCCATAACCCTGCCCTGCCTTCGTGTCAGCCAGTGGTCACTCTCTGGAACAGCTTCCTGACTTCAGGTCATGTCATAAACATGGCTTTGCCCGTGAACCCTGAATTACCTGCCTTCGACTCACCTGCTTTGAGAATTACTCATGATGAATTCCTCTCTACTCCCTTGGCTTATTGGTGGAGTGGTTGCCCCCTGTGTAGTCATTTTACTCTTCCAACTAATGATGTCCTTCTTATCTGCATAGTCAGAATACGTTTAAAGGAATCAAGCTCATTTTCTGTGATCTAAGAAAAGATGAGGAAGACCAGCCTTCATAAAAGAGGCAGTACGACTGCTTGGATTCACCCCCAGCTACACCCCTAACCAACGCTGAGACTAGGCAGACTACTTAATATCTCGGTGTCCCATGATCATCTTCTGTGACATGGACATATTAAATTTCTCTCTCATAGGATGAATCTGAGCATTAAAAGGAATTAATATACGCCAAGGCACTTAGAACAATGGAAATAATCACTGTCATCATCATCATTATTAAATATACAAATAACATCCTACAAAGCCAATAGTAATAATGATCTTATTTTCCATTGCAAAGCTTCATATCACTGCTGTGCTTTATTCTGATCACAACTATCAGCAGAACATATGGCTTTTGGGGTTATAATAACATTTCTTTAGTTTCCAATATAAAAGGTTTTATCCGAGTTTGCTGGAAATGTGTTTGTAATATTCGTTGCAGTTTGATGCTCTTACCTAAGGAAGGGCTGCAACCAGTAGAAAGCTTTTATCTCATAAAGGAAAGTTTTACTGAAGGCAGGATGGGGAGAAATCTTGACACCTTGCCATCAGAATGAGAATAAGGGACTGGGGTTGTGGCTCAGTGGCAGAGCACTTGCCTAGCATGTATGAGGCACTGGGTTCAATCCTCAGCACCATACATATAAAAATGAATAAGAAATAAAGGTACATCAACAACTAAAAGGTATTTTAAAAAGAATGAGAAGAAAAGTCTTCACATACTGAACATGTTACTTGTTTATATAAAGAAATCACCAGCTCAGACCATGGTGAGCAGAGACGTTGGGTCTGAGCCCCTGGAGGCTGGGCGGACCATGCAAGGAGAGCCAGCGTCCTTTATGTAAGATGCAGGATGAGCTGCTGGGCTCACTCTCAGCAAGGGATTCTCTTTGAAAACAAATAAAGGAAGAAGCAGGTGGTAAAAGGAGAGGCTGTGAAAGACACCCAGGGAGCTGAAATGCATCCAACTCAGGATGCAGATTAAAATGTTTCCTCTGACACTGGCAGGAAAGAATGGCTTGGGATGAGTGTTCACTCTGCCATCTCAGCAATATCTTTGCATACTTGAAGCTTTCATGATACTGACTCTTAAAATGTTGCAGGTGGTAATACAGATTTAGGAAAAAGAAACCCCTAATACTGGGAGAACACGGGGCCCTTTTATACAACTATGTTGGATCTGTAGAGAAGGGAAAAGGCAAGGATTTCCCTCGTGATTTGATTTGTCCCGTCTCTTCATCTGATCACCTATTCTAGTTGATTGATTAGATGTTAGATTGATTAACTTTTCATTCATTCAACTTAAAAAGCTATTATGTCATAACGTGCACAGTTTGTCCATCTCCCCAAACTTCACACAGTCATGTAAATAACATGAACTTGACAGATCAAGAAACAGAATTTGACCAGGCTGCAGAAGCTCTCCCATGCCACTTTCTTCTGGGCATCTTTCTCCCCAGAGCTAACCACTACCCCGACTTCCACCGAAATAGATTAGTTTCACCCTTCTGGTCTTCACACAAGTGGATTGATTCAATATGCACCATTTATCTATTTATTTATTTATTTATTTAGGTACTGGGAATTGAAGGAACCAGGGACACTTTTTTATTTTGAGACAGGGTCTCCCTAAGTTGCTTAGGGCCTCACTAAGTTTCTGAGACTGGCTTTGAACTGGGATTACAGGTATGTGCCACATCACCCAGCATTATGCACCCCTTTGAGTCTGTGTTTTTCCTTACCTTACATTGGTGAGATTCACTATAGTGAATGTTGGATATTGTTGCAGATCATTGTTTATTACATAGAGTTCCATCGTGTGAGCACGTCTTAAGTTATTTGTCCATTCTACTGTTTATTTTTGTGGTACTGGGAATTGAGCCCCGAGGCCTTTCACATGCAAGGTTTACTAACCTACGCTCCACCCCCCATCCCTCCTTCCCTCAATTGGCATGCATTGGACTGATTCCATTTGGGCTGCATGGCCAGTGTTGTTATCAGCATTCTAGTACTTGCCTTTTGTTGAATACATGCATACATTTTTGAGGATATATCCACATGCCTCTACCAGTGGCCTATGTTCTGCTTTTGGTGATTCTGCCAGTTCTACAAAATGATTATACTGTTCTGCACTCCTACCAGCTGCATGTGAGAGTTCCAGTTGCTTTCTATTCTACTTCTATCTTCTTCAGTTCTAGGACCCAGATGACTGACTGCACATTAAATATTCACATACAACTCCACTGCAAATAGGTAGCAACATTATCTTTAAAGCAGGGCTAATATTGATGCTGCTCACCTCAGTAAAATTGATCTCATTCTTCAGCCATCAAATCCTTTTTGACAAAGACAGATTGAATTATTGGTTCTGATTTTCCTATGTCCTTCAAGAATCCTGTTTAATATTTGTTGTTAGGAGTTGTCATCGAAAGGCTGAATCTCTGAATCTCCATGACCTGTTTATGAATAAACTTGGAACATATGCTTCTGAATCCAGGAGGAAAAATTACTTAATGGAAAATCAAACAGCTTTTTAGAATTGGTCATCCTTTATATATTTATTTTTCTTTTTTGGCAGTGGCAGGAGAATTGTTGAGCCTACTCAAAAACTTTATATATTGATGCCAGAAATCTCTTCTGTTCCTACCTATAAATTCATCTCAAAAACTTCATTATTTAATTGAATGAGAATTGTTCACAGTTGCAGAATATTCCAGAAAGTTCCCACCATGCCTGTTTGTTTGGATGTCTTTATAAGCAGCATATTTTCTTGTGGGATGTTTAGCAAACATGTATAATAAAGCTCTTGGGTTTGAGGTTTCAGATACAGAGGGATAAGATCACCACACAATGAACAAACATTATTTAGATATTTAACATAGATATGCATGAGTACCTTGAATCCTCCCTCTCATCTCTGAACCCCAAGTATTCCTCTTTGATTGTGTCTTTCAAGAAGTTTTTTAGCATATTTTTTCCCTTTTGTTGGGATATGGATAAAAAGACTTCTTATTTAAAAAAAAATTCAGCATCCATCTGCTGTAACTTTTTCACTTTTAAGAAACCAGTGAGGTTGCTGCTTTTTATTCTACTTTAAAGCTCATAAATAACTCATGTTCCAGCTAGTTAAGATGACTAACATCAATCGCTAGGAGCTGAGGAAGGTTTGTCCTGTGGTAAACAAATGAGGCCTGGGGGTTTGAAGCGCCACTTTGCAGGACGGACACTATCTATTTATTTATTTGTTTATTTGTTCTAACTTGCTATACATGATGGCACATTGCATTTTGATTCATAGAACACAAACAGAGCACAATTATTAATTTTTTTAAAAAATGTTGTTATATATGACAACAGAATGCATTACAATTTATATTACACATATAGAGCACAATTTTTCATTTCTCTGGTTGTACACAAAATAGAGTCCCACCATTTGTGTCTTCATATGTGTACCTAGGGTATGATGTCCATCTCATTGGACATGTTTAAGTGTTATAAAATCACTGTATTCTTCAGACAGCTCAGCCACTGGCCATCTTGATGCTTTCTAGCCAGAAGCTCAAGCTAACCATTTATACAACTATTTATTAGCTAAATTTCTAGAAATAGAAATTCTAGGTCAAGCATAGGTATATGTAAACATTTAAAAAACATCTCCAAATTGAGGTCCAAGAAGGCTGTACTGCTTCCCACTCTGTCCAGAGCATGTGAGAGTGCCTGCTATTGCCTCATCTAAAACCTGTCCCCCAAACCAGTTCCTCTGGCTTCTGTTAAGAGCCCTTCTTCTGGATGCTCTCTGTACGTCCTCAGTGTCTTTTTCTTCTCTGCAGCTTATCTTTTGTATATTCTTTGTAGTTTATCTATTTATCTATCTACCCTATCCAACCATTTAACCTATTAACTCCCTATCTAAGAATTAAGTTCTAAATGGATCCTTAACTTCTCAAAACGTCAATTTCTTCTGTGATGAAATGGGCACAACTATACCCTTTTCATGGAGCTATGATGAAGATTAAAGACCGCAAGGCATGGAAAGTCCTTAGCTTGTTGCCCAACATGTAATAATAGACCAAGAGGCAAAAAACCTGAAAAGTGACTTTAATTAACATATGAATTTTTCCTCCAGATTGTTCAGTTTTCAGACTGCCAGGAAGTGATTCTCCTTACTGGCTGTAAGTCTACATCCCTGTAAGCCACAGGAGAGACACATACTGACTCCCCAGCATGGCTTTTCAGGCAGACATTTCTTCCACATATGAAACTCAGCCCTTGTTGTTTGTAGTGGGCTCATCATCATACAGGATGAAAGGAGAGCTAACTCAGTGAAGACGCTTCCAGGGCCTAAGTTTAGAAATCAATTTGTTCTATTTTAGTTCCTTAAAAAGAAGACAGATTCTGAATAAATCTATGCAAATAACTGTCTTTCCCTATGAAGTAAGGCAACTCATCAAAACTATTTATTCCAGAATTCTGGACAATGAGAATAAGCTACTATTTCCATAAACAGATTATTTCAGTTTGCAATAGCATGAACTACCAAATTTAGAGTTAGAGAAGGATCAAGAAAGAAGAAAAGCATTTCTTAGATGCCCATCAGAAAATATAATATTTCAGAAAATATTATTAACAAAATATTTTCTACAAAACAGGCACAATTGATTGCTTTCCTAGTTCCATTCATTCTTTGCTGTTTTCTGGACCTTGAGCCAATGGTCTGCTTCTAAGACTTTAATGGTTCTAGATGAAAAGCTCACATGTGGTCCTCTAGTACAGTGGACTGCTACCCAAGCAATATCAGCAAATGCCAGGAAGCAGAAATCTGGTCCTTGCTGTAATAGTAATTAAGAATACCTGATACAGTCCTTTCCACTGAAACTTACAGACAGTGTTTCTGGTTAAACACCCAATATCTGGCCTCATGGTTCTAATAGAAGCTCCAGGAAAGCACGAGAGGAAACCAGAAGCCACCGTGGATGACAGCCCAAATAGATAAGGTAATCACAACCTAAGAGTAAAGCTTTCTGCTGTTATATGATTTCACAAAAATTCATCACTTTTTTTGGTATCTTCTGAGAGGAAAACATGGACAATGAAGGCATTAGAAAAATCTCTAGGGCCTTCTAGTGCACACTATAAAGAATTTAATCTCTGAAACATTTATATTAATAATAATAACACACTAATAAGTACTAATACTATTATACAACGATAACACCAACATATCAGCACTAATAATATAACAAGAACATTTACACCAAGAACAATTTATGCTAATACATTAATGACTAATAACACTAGAAATGTCATGGCTATGCAAAAGAGGCCTGCCTTCTTTTTATGTTTTGACCCCTCTAACAGTAATCAGGAAAGCTCTTACAGTAGTGGTGGCCTAGTTAAAACATACAGAGCTGAATAAGCTGAAGGAGCCTAATCATTCCTGGCATCCTTCCTGCATGCAAGCCCTGTGCCCTGTGCCCTTGGTATCAAGATGAAGAAGTAGCACATTGGTATTTTGATCAAACAGTAAGTGCCAAAAATTTTCTGAATTTAGGGTCTTATCTTGAAAAGGCAACATGCAAAGAGTGAGGACACACTTTTTTCCAATAGAACCTAAGTACTAAACAAGCACGAATGGCTTTGCTTAGCTACCCATTGATCGGAATGACACTCTAATATTTTTAAAGTCATACATCAAAAGTAACATTGTTGAAAGGAATTTTAGCTCTCTCTGAGCTCTTTGTTCTATTTTTCAAAAATCAAACACCTACAAAAGTCAGCACAAAGCACAAAAAGTAACTTTGGGGAGAAGCAAAATCTCTGTTATCTGGACAAATTACATTGTATGGACAAATTGCACAGAAGATAAAAAATGTCTTTTAACTATCTCTACTTTTTTTTTTTCAGCAAAGAAAAATAGAATTTATCTTACAGTTGTCATAGATGAAGACTCCTGTCCATGACACCACTGTGTACTATATGAGTTATTCTTACACTCATTTTTGTGACTTTGAGGAAAGTTGCTAATTTTGGTGGGAAATAGATTTTGTGGATTCTAGGGATAATTACTATGTCATCATTTTGAATACAAATTCTTATTTATTTACTTATTAGTTCTAATCAGTTATACATGACAGTAGAAAGCTCTTTGATTCATTGTACACAAATGGAGCAGAATTTTTCCCTTCTCTGGTTGTGTATGAAGTAGACTCACACCATGCATGCAATCACCCATGTACCTAGGATAATGATGTCCATCTCATTCGACTGTCTTTCTTACCCCTTTGCTCCCTTCTACCTCTCCTTTGCCCCATCCATTTACTTGCAAATGCCATAATTTTATTCTCGTTTAATGCTGAGTAATATTCCATTGTATATAGTACCACAGTTTCTTTATCCATTCATCTACTGAAGGGCATCTCAGTTGCTTCCACAGTTTAGCAAATGTGAATTGTGCTGCTATAAACATTGAAGTGGCTTCATCACTGTAGTATGCTATTTTTAAGTCCTTTGGATATTGACCAAGAAGTGAGATAGTTGGGTCCAATGGTGGCTCCATTCCCAGTTTTCCAAGGAATCTTCATACGGCTTTCCAGATTGGTTGTACCAATTTGCAGTCCCACCAACAATGTATGAGTGTACCTTTTCCCCCACATCCTCACCAACACTTATTGTTATTCTTGATAACTGCCGTTTGGATGGGAGTGAGATGAAATCTTAGAGAAGTTTTGATTTATACCTCCCTGCATGTGGATTAACATCTACTAATTCTCTAATTACTAGAGTTGTTGAACATTTTCTCATATATTTGTTGATTGTATTTCTTCTTTTGAGAAGTGTCTGTTCATTTTCTTAGCTCATTTATTGATTGGATTGTTTGTTTGTTTGGTATTAATTTTTTTTAGTTCTTTATATATTCTGGAAATTAGTGCAGTATATGATGTGCATGTGGCAAAAATTTGCTCCCAAAATGTAGGTTGTCTCTTCACATCATTGATTGTTTCTTTGGCTGAAAAGAAGCTTTTTAGTTTGAATCCATCCCATTCATTGATTCTTGATTTTATTTCTTGTGCTATAGGAGTCTTGTTAAGGAAGTCATGGCTTAATTGGACAGTATGAAGATTTGGGCCTGCTTTTTCTTCTATTAGGCACAAAAGCTCTGATCTAATTCCTAGGTCTTTGATCCACTTTGAGTTGAGTTTTGTGCATGGTGAGATATAGGGCTTTAGTTTCATTTTGCTGCATATGGAATTCCAGTTTTCCCAGCACCATTTGTTGGAGAGGCTATCTTTTCTCCAAAGTATCTTTTTGGTGCCTTTGTCTAGTATGAGATAACTGTATTTATGTGGGTTTGTCTCTGTTTGTCTCTCTATTCTGTACCATTGGTCTACATGTATATTTTGGTGCTAATACCATGCCATTTTTGTTACTATAGCTTTGTAGTATAGTTTAAGGTCTGGGATTCTGATGCCTCCTGCTTCACACTTCTTACTAAAGATTGCTTTGGCTATTCTGGGTCTCTTATTTTTTCAAATGATTTTCATGATTGCTTTTTCTTTATTTTTATAAGGAATGGTATTTTAATTGGAATTGTGTTGAATCTGTTTAGTGCTTTGAGTACTATGGCCATTTTGACAATATTGATTCTGCCTATCCAAGAGCATGGGAGATCTTTCCATCTTCTAAGGTCTTCTTCAATTTCTTTCTTTAGTGTTTTGTAGTTTTCATTGTAGAGGTCTTTTACCTCTTTGTTAGATTGATTCACAAGTTTTTTGGTTGTTTTTTTTTTTTTTTTTGAGGCTATTGTGAATGGGAAAGTTTTCCTAATTTCTCTTTCAGAGAATTCACCATTGATGTATAGAAATGCATTTGATTTATGGGTAGTGACTTTATATCCTTATACTTTGCTGAATTCATTCATTAATTCTAGAAATTTTCTGGTGGAAATTTTTGGATCCTCCAAGTATGGAATCATGTCATTGGCAAATAATGATATTTTGAGTTCTTCTTTTTCTATTTGTAACCCTTTAATTTCTTTCATCTGTTTAATTGCTCTGGCTATAATTTCAAGGACTCTGTTGACTAGAAGTGGTGAAAGAGGGCATCCCTGTCTTGTTACCATTTTTAGAGGGAATGCTTCCATTTTTTCTCCATTTAGGATGATGTTGGCTTTGGGTTTAGCATAGATTGCTTTTATAATGTTAAGGTATATTCCTACCATCCCTAGTTTTTCTAGTATTTTGAACATGAAAGGGTGCTGTATTTTGTCACATGATTTCTCTGCATTAATTAATATAATCATATGATTCTTCTCTTTATTGATTTCCATATTTTGAATCAACCTTGCATCCCTGGAATGAACCTCACTTGATTATGATTCACTATTTTAAAACATGTTTTTATATACAGTTTACCAAAATTTTATTGAGAATTGTTGCATCTATGTTCATCGTGGATATTGGTCTGAAATTTTCTTTGACATGTCTCTGTCTGGTTTTGGTATCAGGGTGATACTTACCTCATAGAATGAGTTTGGAAGGGTTCCCTCCTTTTTCATTTCATGGAATGATTTGAGGAGTATTTATATAAATTCTTCTTTGTTAACTACATTTTCTTAAGAGCAGATTGAATATACCAAGACCACCTTATCATTTAAATGGAAAAAAAATCTATGTTCTAGTTTTGTATTTTGTAATATGTGGCGCTAAAGAATTCACTAGAAGTCTTTAAATAAATATTGAACCAACTTTGTAAACATTTTTTAACCAATTTGATTTTTTTCTTGTCAGATTCTTAAATGTGAAGGTTTTATTAAACTAAGCGTGTTAGTCAGCTTTTCACTGTTGTGACTCTATTTGGGGCTCATGGTTTCAGAGATTCTGTCCGTGGTTGGCTGACTCTATCCCTGGGCCTCAAGTAATATAGGACATCATGGAAGAAGGGCATGGTGGAGGAAAACTTCTCAGCTTATGGAAGCCTGGAAGGAGAGAGAGAGAGAAAGAACTGGGACAAAATATAATCTCTAAGGGTAAGACCCCAGTGACCTACATCCTCAAGCTATGCCCCACCTACCTACATTTACTACCCACTAATCCATTTAAATGATTAATCAGTAAAATGATGTAATCCACCAATTAGGTTACCACCCTAATAATCTAATCATTTTACCCCTGAATATTACTACACTGGATATCATGTTACTAATACATGAGCTTCTGAGGGGGCACTTTATATCCAAACCATAACACTAAGACAAATAAAGTTTCCTTTTCTTCAAACCTACTAGGTGCTATGTTCATACAGTGTTTGGCTTTTGCCATCTTCTTTCACAGTCTAGCATAGTATTACTTATTTATTTATTCTAATCAGTTGTACATGGCAGCAGAATGCTCTTTGATTCATCGTACACAAATGGAGCACAATTTTTGATGTCTCTGGTTGTATCTAATGTAGGGCACACCATTTGTGCAATCATACATGCACCTAGGGTAATGATGTCTTTTTATTAACAAAATCACATCCCCTTATTTTGCACACACATACATATTTACTTGCCACTTGCTATGGACTAAATGCTTGTGTCCCCACAAAACTCATGTGTTGAAATCCTAACCCCCTAAGGTAACTGCATTAAGAGATGAACACATTGGAAGGAGATTAGATCATAAAGAAAGCACTCTGGAGGGATTAGTGCCCTTACAAAAGAGGCCTGGCAGAGCTTGTTGGCCCCTTCACTATGTGAAGACAAAGAGAAAAGGTGTAATCAGTAAGGAAGTAGGTGCTCTCCTGGCATGTCCATCCCATGATCTTGGACTTTTCAGCCTCTAGAACTGTAACAAGTAAATTTCTGTTGTGTTTTAGTTCCCTAGTCTGTTTTGTTATAGCATCCCAAGTGGACATCACTGTTGTTTTTAGTATACTCTCAACCACTCATTCCACATTCCTGTTTGTGATTTTCTCTGATTTTTAGGTCAAAAATGCTCTAGAATCAGCAATAAAAAGTTGTTTTAGCTTTAAATCTGTACTTATGCTCCTCATCTTATGATGGAGGAGTTATGGCCCAATGAACCTGTCATCATTTGAAAATATCTAAAGTTGAAAATGCATTTAATACACTTAATCTACTGAACATCAGAGCCTAGCACAGCCTACATTAAACTTGCTCAGAACACTTACATCAACCTATAGTTGGGAAAAACTATTTAACACACAATAAAGTGCTGAATATATCTTATATATTCATATATATGTTGACTTACAATATATTGACTTCTGTACTGAACATGAGAAACAGGATGTTGGTATATATATGGTTTTTCACCATTATGTAGCTGAAAAATCTTCATTGAACCCTCATATGCTGGGGACCATCTGTATTTTGACAAGCTCTTGTGAAAGTGTTTGTGATCTAATAAGAACCTAAGTTTGCATGTTGGTGGTTTCTGTTTACTTAGATCTGATTTTGTTTTCCTAGAACTTGATTTCTTCAGCAATGAACTAATAATAACACTCACAGTTATTGCTGACTGGACCTCTATATCAAATAAGTCTTGATAAAACAATATGTGCTGAAGAGTGTACGCATAGCTCACTGGTTGGCCCCTTTGATAATACTGATTGTTCTCTGTTACATTTCATATTATGAATCAGACACTGGAACTGATTGAGAAGCATCTCCTCAGCTCCAGAAGCATCAATTTGGAGCTTGTTGCTTTAGATTATGGGCCTTCAATTACACATCTAGTTTGGAATTTTGGATATTTGGCTAGTATTTGTTTAAAATCAAAATGCAAATATCTAACAAACTCCAAATTTCTTTTTTTTTAAAATGAGGCCAAATTCTGTGGAGTGTAGCCAAGTCTCCCTGCTTTGCTAGGAGATAGGTCTAGGCACAACCCAGCCAGTGGCTCATAGGCAACTTTGCAGGTCCCAAAGCCAGATGTTTGGTCCCAGTGTCCAGCAGAAGGACATTTAGAGTATCTCAACTGGTTTCATCTCTTTATACAAGTGGGACTCAGCAGACAGCTGGGGGGTAGGGGTGAGGTTTGAGCTAAGGTGAAAACTAGTTCATCTTTGCCATGGTGTTTTGTAATCAGAGCTACTCACCCACTTCAGTGATCCTGAAATCAGCCTTGTCTCCTTGGACCTTGTCCAGCCTTTTTACTCTTTCCCGCATTTCTTTCATCCCTGAAACCTATAATAACTGCTGCATTCATACTCACACTCAATAGAACCCATGATTTTAGTGTTGCCAACTCATCCCACTCTGCAAAAGGCAAACCTGCAAAGCTCAGGGTTTTGTAACTTTCTTCTCACAACTTACCTTCCCCCCCCCCACATCTGTGCATTTCTTCCCCATCCTTAAGCTCTGATTGTCTATGTTTGGGGCTACCTCTGAAGAGCATTTGAAATCTTTTTAGCTCTGAGGGGTATTATGTACATTTGGGGATCTTTTGAGATCAGCTGCGAGATGCTTCCTTTGCTATTAATTTTCAGTGACATTTTAGGTTTCCCTTTTTTTGTTGGATCAATTACAAATAGCAATAGATAACATTTGCTAAGTATTCATAGTGTGCCAGCTAGTTTTACACGCTCTATGCCTCAATTCATTTAGTCCTCGTAAAAATTCCAAAGAGTACGCCTGATATGTCCCCATTTTACATATGAAGAAACTGAGGTAGAGCAATAAAGTCCAAATTAAATGATCCAATGCCATTTTCTCAGTAACAAGAGTCATTAAGGAATAATACTAAGCTGGCTTCAAAACTCTGCAACTAAACATCATTCTTTTCTGCTTTGGTTGGCAACTAAAACAGCATCCTAAGAAAGTACATAAACACGGTCTTTTAAAATTACTAAAATAAAAAAAAATTACTAAATCAAGTTTAAGAGGCCGAGAAGACATCTGAAGATACTCAATAAAACAAAAATAAGAGTAAGATACTAATCTCCCTTTTACATGCTACTCCCTCTGTCTGGGATCCATTATGTTCTCTCTATATAGCTCTGGGTTTGAAAGAGTAAATACAATTCCAACTCAGTAGAAGTTTTTGGAAAGGAGGCTGGAAGAGTGGTGAGGGAGACAATAGTCAATTTTATTGGCATTAATTGTTCATTTTTTTCTTCTGTGGGAGGATGTGGCTTATGTGTTTGTTGACCTAAGTCCTTCTTCAAGAGAGTGACAGTAGGGAGTGGCGTTTGGAGCATGCAGTGGGCCTGAGAGGCACCTATGCCTGTTTGTTCAGCGCAGACCCTGGGGTCGGGAGCCCTGGCTAGGCCAGCTGCAGCTCAGCAAGGGCTTTAATTTAGAATTTCCTGAGCGACTTGTGGATCCAAAATATTTCATATGTGTTTCAAAATAACAATTGAAAGGGCAGCAAAAACACCCTGACAGCTGTGAAAATTCTGATATCAAGCAACAGGGCTGGGTCACTCTAAGTTGTCACCCATGGGGGAAATCAGTTACAAAGTGCCTTGGAAAGTTCCATGTTAGTTTGGATGGGGAAAATTGGGGCCATGGCTGAAAGCAGAGCAAAGAGTCAGTGTTTGGAGGAAAAATTGAGGGGGCCAGACAGCATTGTCCAGGCTGTAATGTGGGTGTGAAGGATGTTGTCTAAGTCCTGAGCTGGTGATGAAGCTGCTCTGGGAGCAGGACGTGGTATTTGAAAATAGCAGTGGTGAAACTTGTTATTGGAATTTTGGGTAATGAGAGAAGAGGTAAAAATAACCCCCCACCCTCTTTCTTCCAGTACTGGTAATTAAATCCAAGGGCTTTCTACCCACTAGCTACAACCTCTGCCCCCTTTTTGAACTTTTAATTTTGAGACAGGGTTTCACTAAATTGCTAAGCCTGTCCTCAAACTTGCCATCTTCTTGCCTCAGCCTCCCGAATCTCTGGTATTACAGATGTGTGCCACCGTGTCCACCCATGACCACATCATTTCTAATGTGCTCTCCATCCTTACCGTCTCTAAGGCTGAGTGTCACCTGGCTCTGCCTGTCTGTTCAGAAAAGTGTCTGAGGCTGCTTGCCCGAACTCACTATGTGCCAACCAATCTTTCTGATAGCTTCTAGCACCCATGAAGCTTTGTTCTGCCTTGGACATTCTATAGCTACTTTTCTCTATGTCTCCAACACTCTTTCTCTTGTGCTTGCACAAGAGCTTCTTGTCACCTAGGTCGCAACTTCAGTGCCACTCCCTATAGTGTTTAGTTCCTGATCACCATATTCGAGATCCATTCCCCCCACACTGTTGTTTATCCAAGCAGTCTATTTGTGTCTTTCACCATACATGTTGGCAACCTCTAATTTTTTTTGTAGGTTTTTATCATTTATATGTGGTTATCATTAGATTGTATGTTCCTTGAGGCTAGGGACCATGCCATTGATTTCCATTGATGTCCCCTCCACTTAAAGTATAGTAATCAGCTCATAGTGGATTCTTAATAAATCCCGGCAAGATTCAGCACAAGGGAAAAAGAAGCATAGAAGCTTCTGGAATGGTTTGTGAGAGGGTGCAATTTATGACCTCATCCTCCTTCAACATTATGTTCCAACTGGATTCAGGACCAATTATCAGATTTTCTTTATGATAATAGTTATACCTTTGACCTGAGTTAAGAAGCAGAAGTTTGATCTGTTCAGTAACATAACAGGTTATTTGAGCCTTTGGGAGATTTTAGTTTTCAATGCAAATCTTTGAGGACAATTTGAATTAAAACCATTTACCATCTCCTTTTGCATACCAGGTACATGAAACTTTTCATGGAATGATAATGCCTATTAGGTCCTGGGGTCACCATTACAGCCCTGGGACAAGACAAGGATACATAATATGAATTCCTTTTTAGAGGCGAGAATGTAGCCTCAGAGAGTTTAAAGGACTTTCCTAGTGCCGGAGGGATGGGATTATAACCCAGGACTCTTGGTTTGTATGGATTGCTCATTCTACTACTTGTTTTTTTTCAGATAATATTTATTTTATTTTTACATATTTTATGGTAGATTGTGCATTATGGCTCTAAATTTTTATGCACACCTTTGGCTATATAACCCTGCCATCTCTCTCATTTTTTGAGTATACCTTTGTGTATAGCTCTGACTTTAAGAACCTTAGTTACATTTTACATTTTCAAAAAAGTAAACAAAAAATAAACCAAGATGAGGTGGGAGACAAAATATAAGCAGTTGTCAGTTTACCTAATTGTATTCTAAGTGAATAACTAACACAATGCAGTGGATGGGGAAGAAAGTAACTCAAAGTGATAACTAATTTCAGGAAACTATTTTTCATTGTGAGACTAAAGACAAAATAAACATACATAAATACTATAGCTAGCAAATGTATTTTTTGAGGAGGTATCAGTTAGTAATTCTGAAACTAAATTTATAAAAGGACTGAGAAATTCAGTAAATATAGATATGAGAGATAAAGCATAGATATAAAATATCTAGAATAAATGAGAATCAGTTTTCTCAATTGCAGACAAAGGAATAACAAAGAAAATGGAAAGACTAAAATAAACCCTATGGTGTCAGATGAAAATTAGGGGTATTAGCCCCTAATGATAGTAATCACCTATAAATTTATGTTGATAAGAGAGAGAGATTGATCTGCTGTGTGCATATATGTGTGTACATCTATGCATCTCCTACCTCTCACTGCCAAGAGGGCCTAAAGCAATAACACTCTAATAGCAATGAGTATTTCTGGCACCCAGACCTTCGTTTCTAATCCCATTCTCCATTAAAAAGGAGGGGGATGGGGTTGTGGCTCAGTGGTAGAGCACTTGCCTAGCATATGTGAGGTGTGAAGCACTGGGTTCAATCCTCAAAACACACAAAAATAAATTAATTAATTAAATAAAGGAATTGTGTCCATCTACCACTATGTATGTATATATATATATATATATATATATATATATATATATATATATATATATATATATATACACATATACATACTATATATATGTGTGTGTGTGTGTGTAAATGGAGGGTTTGTGGAATACATGGATGGGGCAGGAAATATACAAGATGAACCTCTAATATCTTGTGGTAATAGAAAGTAAGGGCTCAAAAGTGCTGCACATGTTGAAAGTACACAGAACCAACTTGAGTGGCCAAACCTGGGATAATTTAAGCAACAGAGTAAAGAATGGTAATATAAGATTATAATCCATAGAATAAATTTGATTTCTGTACTATATGTAGAAGAAATAACAGAAATAGAAAAATCACTATTTAGCAGAGCAATATCCACAAAAAGCAAGAATTGACAATGTTTGCTAACATTAGTGGATAGAAATACAATGAGAAACAGGATCTTATTATAATTTCAAAGTATCTTCTCATAAAATTTTATTGTTTTAGTCAGCTTTTTCGTTTCTGTGATCAACAGACCTGACAAAGAAATTTTAGAGGAGGAAAAGTTTATTTGGCACTCATGGTTTCAGAAGTCTCAGTCCATAGACAGCTGGCTCCATTTCTTTGGGCTTGAGGTGAGGCAGAACATCATGGCAGAAGGATCTGACACAGAAAAGTAGCTCAGAACAATACTCCAGAAAAGAGAGAGTGAGACACTGCAGACCAGGGACAAAATAGAAACTCCAAGGACACACTCCCAATGACTCAGCTCCCCCAGCCACACTCTACCTGTCTACAGTCACCCCAGTTACCAATCAGTGCATGAGATTAATACACGGATTTGGTTCAGATTCTTATAACCCAGTCAGTCATTTCACCTCTAATATTTCTTGCATTGCCTCATATGTGAACTTTTGGTGGACACTTAATATCTAAATTACAAAGGGGAAAAAAAGCAACTTTACCGTATAGAAATCTGGCAGACACCACCTTAGTCAAGTGATAAAGGACTGGGAGTTAATGAGTGAAGAGGAAAGGGAATAACATTCCAGGCAGAACAAACAGCACATATAACAAAGCTAATGGGAGATGAAGTCAAGAGTCTGAGGAGTAGAGAAAGTGATGAGGCTGAAGAATTAGGTAGACAGAAGAAAAGACAGATTAGGTGGAATTAAAAGAGAACATGGAGCTCAGGGATGCAGATATTACCATTTATCAATAATGGTATTTACTATATGCCACATTCTCTGCTAGGCATGCCTGGAAGTGTGCTGTTGTTAACTTTGCTCTACGGATAGAAAAGTGAAGTCACATACCAATGTCATTGAGGAACTGCAGATTCCAGCTCATTGGTTGTGCTGTGTCACAGGAAAGTGGGGAGCTGAAGCTCCAAACCTCGGTTCTTGTATCCAGGAAAAAGAAAATTTAAAGTCAGACATGGAAAGTCAAGTAGAGAAGTGTATTATGAGTGAGAGTAAAGGCTCAAGCAAAGAGCATGTGAGAGAGAGAGAGAGAGAGAGAGAGAGAGAGAGAGAGAGAGAGAGGTATCTGAGCAGAAAACAAGGACACAACGCTGCTTCCAAATTCATTATTGTTGATGTTTATTGGGACAGCTGCGTTCCGCCTTCAGCAATCTTCACCAATCAGATGTTAACTCCTCCTTCACGTTGGGCAGAGGAGTTTTTGATCCAGTTGGTCCTCTTGGAACGGTCATGGCAGCCATGCTGTTCAGGCAGGCTTTAACTACACATCCATCTTAAGTTAAATTAGGGTGCTGGGGTCAGTGACCAGACAGACTTCATCTTGGTGCACCTGTGCTAGAATGAAATTTCCCTCCTGAAATAAATTAAGAAACGCATGGTCATAAATCCTAACTTTATAATGACCTCAGTGGATCCTATCAGGAGTTAGCCCTGTTGATATTTTCTTCTTGACCCATTTCTTACATGACTCCCCTTGTTTCCTTGTGTTTATTCCCAGGGTTAGTACATCTGGTTGTTGTTCTGTGAGTCACTTGATTGTTCATTAAAGGCAATTTCAGAGAAACCCTATGACCAGTTATGTTGTAGGTTCACATTTCATTCCTCATTAACAACTACTCCTAACATCCTGGACCAGGACGAACACCACCAGGTTCTCCAAATGTCCAATTCCAGGAGAAGGTCTTAAACTCTGTGATTTAAACAAACAAACAAAAAAAGCAATATCTCTGTGCAAAGGAATGAAATTGAACCCTTATCTCACATCATCCACAAAATCCAACTCAAGATTGATTAAATACTTAAAGTCTGAAAATAAAAGTTATAGAAGAAAGCGTAGCAACAAAGCTTCTGCACATTGGACTGGGCAGTGATTCCCAGGATATGACACCAATGTCACAGTCAACAGAAGCAGAAATAAACAGATAGAATGCATCTAGGAAAGAATCTTCTCCCCAGGAAACAACAAAATAAAAGACAATTAGATGAATGGAAGATAATATCTGCAGACCATGTAAGGGGTTACTACGTTCACAATATCTGAGGAACTCTTTCAATTCAATAACAAAGCAAAACCAAAACAAACAAATAAAAACCAAATAACCCAATTAAAAACTGAGAAAGGAATTGAATAAACATTTATCCAGTGAAGACATAGGCATGTCAATGTTACTTCAACAAATCAGTTTTAAAAAGAAGAGAAAATTCATCCTGCAGGAGAGTGGCTGCAGGTATTATGTCAGAAAGACTTCAGCTCTTCAGATTCCAATTATCACCTGCAGTTCTGAAACTAGCACAGTCAGTATCAGAAATAGATTTTTTTTTTTAAATTAGAGACTTGCTAGTCAGAACAATAAATACCAGAAATAGGTTCTTGGTAGTAAAAGTAAAGATATTCAAGTTGTGGGGGATGGGCAAAACATTATCAAGGTGCTCCCCACCCAAGTGTGAAGAGGTTGCAGGACAACTCATCTACCAGTCGTCCTGTGAACAGCCCCTGCAGGAGGACTTCTTGTTGTCTGATGCCACTTACTCCAGAGCATCAGAGTCCTACATCTGGGACACTTGGGAACCCAGAAGATGATGCAATTCAATGGAAGAACTCAGATGGAAATTTTTTGGTGATTGGAAAGGCATGGATAAGTCTTCACAGACTCATGACCACCATCAACGCAGGTGCTATTGTAGGAAAATGAAGAAGCTGGGCTGATTTTAGAAGAAATGATGGAAGGTGCTTCATATAAATCACCCATATTAATGCCTTTATAATTGAATTGCTCAATTTTCACTCTCCTGTAAAAGGGCATCTAACGAGAGAGATGACTTCCTGGTTAAATGTTAGATTGACTTTTATGCTTAAGATTATGTGAACAGTCATTCAGTGTTTTGTTAACAATGCTCCTCTTCTATGGGGTGGGTAGAGATATTTTAGTTTTTCAGCTATCTGTGAATACCCAGAAAATCCACCTGAGCCAGCATATGTGCCACAACAGCCCCTTAAAGGTTGCTGTTGATGGTTGTCCCTGTCCTGTAAGTTGACGTTAAGAGGAAACCTGAATAAAGAAAAATAAAAGGGATATTTTAGGAATCTGTGGCTGTGGAGATTTTCCACCTTCATCTGAAGTGGCTTAGGGCTGGCTCTGGGAAGGACGTTGCACTGTTGACCACGTGTGCTCTGTATCTTCCAGCCAAGTCCCCCCAGATGAAGCCCCCAGTTTGCTAAGGACTTGAGCCTAGTCTGTCCTGCTCTGATCTCCTGCTCTGAGTGTGGTTATTTGAAAGCCGTGGGTTTGCTCCTGCTTTTTATGGTACTCTCAAAGCACCTCTGCCCAGGCCTGAATGAACATGATTTTGTGTTATATTTTGAACATTTAATATCTGAGGAGAGCCTCTCAGTGATTCTAGACATCAAGTTATGAGAGGCTTCTTTCTGCTTCAGAGATATTTCCAGGGGCTATGCTGGGATAAAGCAGGGTGATTATCAATGCGACTGCCTTTGAGTTTTAGAGAAACTGAAAAAGAAGTAATTTTTTAAAAATGTAAAATGATAAATGTTCTAGATTTAGGAGAAAGTCTTCTGGCTTTAGGAATAAGCAAAGAGTTCTCAGACTTAGGCTTTCTATGGGAAGAAAAACTGATCAGTTTAACCTCATCAATATCAAAAACTTTTGCTCTGCAAAAGTTCATGTGAAGCATAGAATTTAATTTTGGAGCGTTGAAATTCTCCAAAATTGATTTTGGTGGCAGTTTGTGCCACATTGTGCATACATTAAAGACCATCAGAATGTTGTAGACCTTATATGGGAGAATTATATGTGACTGTATCTCAACAAAAGCTATGTGTGCTTTTATTGAAACTATTATTGAAAAGAAAAAAAAGGTCATTTGAAGAGAATGAGAAGACAAACTACATACCAGAAAATAATATTTAATGAAGAACTAGAAACAAGAATATTTACACCAGGCATAGTGGTGCATGTTTGTGATACCAGCCACTCAGGAAGCTGAGACAGAAGGATCACAAATTCCAGGCCAGCGTGAACAATTTAATGATACCCTGTTTCAGAATAAAATTTTTAAAAAGCTGGGATGTAGCTCAGTAGTAGAGTATCAGTGGGTTCAATCCCCAGTACCCAGTACTAGGAAAAAAAAATAGTCCATAATGAATTTTGAATTAATGTTTATATGTGAACTAAGATTTAGGTTAAAGAGTTTTGTATTGTATTATTTTGCTTTTTTTTTTTTTAATCTTTTTCTCCCTGTGAATACCCAATTGCCAAAGAGACCATCTGCCCTCCATTAAGTTGCTTTGCACCATTGTCAAAAATCAGGCATCTTTAAGTGGGTACTTCTGGATTCTCTATTCTGTTCCATTGGTCCACAGTCTATCCTTCTTATGTTTAAATAATGTAATTAATATGTTTGGGAAATGGGATTAGTAAGACCTGCTCTTCTCCAGGTTTTTAGGAGAAGCAACTATTGTATAAGGGCTTGAGCTCTGTAAACTTTAAAGAAAGTATGTGAATTTAATGTCTTAATATGGGAAGAGTAATATTTCACTCATTCTCCTTTTAAATTTTTATCTGGTTGGCTTTGTTAAATTTTCATAGTCACTTGCTGGGAATCATGGTGCATTATTGGTCAGTTAGGAACATGAGAACAATCCACTTTAGGTAGTCTTTGCTGCAAAATCAGAACTCTGCCCATTTTCCATCTCAAGCCCCTTTGCAGGCTCTCTGGATTCCTGTAAGTATCCTGGCTCAAATAGATTCAGATACACAAGGTGATTACAATAAGAAAAGTGTAACATAATTTAAAGGAGAGCTATGTCCCCCTGTCACTCTGAAATGAAAACAGTTTAGGACTAGGCAGTTTGCAATTATCCAGGCCATTCTTAATTCCTGAAGGCCACACATTCCTTTTCTTGACACTTTGGTTGGTCTTGTTTATCCAATCTGTTCTCCTGTGATTACTTACATTCTGTCCTCAAAGACCTGCTTCCCACATTGAGAAGTCAAAGTGTTCCCTCTGCTTCTCCAGCTAGATGGCGAGTCCCTCAATGAAAGTCCATTTTATTTAAAGCTGTTCCTTGGTGCCTGGCACCAGGACAGGAAAGCAGCAAGCGCCCATCCGATGTCTCTTGATCCCTTTCCCTCTAAACTCCTCTTGTCATTTTTAGTGACATTTAGTCATTGATTCCCTGGCCCTTTTGTGTGATTGTTTCTTGCTGATGGCTTTATTTCTCCAATAATTGAGAACATCTTGAAAGCAAGAGCTGTATTTTATGCTTTTGTCATTCCCCAGAGGGCTGAGCGTAAGCCTGGTAGGTTCTGATTGCACAATACTTTATATTTAATTAAATGTCACAGTATAAGCATCCTGAGTTCACTACCCCATTTTCGAGAAGAGAAAATTCCAGATCCCCTGTCTTTAAAACCAGAAGGCCCAAACTATATCTTAGGGAGGAGTTATCCATGGCAGATGTGTGGTAAGAGCTGCCTTCTTGGACAAATGAGAAATTCATGGAGTGCACGAGTGAGGCAGCATACTACATGGATGGATAGAGTCCTAGGACCGGTGGAGAGGGTCACAGAAGTTATGAGGTTGTAATAAATAATTCCATAAAATATCAACTCAGACTTGAGTCTTTCTGGAGCTTCTATAGTCCTAGAAACAGCTCACCAGGGCAAATTTATTTTTCTTTATCCAAAAAGCCAACTGCATGATTCTGAGTGACCCCTACTGCCCTCACCAGCTGTGACACTATCCCTGGCCTCAGCCTCTGATTAGGTGAGAACAGGACCAGCCACATTCCAGCCAATGATGCAGGAAGGGTCCAAGGAAATAAGTTTTAATTTATGTCATTGACAAATCTCATTTAAGTGGAATGCTTTGGACAGTGGAATTGTTGGCTAGTTAAAATGTGTTATTTGAAGTTTAGTCAGAAAAGCTCCATTTCCAATGGTTGAACTATGAATGCCTTAATAAGTATGTTTAGCGATTATGAAAGAGTGATGGGGGTGAGTCTCCTGGAAACCTGAAGATTGCTGCAGGATTTGTTGATACGGCTATGGAAAGGGCATCTTTGCTATTTATTTCATTCTTTTTACTTAATAGTAATTTTCTCAGTGCACAAATATGATTTGATATTTTTATTAATATTCGCAAAGTTTGAATTTATAAAGTCATGAGGGCTACATACATTAATCTCTTCCTCTTGCCTTATATAAGCCTAGCTATTAAACCTTGGGCTCCCTAAACATCACCATCAATCATGATTACATGTCATCAGGCTACTGGTGAGAGTTATAGCAGCTACACACAGCTCATTGTGTTTGAAAAAACTACATTTTGTTGCCATTGAATTTCTTTTCACTTTTATTTGTTCTTTCTAGATATACATAACAGAAGAGTGTATTTTGACATTGTACATACATAGAATAAGTATAACTTGTTCCAATTAGGATCCCATTATTGTGGTTGTATATGTTGTGGAGTTACATTGGTCATGTATTCATACATAAAGAGAGGAAAGTTATGTCCTATTCGTTCTACTGTCTTTCCTACTCCCATCCCCCTCCCTTCCTTTCATTCCCCTTTGTCTAATCCAATGAACTTCTAATCTTCCCCTCCCTTGCTGTGTGTGAGCATCCACATATCAGAGAGAACATTTGCTTTTGTTTTTTGGGGACTGGCTTATTTCAGTTAGCATGATACTCTCCAGTTCTGTCCATTTATTAGCAAATGCCATAATTTTATTCTTCTTTATGACTGAATAATATTCCATTGAGTATATATGCCACAGTTTCTTTATCCATTCATCTGTTGAGGGGCAGGCACCTAGATTGGTCCCATAGCTTGGCTATTGTGAATTTAGCTGCTATAAACATTGAAGTGGCTGCATCACTGTAGTATGTTGATTTTAAGTCCTTTGGGTATATGCCCAGGAATAGGATAATTGGGTCAAATGGTAGTTCCATTTCAAGTTTTGGACCTACCATTTGACCCAATTATCCATCTAATGAATGGATAAAGAAACTGTGGTATATATACTCAATGGAATATTACTCAGTACTACTTTCCAGAGTTGCACCAATTTGCTGTCACACCAGCAATGTATTAGGTGTACCTTTTCTCCCACATCCTTGTCAACATTTATTGTTACTTGTATTTATGACAATTGCCATTCTGGCTGGAGTGAGATAGAATTTGCATTTCTCTAATTGCTAGAGATGTTGAACATTTAAAACTCAGGTTTGCTGGATTCAAGTTACCCTAGATGACATGTTGCACTGTAGAAGAGGGTCCATGAACTTTTATACTCCCAACGAAAGAGAGTCATAAATCAAAACATTTATCAATTACATTGGTAGGAGCATCAGGGAGTCAGGCCACAGCAGAGATGGAGAATCTCTTCTATAGGTTTTCAGTATTTCTTTGTAACTTTCTAAATTTTAGGGTTTGGAGGCTGGAGGTCTTCCAGGCTCAGTGATGCATTCTGAGATGTTTACATAATAGTCATGAGAATATGGATCAGATACGAAGTTAAGGTCAATGGCTTTTACACGTTGTTTAAATTCTTGCCCTTTGCTCCCTTGTGTATATTTTTGCATTAAAAACTCTGCTTAAAAATTTTTTAAAAAATAAGGTAAGTGGCTATTAAAGTGCCTAAGGTACTCCAGGATAGTTTTGGCTCTTCTACAATATTTCAGCTCTCACAATTATAAGTTTCTAGTCAGCCAAGGTCACATCCTCAAGATTCATCCATGGTGTATCCTAAGTCAGAAAGCCCTTTATGTTTAAGGCTGAGTAACATTCCGCTTTCTGTTGTCTTAGTCTTTGTGTTGTTGCTGTATCAGAACACCACAGACTGGGTGATTTATTGAAGAACAGCTTTATTTCTTAAGGTTGTGGAGGTCAGGAAGTCAAATATCAAGGTGCCGGCGTCCGGTCTACATCTGGAAAGGGGCTTCTGGCTGGCTCCTAACGTGCTGGAGGGCATCGATGAGGAGACAGAGCAAGCAGGCTGGCTCAGGGATCTGCTCCTCTTCTTACAAAGCCACTAAGGCCATGTTGGGGCCCTTTAAGTAATAAGGCCCTTGTTAACTCATCTAATGCTAATTACCTCCCAAGACCCCATTTCTAACTATCATTAACATATTTTTTAAAATATTTATTTATTTATTTATTTATTTTTGCATTATAATTCTTAATACACCATTATAGCATAGTTTATCATATATCCCATTATATATAAGGTATGTTGACACCAAATTCACATCTTCATACATGTAGTTTGTATAGTGATGAGGGTCTCCTTTCACCGTCCTTGCTATTCCCCTTCTCCCTCCTTTTCCCTCCCACAGCTATTCCTTATCTAGAGGTAATCTTCCTCCCTTGCTCTCCCTCCCAACCCCATTTTGAGTTACCTCCCCTTATATCAGAGAAGACATTCGGCATTTGTTTTTTTTTGGGATTGGCTAACTTTACTTAGCATAATCTTCTCTAATGCCATCCATTTCCCTGCAAATGCCATGATCTTATTCTTTTTTATTGCCAAGTAATATTCCATTGTGTATAAATGCCACATTTTTTAAATCCATTCATCCTCTGAAGGACATCTAGGTTGGCTCCACAGTTTATCTATTGTGAATTGTGCTGCTATAAACATTGATGTGGCTGTGTCCCTGTTATATGCTGTTTTTAGGTCCTTTGGTATAGTCTGAGAAGAGGAATAGCTGGGTCAAATGCATATTAATTTTGAGGTTAAGTGTCTAACACATGAATTTGGGGGAGGACACTTTCAAACCATACTTCTGTATATACTGCATTTAGTTATTCATTCAGCAATTTTAGATGGGAAGGTACTTTTTAAAATAAATCTTTATGTCTGTGTCAGGTCTCTCTTCCTCTCTCTCTCTTTCTCAATCCTCCTCGCCACTCTTGAAAACAGAAAACCAGTGATTAAAACCTCTTCAGTTCTGAGTACTGCTTCCTTTTCACTTTGTCCTAGTGGGTGAGGAACTCATCAGCCACCAGGGAGAAGCTAAGGCAGCCAGCAGCCTCAAAGACATGACCGTCTCTAATCAGAATTAAATAAACCTTAACTGAAAATGAGAGGAACTAGAGCCTTGAGCTATCGTGATCTTCATCTTTTTCATTGCAAACACAACTGAGGAAAACAAAATCATACTTATTGTGATTCTGTCATGTGGCTAAGTATTGTGCTTTTCCCTGTCTTACAACAATTCTGTGAGTCCAATTTTAGATAAGACAGTAAATAATAAGAAATCTCTGGCTAAATACTCAAGTGTCTCAACCTCTTAACAAATACTGTGTGAAAAAAAATAACATCAGCCACAAATGCAAGTCACATATGCAACTTTCAATTTTTCTAGCAGCTGAGTTAAGAAAAGGAAAAAGAAACAGATGAAATTAAGTTGGGTAATTTTTTTAGCCTAAGATATACAGACAATTACTATTTTAACATGTAATAAATGCAAATGATTGATGTGATACCTGATGTTATTTTAATCACACCAAATTTTGGAAATCCATTGGGCATTTTTACATTGATATCACATCTCCATTTAGGTGTGGCACATGTCAAGTGCTGAGTCACTGCAAGTGGCTGGTGGTCACCATATTGACCTGGATAGGGCTTCTCTGGCCTTCACAGTTCTGCCCCTGCCCCAGGATCTGGATTTCTAAGTTGAGTCAGTCCCTTTACATATTATGTATCTGTAGTTCCATAATAGAAATACTGGCTTTGATTTCTAACCTCTTTCCCAGTTACATACCTTCACAGAAGAATGGCCAACTTATTACTTAAAGGGAATAATTTCATTTTTACTCTTTGATTTTGCCTATAGGCTTAGGTCTATTTTTATCCTTTTGGAGAATGAGGAAATAAATGGATATTCAAATTAGATGAATTTTTATATTCCCCAATAATTACATACACTGTTCTGTGTTTGCTTTGCTAGGTCTGATTGGAGAGAACAGCTTTTGGTTATTTTGTCAAAAGAACAGACATTAATAAGAGAATTGGAGAAGAAATTCAGAAAAATTCTGCCATTAAATTGTAGAATTGTGGTGAAGAAAATAAATGTTCTTTACTATATGCTTAAAGTTTAGTTTTCTGACATAAAAGCAATCCTTTTTTTTTTTAACTGTAAAAGTGATGCATACAGAAAATACAATAACGTGCACAAAAGAAAAATTTCCCACAATTCACTTTCTTTAAAGAGCTTTCAAGAAATTTCAGAGCTGAAACAGGAAGGCTTTGTAGTTTCTTGGACTCCCCTCTCCTTCTGAGGCAGGGAATACCTTGCTCACAGAACAGTGTTTCCTTTAGGAACCAGAATTTGCCCGATTTTGACATGTGAAGTTATTTGTTGTTATCACTTTACTTTAAGGACTGGGAGCTGGAGGTGGGTAACTGTGCTGAGAAAAGCACAGAGCTTATGAGGCAGACACAGATGACTCACTGAGTTGACTTTGTGCTCATTAAGCTGCAATGTAGGATGACATGTCCTTTGAATTAATGAAGGGGCCTTTAGGGGTAGATGGCAAAGGGCCAGATCAGCAATTGTAGGCTTGAGTGTCTTGGGCTGTGGCCCTGGCCTACACAGTCTGGCTAGTTTTCTCTGTGGGAAACTCTCCTGCCTCAGACATCCCTGCTAGACCTGTCCAGATAGTTGCTCTCCTTTTGGTCATTGACACCTTCAGTATTTGAAATAACCATTTCAATTCTGACATTTCCTTGTCCTTAGAGTGAAGTAGAACAGGGAGACTCAGGGACCTGCCTAGTGCTGTTCATCAGCATCTGGTCCCCATCTTGTCCCATCCTTTGTGAGGGAGGTATGGGGTGTCTATGAAACCTGCTGTCAAGCCTATGTCATACAGTAAATGTCCATTCATCAATGTTAGATGGGAAGGTACTTTTTAAAATAAATCTTTATGTCTGTGTCAGGTCTGTATGTCAGTAGAAGTAACCCTGTGTTGGGCTCAGGGCCTTCTGCTTTTGACATTGCCTTTGTCTTCAGATAGGCACTTAAGACCTGTTTAGTGTTTATAAATTAGCGAGTCCCATCATGCCCAAATGAACTCTTTGAGTGGTTTCATCTACTTCCAGCTCCATGGAGTAATTATCTGTTTTGGTCCCAAAGTCAGGCCCAAAGGAGCTCATGTTTATGAATAAATGACAAGATTCAGGTTGGATTTATTAGAACATGAATATCATTTTTTCTCTTTCATTTACTGCTTTATTCACTACCTCCCCCCTACAAACAATTATTGAGTGAATCCATGTACTCCTTCACCAAATACTTATTGCATGTTGAAAATCCTCCAGGCTCTATGCTGAGTCTTGAGTTCCACAAATGACTGAGACATGATCCAGTTCTCCCCTGTATAGAAAAGCTTCTTTCTCAGGGAGATGCTCTCCAAACCAGTTGGCTGACCCAGGTAGAAGAAAATTAAATGAAACACAGAGCTTTGAGGTAATAGAATTAACAGGGGCAAATTCATTGTATTTGCTACATTCATTAATAGATAAAATCCTAACTTTTTCATAACAAAAATAATATTCTAGACTTTACTAGAAGGATGCAAACTGCAGAATCTCTCTTTTTGGCACTTGCCACAAAATAAAAGTGACAAATGAATGAAAATGATATGAAGTCCTCTAAATTATTATTCATGTCTCCTGAATTCCCTCCTATGATGTCCCAGAGAACTAAGAAAAAACTATGTGTTCAGTGCCATTAGACTCTTCAGAAGATAAATTATTAGAATACATTGAGAAACTGTATACTCTGTAGCATTCCCCGCATAAATACATTATTTTGTGAAATATACAGAGGATGAATTTCACTATGAAAAATGACACAAAAAATTAGTGTATACTACTTTGCAGAAACACCTACCCCTTGTCTCCAGTAAGGAAAACTTTAAAGTTTTAAGTGAAGAACTTAAACAAATTAATTTTTAAAAATAATACAGATAGTGAAACAAGGCAAAGATATGAGAAAGTTCTTAGGGAAGGAAGGTAGGAAGGAAGGAAAAGGAAGGGAAAGGAGGAGAAAATGTTAAGACTGCAGAGAGTAGAAGTAACCCTAAGATGAAGAGATGGCTACCGGGAATCCCTCCTGCACTGTGAATTCTAGAATTATAGACACTGAGGAGAACATTTTTTTTCTTTTTTGGTAATGGGGATTAAACTCAGGGGCATTCAGACAGTGAGTGACATCCCCAGCCCTATTTTGTATTTTATTTAGAGATAAGGTCTCACTGAGTTGCTTACCACCTCGCTTTTGCTAAGGCTGGTTTTGAACTTGCGATCCTCCTGTTTCAGCCTCCTGAGCCCGTGAGGTTATAGGCATACACCACTGCGCCTGGCCTGAGAATGAATTTTTGAGCCCATACAAGGTGGAAAGTTTGAACTAGACGTCTATGTGGAGTTGAAACTTTGAAAAGCATAATTCTCCGTGAAAGAGTGAGCTAGAAATCAAATAAAACAATCAACCAACAAAACATATCCCACAGAGGAAAATTATAAGGAATATGCCAATATTGGCTTGGGTTCAGGTAAAGGAATGCTGTGTGTACCAGAAGACAAACAGTACATTTTGAAACCTGCATGAATATAAGTACTGTATTTATAATATAGTGGCATGTGACATGTTCTTTTTGTTTGAAATCAGATTGTTAGATGGAAAGAACTATAAATATGCCCATATGTGGATAGATATATAATATGCCCATATGTAAATGTGTTCTTTTCACCTCTTTAAAGATTGAATTTCATCAGCATGGAAATGTTTTGTTGCAGTCTGCTGAAAGACAGGCAAATCGTTTCTAAAGATCTCTGTGATATTTCCCTGATTAGTACACTCAAATATTTCTTTACTCTGTACATTAGACTTGATTAAATTTGACCTTTTTTTTTTTTT
>NW_025999961.1:5203346-5485236 GCF_001458135.2 Marmota marmota marmota
CCTGCATTGCTTGTGGTCCTTTCTTTCCTTGTCTCTTCATACTGTTCGCGTTCCTTTCTACTTGGTGAAACTGTTGTGCTATTGAATTTTCCCCCTATATATTTATATTGGTCTTGTATAGTTGCAAAGTCTCCCTCGCAGGCGCGGGCGGCGGCTCTGCCCCACCTCCAATTGGGGCAATGTGCCTACCACGCCGGCAGGCCGCTGGGCCTGCTCTGCCGGAAATTTGACCTTTTTTGATCAGGATGTTTATTTTCTGAGGGACTCTGGGACTATGAGAAAAGATTAAAACTATTTCTGCCCTGGAGCCAAGTTGGGGGAATGAGATACCAAGAAGTTGTGAGTGATCAGGGGTGGAGGTGAGGTACCTTGGCTTTTAGGTCTCTTACTAACAGTCCCTATCACCCAGGATTTTCTTGCATCACCTGAAAGTGCATATAAACTGACATTTCCAAGCATGGACAGTGTTCACTTCCCCTTTCAAGTAAGCCCTAGTACCTTCAGGTCTCTTAAGACCATCATAGGACTCAGAATCATTGTCTTCAAACCAGAGTGAGCATAGGGCCTTTCTGAACTCATGATCTGGAGATCGTTAGCAGGGGATGAATTGTATTCCTGTGTTGGCAGAGTGTAGTCACTAAGAAGGAAGTCACTGTTTATTTACATTTAATCAACTTGCTGAGCTGAGAAGATGGGTAAACTGCTACCATTTAGAGATAAAAGCAATCTTTCCCTAAGGAGTATGAGTGAGAAGAGAGAGTGCCCACAAACATGGAAGTGGGGAATTGAAGTCATTATATCATTTAGGATTGTATGTATTTGTGGTGACAGAAAACCCCTAATAAGATTGATTTATTTAAAATACTGTTATTGAACACAAGGAACTCTTTTAGGTGCCAGAGATAAAGGAGTGAACAAAACAGACAAAAGAACACTTTCACTCTAGTTGGAAAAAAAATACTTTTATCTTTTTCACACATAATGGAGATAAAATGTCCAGGGTTTTATTTTGAACATCATCATTAGGAACTCAGGCTCCTATTGTCTGTCTTGAATCTTGTTGTGTCCCCTTCAACATCCGACTTTCACCTCCTTAGCCAAATTAGGAAGGAGGAAGAGGAAATAAAGAGCTCATGTCTTCCTTTAACCTTCTTAAAGTTGCATGTGATCCTTGACCTGGTGTCCCATTGGTCAGAATCTAGCAGCAAAGGAGGCTGGGAAATTGAGTCTTTATTCTAAACAGCCATGTGCCCAGACAAAAACCAAGAAGGAAGAGGGAAAGAACAAATAATGAAGGCAAGTGGCAGATTAACATAGTCATCATAGAGGAGGGCACAATTTGCCTCCCTCACGTTCTACATTTGACATGTTAAATTTCAAGGATGTGATACAAACAACAGAGAAGGGATCCAGGCCTATGAGGAAGGGACACTGAGAGACTGCCCACCTTGGGCTGCCCACCATAGATGGCCTACATCTGTTTGGACAGCACTGGTTCATTTTTCCTTATTGCATTAACAGTTGGCCTTGGGTCCATATGAGCATTTATAAACTATGTCACTCTATTTATTGAGCATACATCATGTTCATAGAACTCGGTCAGTAATCTGCCAGAATGTGTAAAGAGGGAGATGTGGAATTCCAGCATGGGCCTTTGGTGCAAGGTCCTGCTGAATTTGAGGAACTAGATAACTAATAAGGTGGCTTCAGATGCTAGTGCATCCCTTATTCTCCCCACAGATGGAACATAGCTACATTCTCCAAGAGAACCCTGTGTTAGTCACTTTTCCATTCTGGTAATAAATACCTATGGTAATCGAATAAAAAAGAATGAAGGTTTATTTTGGCACATTGTTTTGGAGGTTGCATTCCAGGGTCAGGTGACTTCATTGCTTTTGAGCCTGTAATAGCTGATGTATCAAAACAGAAACACATGGCAGAGGAAGTTCATGGCGTCCTCATGGTGTCCAGGAAGCAAAGAGAGAGGAAGAGGTGGATGTTCCACAATCCCCTTCAAGGGCATACACTTAGTGGCCTGAGACTTCCCAGGAGGCCTGACCTTTTAAATATTTCACCACCGCCTGATAGCACCATTGGCTGGGGATCAGTTCTTTAACGTGAGCCTTTGGAGGACATCCCAGATCCAAACTCTAGCAATCCCCCTCTCCTGTCTCTCTCATTTGTTACTTATATAAGCAACAGCTCCTTTTTGTCCCTCAGGATGGAAAATTTTAGTAAGACTGGAGAGAATCTTAAGAAGAAAAGCATAAACTGCTTGAGGAAACAGGATACTTGATTTTGGTTCCCACCTCGTAGCTCTTACATAAGACTTCAATTTTTGGAGGTGCACAATCTGATTGATCTTATAAAGGTTGGAAGAAATTCTATTCCATACGTGAAACATACCTGTGCAAGAAGAAACTCTTTTTGAGCATGTTCAGCACTGACAACTCACCATTAAGGACTTACAGACTATTATAAGCTTTTCATGGTGTTTTGGAGATGATGTAAAAGTGTCTGAGTTACTCGCCAGTTCCTCACTCAGAAATCAATGTTTAAGCACGCTGGGACTCATTACCCATTTGGTTGATTATCTGGGTTTTTTTGTTGTTGTTATTTGTCTTCCTTCTGCCCCCAGCTGCCTCCTGCACATCTGGTCTTCATTGTGAGAAATGCGTCAGCACATTTCTATCAGAGGGTAAGAAGGGAAAGGCAGGATGAGACCTCAAATCAGTGGAATCACTTTTTATTACAAGTGTTAGCAAAGAATGAAATGGACAATTTAAAACAAAACAACAGTGAATCTAATTGTTCTATAAATTCTCATCTCGTTGATTACTGACTCTTTGGAAGGATGGTAGAACATCTCTTTTGCTTATATTTGGTTTAATTGCATTGTTATTTGGGGAACTTTCATGTGTTCAAATGATCCATCATTTCCTTCTTTCTTTCGAATATATTATGAATTTGGTGAGGGGAGTGCAAGACCATTCCACCCTTGGGGAATGCAATTCATTTTGATTTTTTTTCAGGTGCTCATAGTTTGTGTTCACATCCTTAAGCCTGGAGAGTATTTGCTTTTGGCATCAGCTAGTTGCCAACACTTAGACTCATGTTTCTTCATTTGTTTATCTTTAAAGACAGGTATATTCACTTTAACAATGGCAGGTTTTGAAAAATGGGTAGTCTACTAATTTAGTGTAAAGGTATTTGGGGTTCACAGTGAATGTAGTAAACTTTTGGGGAGCAACAGTATTGTAGTGAGCTTTCTAGCTGAGATGTTTCAAATCTACCCCCAAAAAATGTCCTGAAGAGATTGATTTCAGAGATGTGTTCAGCCATTGTTGCCAATGGATAAATACCAATATGGACACTCAACTGCTGGGAAGGGCCACACTGCTCTGCCTGCCAAGAAGGGAGTTTGGCTGCCAGTGTGTGTAGCAGCAAATGACTGATAGTTACACGTAAGCTGTGGAATGGCCTTTGCTAAACCCAAAGAACACTAGAGCTGGAGAGATCCTCAGATGGTGTCATCTGGTGGCTCACAGCTGCGCTTTGTGGTATTGCCATTGGGACCCTTCACCTTAATCTAATGATCAAAGAAACTCTGAGGTTCTTTCTTACCTTTTCACATATTCTTTGTTTGTGAAGAACAGGTTACATGACTGAAGTAAATATTAAAACAAGAATTCAATTTGGTTTCCTCAGTAGGAATTCAGGGAAGAGGTTACTTGTCCAAGGTCAAGGGGCTAGCAAGTAGCTCAATTGACAAGTGGTTCAGGGCAGGCCCCTGGGGATGAGGAATGAGCAACAGTAAGTTGGGTGAGGAGCAAGACAGATAACCAGCAGCCTTTTTCCAGGTTGGGAGGGCCATCTCTCTAGCCCCCAACTCTGGGTCCAGGACATCTTCCCTGAGTAGCACTCATCTATTTATCTAAGAGAAGTAGGACATTGTCTCCAGAAATCTATAATCTAAAGGTCCCCCATTACCTATTGAGCTTCTTTTAGTCAAATGTCTTTCAGGCTTTACTTAGGACTGTGGGGACCTAGAGGGCTGGGACTCAGCTGGGCTTTGCTCTGGCTCCTTCCCTAGATGATCCCCTTGAGCTGATTCTTTATACTCCTCTCATTGAAGTTTCTAGGCAGGTGATGCCCAGGAAAGCCCCCCCCCCCCCGCATATTGACTCCATCAGCTAAATGAGACTTGGAGTAGAGCAGTCCTAAGGGTGTTTTCCTCTCTTTACAGGAGGGTAGAGTGGGGCTTGTATAGAGCCTCTTGCATAGATGTTTTTGGTGGCTGTAGTGGAACCAGAAAGGCTTGGCCTGGATCTAATTTTTTTGTTTACTATGTGACTTTGAGAAAATTATCTAATTTCTTTGAGTCTTGATTTTTTTCATCTAAATAATGGTGATCATATTAGGGCTCATCTTATGGAATTATGGGCATAATTAAATGAGGCATTGTGCTATATGTTTAGCATAAGGCTTGAATTCAGCAAGTGCTTAATGTAGATCTTGTTGGAAATTTAAAAAAATTATGCCTTTATGAGACCCTATTTCCCATTTCCACACTTCTTCCTATTAGACTAAGCAACTAATTTGACTCCTTGCTGGAAAATTAAAATAACTTGATGGACTTCAAATATGTCCTTTAAAAATTCTTGTCTTAGTGAGTTTTGTCTACTATAGGAAAGTGTCATAGACACTTAAACAGCAGAAATTTATTTCACAATTCTAAAGACTGGAAGTTCAAGATCAGAGTGTGAGCAGATTTGGTGTCTGGTAAGGGCCTTCTTCTGCTACCTTCTTGCTTCTCTCTCTCCTCATGTGGTTGAGGGTGGGGGGGAGAAAGTTAGTTCTGGGGTCTGTTCTTCTTATAAAGCCACCAAAAAAAAAACCAGGACATAGTCCCTACCCTCATGGCATCATTTAAACCTAGTTACCATTCAGCCCCCTCCCTTGCCAAATATCATGTTGGGAATTAGGGTTTCAACCTGTGGATTTTGTTGAGACACAAACATTCAGTCCAGAGCACACTGTCTCAACATTGAGAAATAAGTGTTTGAAGAGGAAGGAAGTAAGAAGAAGAGAGAAAAGGAAAGAAAGGACTAAGGGGAACCACGCAAGAACCTTTTTTCTACCACCTTCTCACCCATACCAGCTCCTTCCAGCTCCTAACCTCACCTATCGAGGGATTCAGAATGGAGAGCGACCTTGGGTGGAGACCAGAAGCTGCAGCCTAGAGCTCAGGGGCCTGCTTTAAGGAAAGGGCTGCACACTGCATGGTCTCTGCCCCTGAAGTGAGCATAGCCTTTGTGAGGGGACCAGCACCCAGGGAAGGGACATCCTCTGGCGATGGCCAACAGAGAAGAGGGGGCCAAGGTACCAGCTTTGGGGAGAAGCATAACTACCAGTGGCCCCAGTACCTGAGCTCAGTGGAAAGCATTGATCATCCTGCATTTTGGAGACCTGCCTTCACTTGGCAGGGACAGAAGAGACTGACAGAAGGAGATCACCCCAACCCATGTTGATGGTAGTCCCAAACTCTGCCTCAGCGCCATCTACCAAAGCCCCTTTTAGAAAGCAGGAGCTCATGTGGCTGGATGCCTGGCTTACACAGAGATTTGAAAACAGTCCCATGAGCTTCAAAGAAGGGATGAGATGCTGATAGTGAATAAGTAAGGGTGCAGAAAGTTAGCAAGCAAGGATTAAATATCTCGAGATTTCTTAGGGAATTCATGCCTCTTCATGTAAAATAAGTAGAGAAGGAAAAGATAAAATTGTCCCACCACAGCCAAGGTGCTGACCATCTCCTCTGAACCTCCACAGAAATTCCCTACAATGTTTACATAATCATGGATCATTTTCCAGAAGTTTTATATCAAAGCACAACTTCCTTATTTTTATGCAAAGCTCATAGTAATACAGTTTGGATGAATTTAGACCTGTGATGATATTTCTTTTCTCTGGTCAATATAACTTCCTGTGTTCCAACTTCACATACAGCGTCACTGAGGAACTCAGAAGGGTCACATAGCAAATAGCGTAAACCAGTTCCACAACTTGAAGAGCACTGGGGGGAAGGGGAAGGATATGGTTTTAGCTGTGCCAATGGAGTTCCCAGGCAGAGCCTCAGGGGGAGCTTCATTCTAGATGCTTCAGAGAGGAGGACCAGAACTAGTGAGTGTGAGTTACACACCGGCAAGTTTCAGCTCAGGACAGGAGAGGACTTTCTAGCTGAACAGGATGCCCTGTGGGTTGGCAAGCACCCCATTCCCACTGGAAGTGTTCGGATCAAGGCCAGATGGCCATCAGCAAAAATTAGGAAGGTAAAGTGAGGTTTTTCAATCAGTTCCTATGTTCTACCCCTTCCAGGGATGCAGGATGAAGATTAGGGAGAGATGGGATATATGTGTGGCTATCTTTCTAAGAGGATCTTCAAAGTACAAGTTGCTGCCCTCCATCATCCCAGCTGTCTCACTCCCCTGGTCCTTCATTTTCCCCAGCTCCCTGAGCCATTCTGAGCCCACAGAAAGTTAGTTCTTAGATCTGACCACCACTTGGATCTTGATTTTCAATTGGCCTTTTTCACTACCTAGTCGTGGTAGTCTGAGATTTTGAGAATGATTCTGTGCAGCTTCTTTCCAATTTAATTCACGATTCTATAGCTCCTAGATTTTGCTTTCCCAATTATGATCCTTCCATACCACATTTTTTTTCATACTGAAACTAATTTGTCATCTTGATAAATTTTACTGTCCTTTCTTGGGTCTCTTTCTTAGAACTCTTTTTTATCTTCTTGAAGCAGAATGCTGTGGACCCCTGCGGCTTTGTACCTCACACATTCCCCAATTGTATGCATATTAACTCTATAAGAGAGAGTATAATATATATTTTTTAAATGCATTAATGGGGTGGGGGTTGTGGCTCAGTGGTAGCGTGCTCACCTAGCATGTACAAGGCCCTTTTTCAATTCTTAGCACCACATAAAAATAAGTAAACAAAATAAAGTATTGTGTCCAACTACAACTAAAAAATAAATATTAAAAATTGCATTAATGTGGGACAGAGAAAATCCAGGATCTTCTACAACTAGATGGGCTGTGTGACTTTGGGGAAGTTATTTACCAGCTCATTTGTGCATTAATTTCCATGTTTGCAAAATGGAGAGAGAAGCATGTCCTCCAAACATTCATGAAAACAAACAGTTTAGTATTTAATAGCCTGACATACTGCTTTGCATACAGTAGGGGCTGAATAAGAGATGGAAAAGAAACTGAAAGTTCCCATCTTAATTATAATATCTTCTTAATTATATAAGACATATTTAATGAAATATGTCAATTCTTTCAAAGGAATACTTTTCAAACCTCCCTCTAAGACTCAAGTTTGAGTTATTTGGTTCCAATTCATTTAAATCAATCTTTTTTAAACACAACTCTTATTAAGTAGCATTAGGAACATTGTACTCACACATCTAAACATAAACTCAAAGCCTCATGTCTTTACAAACGTAAGTGGATATGTGTGAGATGTACATAGAATTAGCCCACTATCTTCTGTTTAATGTTCAGACAGTCTTGGCACCTCCGAGAAGCAAGAGCTACAACGAGAAAAGTGGGAGAGGAACAACATGCCAAGAAGAAGCCTCTCTCGACGCTCCATCAGCAAAGAGAGATGGGTGGAGACACTGGTGGTGGCTGACACAAAGATGATCGAGTACCATGGGAGTGAAAATGTGGAGTCCTACATCCTCACCATCATGAACATGGTACACCTGACAGAATGAGGTGGGGGGGGCAGTTGGTGAAGAGATGCCATTAGAAGAGCCCTCCAGCCCATCAAAGAAAGAGGTCCTTTTAACCTGCATAGATAGATGGAGATATGTGTGTGTGTGTGTGTGTGTGTGTGTGTGTTTCCCCACTATCTAAGTGAATACAGATGGAAATTTAGGACAAATTAGTGTTTCCCTTAAAAGCATATATCCTGGGGAAAATATAATTTATCATTGTATATTTTTATTAGGTACATAGCAAGCATTTCAATCCTTTTGGTATGACTTTGTCTTATCCATCATTTATGTAGTTATATAAATGAGTAAATTGAACAAAGAATTAGAGTGTGATTTTCTCAAAGTAGTTATAGCTAGAATTGGAATAAAGTTGTACTGCAGTTCCTAATTTTAAGCTTCCCTTTGCCTTATAGGTGTGTTCTGCCTTTCTGTTAATAAGGGGAAAGGTATTTGCTTGAGTAACTAATAATGAAAGTGGGGAAGACCCTAGGCAAGGGAATGGTCAAAGAAAAGAAAGGGATCGATGTCTCAAGCACATAGTCAGTCAATCATCCAGAAAGATTATCTTTAAATATCTCAATGTGGGTGGAACTGTTGGCATATCTTACTTTTCTTTGTTCTATATCAAGAATGTGTGACCTATAATATGATGTGATTCAACTTCATTACAGTGCTGTTTTTCCCCTGCAGCATAGAGACATATTACCTATCCATGTGTAGCTAACAGTTTTCCATTTCTGACTCCAGGTCACTGGGTTGTTCCATAATCCAAGTATTGGTAATGCAGTTCACATCGTTGTGGTTCGGCTCATTCTCCTTGAAGAAGAAGAGGTAAGGAATAGTTTCCGCTTTACTCCTCTCTGTAACTGTACACTTTCCAACTCCTTTTTCAAAAGGGTTCTTGATAAATACGAGGTTTCCAGATAGGTGTTTGGAAGCTCATAGAAGAAGGACAATAGTTTTGTGTTATTTTCTTGAGTACAGCGATATTGAAGGCGAGATGGATATCATTTCCAAAATGTACATAGTTGGAATCACCTGACTGCCACTACATTTAGTTTTACACAAACCAGGCCTACAGCACTTACTAAGCCAAGGAACTGAATATACTCCTCAGAAGATGATATACAATCAATCAACAAATATATGAAAGAAAATGTGCAACATCTCTAGCAATTAGAGAAATGCAAATCAAAACTACTCTAAGATTTCATCTCACTCTAGTCAGAATGGCAGCTATCAAGAATACAAATAACAATAAGTGTTGGTGAGGATGTGGGGAAAGATGCACACTCATACATTGCTGGTGGGTCTGAAAATTGATGCAACCAACCTGGAAAGCAGTATAGAGATTCCTTGGAAAACTTGGAATGGGACCACCATTTGACCCAGCTAGCCCACTCCTTGGTTTACACCCAAAGGACTTAAAAGAAGCATACTACAGGAATACAGCCACATCAATGTTTATAGCAGCACAGTTCACAATAGTTAAATTGTGGAACCAATCTAGATGCCCTTCAGTAGATGAATGGATAGGAAAACTTTGGTATATATACACAATGAACATTACTCAGCATTAAAAGAGAATAAAATCATGGCATTTGCAGGTAAATGGATGGATTTGAAGAATATAATGCTAAAGTGAAGTAAGCACATCCCAAAAAAACCAAAGGCTAAATATTTTCTTTGATATAAGGATGCTAACTCATAATGGCGATGATGGGGGGAAGCATGGGAGGAATGGAGAAATTTTAGATAGGGCAAAGGGGAGGGAGGGGAAGGGAAGAGGTAAGGGGGTAGGAATGATGGTGGAATGAGTTAGACATCATTACCCTAAATACATGTATAAAGACACGAAGGATGTGACTCTACTTTATGTACAACCAGAGATATGAAAAATTGTGCTTTGTATGTGTAATATGAAATGAATTGCATTCTGCCATAATATATAACAAATTAGAATAAATAAATAATTAAAAAAGAAACAGTGAACAGAGGGGGAAAAATGTATCTGGGGGGACAAACTATATAGGTGATTGGTTTCAATAAAAGGCGAGACATGAAAATGTTGAGCCTTTTATACCACTAATTAATGAACTGTGGCTCTTTAACACAATTCTCTCAGATTTGGACCCTTTTCTGAACTTCTACCTTTCATCTATTCTCAGATACTTACTTATCCACATTCTGAGACTCCTAATGGATACCAGAAGTCCAGAGCTCTTCCTTGAGGTCCCTACTTATATCTAATTGATTACTTGACATCTCAACCTGGATGTGTCTTAGTCCATTCAATCATGGAAACTTAATAAGTCAACAATGGAAATTTTGATCATTTCTTGCCCCAAATACCTCAATTTTTCTTCCCTCCATTTCCTAAACCACCATCTTATCCATCTCTATGGATTCTATCCATCTTTGTATATGTACCAAATTGCATAAGCCGAGGAATCATTCTTGATTTCTCTTTTTCATATCTTCCAAATCCAACAGCAAGGCCCTTAGTGGTTCTACCTCTGAAGTACATCTAGCCACCCACTGCTCATCATCTTCCAGTCATCACTTTGGTTTAGGCCTTATCATATCAAGATATGGGCTACTAGAGTGAACTTCAAAATGGTTTTCCCATTTCCAGCCTTGCCTCCATAATCCATTCTGCATAGATGATCATTTTAACTACAGCTACAGTTGATCATTTTAAATATAACTGCCCAAATCCCTTTACACTCTATGTTTTTTTAGCACAAATTCAAGTTCTTTTAGTGCAGAGGCTTTAGTGATTTTGCCTCCGTCCACCTCTCTAGACTTCCTTGTGTTACTCCCTTCCTTGCTTCCTTCCCTCCTGCTCTCTGGACTCAGGTTCTAAACACGCTAGGTGCTTTGCAGCTTCATGGCCTGTGCACTAGTAGTTCCCAGTGTCTGAAATATCCCATCCTGGTTCTGCTCATCCCTCAGGCCTCAGTTAAAATGCTGTCTCTCCTCTTCAAAGAGGTCTCAGTCACCTCTCTCAAAGTTGGCCCCTCTTACCGTTCTCCATCACAGAATGATAGCACTCTCCCAACACATTATTATTCTGTGTACCTTTTGACTCTTACCTTAATTATCTCAGCCACCATCAGCATATGAATCACACAGTGCAAAAAAAAAAAAAATGTGTTTCTTTATTTTGTTACATCCCCAGCACCTAATACCATGTCTGGGGCATGAATAATGAATGAAGTGAAATTTAATGAACAGTCAGCCTGAAAAAAAAATGTCTTTGAAATCTATAGAGCTTAATTCGTGGCTGGCAAATGTGAAATGGGACACCCATTCAGATCTGTTTCAGCAAGAAAGATGTGGTCAGAATATCAAGGCAGGGCGTATGGCTTTTTAAACAAGAGGGTCTCCACAATCAGTTAGAAGCTAGTTTAAATATGATCTCTGGAACCTGGATCTATTTTCCTTTTCTGCCCCACCAACCCTATATCTTTTCTTCATTCAAGACATATTTGGGGTTTCTTGGAATAACTACAGGTATAGTATTTCTCTTCCTGTGATCCTTTCTTTAAGAAGTTCTACCTAAGCCAGGAGTCGTAGCACATACCTATAATCCCAGCAGCTCTGGATGCTGAGGCAGGAGGATTGTAAGTTCAAGACCATCCCCAGCAATTTAGTGATGCTCTAAGCAATTTATCGAGATCCTGTCTCAAAATAAAAATTAAATAGGCTGGTGCTATGGTTTAGATATGAGGTGTCCCCTCATATATGAGACAATGCAAGAAAGCTTAGAGATAAAATGATTGGGTTATCAGAACCTTTACCCAATCAGAGGGTTTATTCCCTGAAAGGATTAGCTGGGTGGTGACTGTAGGCAGGTAGGTGTGGGTTGGAGGAGGTGGGCCACTGGGGGCGGCCTTTGGGATATTGATTTGTCTTTGTTGAGCAGAGCTCTCTGCTTCCTGATCATGTCCTGAGCCACTCTCCTCCACCATGCTCTTCTAACATGAGGTTCTGCTTCACCTCAAGCCCCAAGGAGTAGAGCCAGCTTTTATGGACTGAGACCTCTGAGACTGTGAGCCCCCAAATAAACTTTTCCTCCCCTAAAATTGTTCTTGTGGGGGACTGGCATTCACTCGGCACTCAAGGGCCAGCAGAGTGCACAGCAGACCCAGTGCAGGCCACAGCTCCCTCCACAGTCTCCTTATGTTGCCCAGGCTGACCTCAAATTTGTGATCCTCAGCCTCCTGAGTCCCTGGGATTACAGTTGCTTTTACCTGGTAATTCCTGAGGAAAACAGATTCAAGGGATGAGTGAACTGGAACAGCTAAAGCAGGAAGCAGAACTACAGAATCAGACCCAGATGGAACCCAGGGCCTGACATATGCTAGGCAATACCCTAGCACTGAGCTCTCCCCACAGCCTTTTAAGTTTTATTTTGAGACAAAGTCTTGCTCAGTTGCTCAGGCTGACCTCAAACTTGGAATCCCCCTGCCTCAACCTCCCAAATAACTGGAATTACAGATGTACACCACCACATCTGCCACATTTTCTTCCTTCCTTCCTTCCTTCCTTCCTTCCTTCCTTCCTTCCTTCCTTTCTTTCTTTCGCCCAAAGATGTTAACATCAGATCTTCTATTTTCTTTTTTTTTTCTTTTTTTTTTGTGGCAAACAGGATGGAATTCTTTTATAAAAATTCAGTTTTATAATGGATAGTAGTGTTCATAAGAATAAATTCTTTATGTAAGTAGATTATTTGAATTATGAAAATCTGCCTCTAACTTCTGCTGATAGTAGAATCCTTGTATTCTAACATGATGTTTTAATTTTTGGTACTGATTTTTAGTACAGTTTAATGATTTTCATTTTCAGCCCTTAAACTATATTATTAATACTAATGTAAGTGCTATGAGGGCAAAAAAATTGTTGTCTACTGCTTTGTAAATGATGACTATAAGTACCTGACATTCATCTGATTTTTTCACCAGATGATTGAATAAAGAAAGATGACCTGAACAATGATAGGTCATTTTCATAAAACTTGAAACCACAGAACCTTTTTTCAGAATTTAGACTTACACTGTACCATTTTTGGAACATGGCTCAGGTTATCACTCATTTCCAGAAACTCTTCACTCTGGAAAATCATGCTAAATTACTCCTTGTTAAATGAGGTCTCTAAACCCACAATGTGGCTAAGGATGAGAGAATCAAATCATAGTTTTGTGCAACTAGTTGTGAAACACACTTACATAGAAATGGTCGTTTATAAATAGATTGACAGGGCAGCCCAAATTACCAAATCTTTCATTTACTCTTTCTGCAAAGCCTTTGTTGTGTTTTATTCACTAAATATTTTGTGTCTTCTCTTTGCCTAAGAGTATACTAAGCACTATAGGCAAAAAAATAATAATAATAAAAATAAAGAGGATACTACCCTAACCTTTGCAGGGGGGTGGATTTCTTAAATCTAGCATATATATCAATTCTCTAAATTTGTTATTAACTGATAAACTTAGTTTAAAATGTCTTGCTGGAGCTGGGGTGTAGCTCACTGGTTGAGTACAAGTTTAGCATATGGAAGGTCCTGGATTCAATCCTTAGCACCCAAATAAATCAAATGTTTTGATATTTTTAATAAATAAATAAATAAATTTTAAAAATTGATCTCATCAGTCTTTTGGTCACAGCAGTAAAAAAGCTGACTGAAGCGTCTGGGGATGTGGCTAAGTGGTTAAGCACCCCTGGGTTCAATCTGCAGTACCAAAATAAATACATAAATAAATAAAATCTAAAACTTGGAAATCAGGCAAAATAAAAACTAGGTATCTTTTAAATGTCTAACTTACCTATCTGAACTTCTGAGAATGGAACTGGTTATTACTCATCAATGTTAGGTCCTAGATATAGTAAAGTTAGGTACTGACTTATAGAAAACTGATAAGGCTACACAACTGGTGTTTGTCCAGTAGAGATAAAAATGATTTGTGTCTGACAAAGAAAACAGCCCCAAGCCTGTGGCCTGTGGAACATTGCATCTAATTTAGCAATCTCATTCCAGCATTAGGGTTTTCAAACTCAACAAAGGAAAGTTCTGTGTATGAAATGGAAAAATCTTCGCCCTCTGCAGTCCCAGCAATACCACTTGCATGACTTCCATATGTGGCTTCCTCCAGACCCTTAGGATTCCATATCTCTTCATTCTCAGGAAACAATGTATGCCCTCTTTATATTTTTTTAAAATATTTTTTTAGTTGTAGATGGACACAATACCTTTATTCTATTCATTTATTTTTATGTGGTGCTGAGGATCACACCCAGTGCCTCACAGGTGCTAGGCTAGCACTCTACCACTGAGCCACGACCCCAGCCCCAAGGTTTGCCCTCTTAATGCTGACTTCTTGCTGCCAATTAAGTTGTTCAGGAGAATTTGATTGATCACTACATCCTCCAATCAATCACAATTACATTGTTTTTCTTCTTCCTGGCCCGATTTTGCAAGTGCAAAGAGACACAAATGATTTGCTGTAGACAGAATAGCTTTCTACCTCCACATTGCAAACATTATCTTCATTCAAGCTTTTTATTAAATAGAATCTATAAAGTGGTACAAGGTCCACAAGGTGACAGTGGAATAGACATTTATAATTCTTGTTTTCCTGATTCCCAGATATGATTCAGGCTATTCTTCACATCGTTGACTAGTGAGCAGTCCAAACAACAGCAAAATGCAATGATTCTGCTCCTGACTAACATCAGGATAACAGACAGACACAGACAGGAAGTACAGAGGGAGGCACAGACTGTCACCACTTTGAGCAGAGACCTGCATGCTCACTCTGACTTTGCCATCCTTCAGCATGTAGCCCTGTGAAGGTCACATCATTCCTCCATATTCCATCAGTCACTGAGGCTGTGCCAACCCACTGAGGAGATGAATATGGATATAAGTCCCATTTCCTGACCCTGAGGAACCTAAAGTCTGCTGCCAAAAGCACAAAATAGAAAATTTTAAATTGAGACTGTCATGAGTGTAAAAAAGATGTACCTGGGATAGGGAAAGATGCTTGAATGTCTAAGCTGTGTTTTAGAGAACAAGAAGAAATTAGCCAGTGAGGAAGAATAAGAAGAAATTAGCCAGTGAGGCTTTCTCAGAGACTTAGGTGGTCATATTTCAGAGCAGTGGAAACTCTGATACACAAACTATGATCTGAAAGACCCGAGTTGAGGGACCTACATGAGCACTGGCTTAGGTGTTTAGCCTAGCACTCGGCAAATGAACGAGGCCAGTGAAGACATCCCTGATATTAGACAACAGGACAGGAGAATGAGAACTCAGGTAGTTACAGAAAGGAAACGATGAGATTGTGCTGGAGGGAGGAGAGATCATGGTGGATCAAAACCTTCCCATTTCCACTCACAGCCTGTCCTGCTCCTCTGTTGCCTGCCTCTGTATATGACATCGTATAAGCCAGAGTTCTGGAAGGCATCCATGACACCTCCTTCTCTCCCTCCCACATCCAGTCCACCATCAGGTACTGCTAACTCTATCCCACCATCTCCATCTCTTCAATACAAGCTACTTAGCCCCGTTCATGGACTATGGTTGTAGGTATATACTGTCTGGGCTAGTCAAGTCCAGTAATATTCTTTTCAATTCGGTTTTCTCCCTGTAGCCCAGATGAACTCAATACAGTAATGTGACCATAACTACCCTCCTGCCATCACCTCTCCAACCTCCACCCCTGGTTTAAAGCAGTTTGGTGGTTTTCTGGCTCCCTCCCCATTCCATTATGCCCCCTTTGCTCTTGGGATATGGTGACTGTGTGCTACTCATCATGCTTTCTCTTGCCATTGATCTTGTTGTCTGGACTGTTTTCCTTCTTGTTCTCACTCGATTAACGCCATAATTATTTCAGCTCAAGTGTTACTTCACCATGGCGGTCCTCCCTGACCTCCATGCCCAGTAGATCTCGGTTTTTCACTCTCATAACACGGCGTTTCTCCCTCATCATATATCACTGTCCTAATTTTACGTCTATTTGATTGGTGGAATTCCCTTCAATAGTATATACAACCTAAGGGAAGAGGTTAGGTCTGGTATTGTTCACCATTAGCCCTACTAATACATAACAGGCCCCTGATAAATATTTTTTCAATGACTAAATAAGGGAATGAATGAGTGAATTGAGGCCAGCAGTCTGGGCAAACATGAGGGACAACAGTGACCAACTCATGACAAACCTTGTGACCACATAAAGAGATTTGGATGTAATCCTGTGGGAGGCTCTGGATGATTCCCATACTGACCAAAGAAATGCAGAGAAACGCATTAGAGGAGCCACTTGGAGGCTCTGTGGGAAGTTGTGTGAGGTGGGGAACACTGAGGTGGGGTCACTGGGGTACGTCTCATTCATCAGTGACTTTCCACCACTCCACTCTGGTCTTTGGTATTCTAATCTCATACAACAGCTAGCACTGCTTTGGACTTTATTTTTCAGTGGTGGGTTCAAGAGAATTCAGGGTTAAGTGGTAACATATAAAACTGCAACTTCTGTCCATCATTTCCTGACCTGTTAAAACCACTGAGGACTGTCACCACACTTTGAGAATAAATTGAGTGACTGGATGTGCAGCTCACTTTGGAGGCTTTCTCAAAGACTTAGGAGGTCATATTTCAGAGCAGTGGAAACTCTGATACACAAACCAGGATCTGAAAGACAAGTATTAAGTCACCAAGGCCAAGAAAGCAAACCAGCTTCAGCTACGAGCCAACTTGCTCACCCCTGTCCTCCTCCATCAACCCTGAATCAAGCTCTTATCTTCATTTTGTGACACTAGTACTATGATTTTGATGCTTAATTCGCTTCAAGGCCTTGGACACAAACAGCTTCTAGCCCTTTCCACTTTAGATCTATTCAGTCAGATTCAGTGGCCTCTCTGCCAGGGGCTAGGAGTTGGACTCATCCTCCCAGTTCATGTGAGCAGCCTGACGTTGTGGAGAGAACAAGATGATAGTTGGTCCCACTACTTTCTAGCTGTCTAACCTATGGTAGGTCACTTAGTTTGTTTGTGCCTCCATTTCCTGACTGGATAAAATGGCATTAATAATATCTACTCCATACAGGGTTGCTGTGAGGATAAAATGTATTAGTTCATGTAATACTTAGTGTTATGCATGGCTTATAGAAGCCAGTGAATAAATGTCACTTGTTAGTGTCAACCTTATTATTTTTGTCATTATTATTGTCATCCTCTTTTAGTTCCAACAATAACCCTATGTATTTATTGCATTCATACTCAGTTTACAAGTCCTAGGAAAATAACAAGCCTTAAGGATAAGACGAGGATCAGAAAAAGCTGGAGATTTAAGAACATGAAAACAAGGATGGATGAGAGTTAGATGTAGCCTAGTGGATTCCAGATGGCTCTGCCATCAGGAGTGGGCCTGAGGGTGTCAGGCTGGACTGAAGGAGAGGCACAGACCTGATGGCTGGAAGGATCTGCCTGACTTCATAGAGAATTTCTTCTTGTTCTTCTGAGAGATTTAGTGTTAGGTTCACTCTGAAGTTAAAAGCCTGTTGATTTTAGAAACTCAGATGATGGTTTCTGCATCCACTCTCATCCTCCACCTGATGCATGGGTCTTTAATAGTCCATATAATTGTTGTTCTTTCAGGTTAAATGTCAAAAATATTGGCAAAGAATTTTTAGACTCATACCTTTTTTTTTTCTTTAATCAAAGATTTTTTTCCTCTGATAGTAGATGAGTTATTCCTTAGGCACAGGGGAAGTTTCCAGATTTTACGTTTTACTGCTTGTCTCTTCCTTGTCCATCATCTCTTTCAGTAGCTTATGCCTGGCTAGCAGAGCGTGGTCAGATTGTGTACCAAATCAAAAATTGCTACTAGGAATTACAGAGAATCGATACAAGATTTTTTTTTCATTATAGAGAAAGCTTACAAAAAGAGAGCAATTTGTAACAAAAGCTATGTTCTTGTAAAATCGTTTCCTATCTCCCAGTTAGGGCTGTTTCTGTGAATAGAGGCTGATTTCCTCCATGTCAGCTCCCTATCCTATAAGGTCACAGTCTCATAAGCATAGGAAAGGGGACGTGGGAAGCAAATTGGACTAGCTGGAGGAAATGAGGTGAGGGGTGAAAAAAGATGAACTAAAAGTTAAATGTATTTTTGTTTGCAGAGGAAATAATTTCATGTAGATGGGTGTGTTTATTTTAACAAGCTCCAATACTGACCAGGTTGCTTTATGAAAACGTTTAGCACAAGTCTCTCATCTTTATTGTGAGCCAGCATAATCTCTCTGAAATCCTTTTTCCATCTTGGGTGCGCTTAGGGCTACTTGGTCTAAATGCATCACTAATTATCCTTCCCAAGGGTCCTGTGAGCAAGTGCACTCAAGAAACAAAATCAGCAAGTACTGCTTGGACTTAACCCTTTGTAAGACTTGCAGATAAGAGGCTGAAGGGACTGGGTGGTGGGGGGAGATGTGCTCAGAGAAAGCCTCCTGGAAGAGCTGTGACATTTAATTGAAAATGAAGAAAGTATCCTGAAGACCTTGTCACCGAGCTTGTGTGAAAATGTCACACAGTGTAGATGAGAATTTTATGCCGGGCAAACTACTCAGCTGAAAATCACCAGCAATGCGGTCAGTTACGTACTTGTTTTGTCTATAACAGGAACATACAAAAGCAAGGAAGAGAAAGTACTCAAGATTTTGGAGGTAGATATCAGACTCTAATACATATATTTTTCTCTTTAGTGACTATCTGCCAGGTTTTTCCAGAATTGCTCTTGTAGGAGGGTTGAGATGAATGAAAAATTCCTCTGTGGCCAGCTCTTTACTTTTCAGCACCTCACTCTTTCCTTTTTTTTTATTGGTTGCTCAAAACATTACAATGATCTTGACATATCATATTTCATACATTTGATTCAAGTGGGTTATGAACTCCCATTTTTACCACATGTACAGATTGCAGGATCACATTGGTTATACAGCAATGTTTATACATACTGCCATACTAATGTCTGTTGTATTCTGCTGCCTTTCCTATCCCCTTCCTATACCCCCTCCTCTCCCCTCCCCTCCCATCTTCTCTCTCTACCCCATCTACTGTAATTCACTTCTCTCTCTTGTTTTTTTCCTCTTTCCCCTCACATCCTCTTATATGTAATTTTGTATAACAATAAAGGTTTCCTTCCATTTCCATGCAATTCCCCTTCTCTCTCCTATTCCCTCCCACCTCTCGTCCCTGTTTCATGGTAATCTTCTTCTCATGCTCTTCCTCCCTGCTCTGTTTTGAGTTGCCCTCCTTATATCAAAGAAGACATTCAGCATTTGCTTTTTAGGGATTGGCTAGCTTCATTTAGCATAATCTGCTCTAATGCCATCCATTTCCCTGCAAATGCCATGATTTTGTTATTTTTTAGTGCTGAGTAATATTCCATTGTGTATAAATGCCACATTTTTTTATCCATTCATCTATTGAAGGGCATCTAGGTTGGTTCCACAGTCTAGGTATTGTGAATTGTGCTACTATGAACATTGATGTAGCTGTGTCCTTCCCCAACAGCCCCACTGCTGGAAAACCTCAACAGTGATGCAGACCTAGTCCATATAATTAGATGGTCTAGCCTTGAAGTTGTTCTCATTACTGCTTGATTGCCTGCCCTCCATTCTCCTCTTCATCCCTGCAAAGAACTTGGAAGGGTGTGAGATGCTACCCTTTTTGCAGGCTAACATGCTAGTTTGCCACATATTTAATGAATGTGATGTTCGGAGAAATGGACATGAGACTCTTGAATTAGAAGCAAAAGACATTTTTACTCATGGCTCAACATACAACATGAGCTTCATGTTTCCAGCTGTCTCTTGTCCCCAGAGGGGTGATATAAGCAGCCCAGCTGGATACTGTGCACACTGTAAGTTTTACTATAGCTAAGGAGCCCTAAGATAAGGAAACCCCAATTTGGTAAAAGTGATCATAAATAAACTTGTCCAACTTTTGCCCCAGAGGGAGCCATTACCTTATTATTATGAACTGAAAAGAAAATCTGCTCTTTTCTCTGCAGAGAGACTATCTTCCAAGGCTATTTGTTATACAGCATCCTTGAAAAGAACAAAAGCTATCAGTGATGATGTGCAAATATACGAGAGACCTGTGGAAAAAATATGTCCCAACAGTTGCTTTTACAGGCACTAGAATTATTATTATAGATTTTCTGCTTTGTTGTCAAACTTCTGATCCTTTCCCCTTTCATTCCTGTAGTCAGTAGGAGATCTTGCCTGTTTACCGACTTACCACAAAACCTCTCACCAACCTGATCTTCACTTTTTTCCTGGATAACCCCACATTTTTTCCACCTTTTCTTCACTTTTTGATGAGGGATGTACATTCTTACTATTGTCAAAATTGCTGTGTATAAAGATATGTGCAATGCCCGAGATAGGAGAGGACTAAATTCCACTCCTTCTCCTGGAGGCATTTAAAGAAAATGGTACATCATTTTATAAATGGACCCTCATTGTTATACAAAATTACATATATGATGGTGTGAGGGGGAAGAGAAAAAAAGAGAGAGAGAAATGTGTCACAGTAGATTGGGTAGAGAGAGGTGATGGGAGGGGAGGAGAGGGGAGGGGGGATAGGAAGGGCAGCAGAATACAACAGACACTAGTATTGCTGTATGTATAAACGTGGCTGTATAACCAATGTGATCCTGCAATCTGTACACGTGGAAAAATAAGAATTCATACCCTATTTGAATCAAATGTATGATATGTCAAGATCATTGTATTGTCTTGAGCAACTAATAAAATAAAAATAAAAATAACAGGAGGATAAAGACATTTTTATTAAAGCATAAATAATTATCAAAAAAAAAGAAAATGCAGCAAGTACTATGAACCAAGTATGCACAAGATATATTGGCAGAAACCTCATCCAAATTGGGGGAGAGGTGAAAGACTTCCTAGAAATGGCCTATTTGTGTGTTAAAAGGATGAATGGAGGGATGAAAGGAGAAAAATAGCATGTTAGGAAGAGAGGATAGTTTAAAGAAAGGAAGGGAAAAATAGCACAGTGTGTGTGGCGGAGGAGTGCTGATATAAGCCATCTAATGTTGCTGGCATGTAAGGTTGCAAGGAAGTTGGACTTCAGAGGTTCTTGAGCCATGGGTCCTGGTAAGGGTAGACTTCTGTTTTGACAAAAATGAACATCAATCTGGCAATAGTGATAGATTTGAAGAGGTCAAGGAATAAAGCAGGAAAACAATAGGAGATGCTGCATTTAACATGTCTAGAATGAAAGTTTGAGCTAAGGGCAGTAGGCAGCAAAGGTGGAGAGGAGAGACTATCCTCTAAATTAGCAGCGAATGATGAGAGACTTGGAGGCAGAATCTGCAAGAGAGTAGTCCAACAGGAAGACACTGGCACTTCTCAGTTGGCCAATTTAGTACATGGTGGTTCTTGCAATTGAGACAGGATTTACAGGAAGATCATCGTTTCTCAGGATGCTGAATTGAAGGTATCTATGGAGATATTCATCAGAAGATTTAGGTACATCTGAACTTCAGGAGAGATTTGGAATGATTTATAAATTTTAAAGTTTAAAAAAAATGATTTCCAAAAACACAACTGTGATTGAGAGTGAACTAAGCCATGAGCCAATGGAAGGGCTGAAGAAGGTCCCTTGGGAGGCCTGAGAAGTGGTCAAAGAGGAAGAGGATGACAGTTTGGAATCCTGAGATAGAGGTATCTGTCCTGCCTTCTCACTGGGGGGAAATGGGGAGGAGATGGGCATAATCATCCACTACCAATTGCCAAGTCTTTCAAGTTATGCAAAGTGATGAGTTTAAAGAAGTCTTCGGTGGTTTGGAAACCACTAGCCCTGGACTCGTGACTGCAAATGGATTGATTCTAAACCCTGCTCTGCCAATACCTGCTTTGTGACTTGGTTCAGGTGCCATCCAAAATGGCCTGGATTTCCTCACTGTTTAAATACATGATTGGATATGTGATTCCTAAGGTGCTTCAGGGAGATGGGCCTTTCATCATCATGGGAAAATTGGATGCTGAGTTTATGCTGCAACATCTGGAAAATGACTCTGTGTCTCCATTAGGAACACATGTTGCTGACCCTGAACTTGGCTCTGGATGAGGGAAACTGGGTATTTGTAAATATTCACTTGACTTAAGCAGACACTCATGAATAATATGGAAGTTCTTTCAGAATGCTGATTCAAGCTAATATGTAAAAGGACAATATTAGAAAATTGAGCTTCTCAGATCTGTGTTTCCCCCACCAGGGATTATGTGAGCCAAGGTAAAACTAAGCCCCATCTACTTCCACCACCTCTGTAGCCATTAGGATTATTAACAAGTTATTTATTTATTTATTTTTAAAATATTGAATCTTCAGCTCAAGTCAGGGCTGCTTCTCACTTTTTATTTTTTTTAGGTGTCAATTTTTTAGGTGTCAATTATTTACTTACATGAGGTACTGAGAATCGAATCCAGTGCCTCACAGATGCTAGCCAAGTGTTCTACCACCGAGCTACAATTCGAGCCCTCTAATAAGCTTTTATATTCATGGTTACTTAAGTAGGGAAGTTTACAAACTTTAAAGTAGGTATGGGGATAGGTGTGTGGGTGTATGTGAATACACCGATATGTGAGTGTGGTTTTGTAATTATATGTTCAATGTGGTCATTGCCACAAATAAAATAAAACATTTTGGTAGAAAACAGGAGGAAAATTGGAAGAAAGATTATTTTTTTTTATGAAAAATAGCTTTAGATAGAGCCATAATAATTCAGGAAAGACTGTAAAGTATTGTGATTCTCTGAACATAAGCATGCTCAATTTTGTTTATTGAAAAGCTTATGTCCACCACCAATTGGGACGAGTAGATTCAGACAATTTAAATTTTCTATTACCTGTATTTCTTTTATTTTAAATGAACAAAAACCCCTGCTCCTTCTTTTACTTTATGTCTCTTTACTAAAATGTATGTTTTGTTCGTGTTTTTAGTCAGAACACCTTTTATTTTGAGCTGTTCCCATTCTGTCTGCAGTTCTTCCTTTCAAACAAAGAAAGAGAACTTGGATTGCTATTGAACCAAGATGTTTATCCTTGAACTTCATTGTGTAATCAAAGGGAAATTTACAAGTCTGAAAAATGGGAACTGACTTCCAGAGCCAGGGAGAGGAACAAATTCGATAGCTGCATTATTAGACCACCTTATTAGAATCCTTCAGGGAAGACATAACTGTGGTGTAAATCAGTATCACCAAGGAAAAAAGCTCTAGGCCTCATTTCAAAACCATGACAGACAGCCCAAGAATCTCAGAACACAAGTACCATTTAATTCTTGGTTCCTGGAGTGAGAGTTTGTTATGATGCCCTTGCTTCTTAGCTTCCTGTGAACAAAAATCTAGATACTGGGATGGAAAGCCATGGCAGACAGGTGCAGTAGCATGGCGACATTAAATCAAGAAGTCTTTCAGAGGATTACTAGAATATCAGTGATTTCTCCAGCGTTTCCTTTGAGCTTCCCTTCCTTGATTCTGGTAGCCTAATCTGTTAAGTGTGACTTTAGCTGTTGCGAAGGGCCACTCCAGTTCAGATGACGACTGTCAGAAGGATATGTTTGGGAGCTGATGAGATCTTTAGCTGTCTAACTACTTTTAGAATATAATGTCTTGGGAAGTTTATAAACTTTATGAGTTTTATAAACTTGATGAGTGTTGTAGTTCATAATCAGATACATGTGTTTAGAGCCAGGCTAGGCATTCTTGAGGATCTAAAGAAAGTTTGGTAAATTTTCAGATTATTTAATTATCAGGTCTTGAATACCCATCCACCACAGCAAAGTCAGGAGTTGTACAGGATATAGAGTCTTTGGAGCATTAATAAAATAATGGAGGACCCATAAAAGACTTAAAAATGCAAAATGACATTACAGATCTAACCATTTATATAACTAGTTGCATCCATGCAGAAATATTCTGATACATGAATAAATAAATAAAATAATAATGACATGTGAATACATTCTTCAAATGTGAGTCTTGGTAAGAGAAATATTAAAATCTAGGTGCTGTTTGTGGCTTTACCATTTGCAAACTATACCAATTCCAATCGCCACAGAAAACATTCTTCTCATCTGTAGATGGGGGTTAATCATTGCTCTCTGAACTACTTCATGAGTGTTTACAATATCAAGTGAGATGAAGTATGCAGAAGTAATTTAAAAGATGTATGTGATAAGCACATGCCATGTGGATTTATTATTGTGTACAACCTCACTGAGACTCAAATATATAGAAAACTAGATAGTATACAGTTACCACTAGAGTCTTTCTCTCACATTTGGTATGATTCATCTTAAGTGATGTCCATGACTTTTGCTTCTGTTTTATCCCCTTTCTTTCTCTCTATATTTTTAAGTTTATAAACATTGTTTATATTTATTGTGTACAGCATGATGTTTTGAAATAAGTCTACACTGTGAAATGGCAAAGTCAGGCTAATTCATTACCTTACATACAATTTGTGTATTTGTGTGGTGAGAACACTTAAAATTTGTGCTCTTGATGACTCTGAAGTCTATAGAACATTGCTGTCAACTAGTCACCATGTCATACAGTAGATCTCTTGAATTTTCTCCTCTTGTCTAAACTGAATTTTTGAATCCTTTGATCAACATCTTCCAACACTCTTACCCCCAACCTGTGCTCTCTGCTTCTGAGTTCTACATACATGAGATCCCATGTTATTTGTCCTTCTGTGTGAGGATCATTTTATGTCATATGAAGTCATTCAGGTTCATCCATTTTGTTGCAAGTAACAGAACTTCCTTCTTTCACGAGACTGACTAGTATTTCATTATGCATATATCCCACACTTCCTTTCTCCTTTCCTCTGTTATCAGATGATTAGGCTGATTCCGTGTCTGGCTATTATGAATAATGCTTCAGTGAACCTAGGGATGCAGATATCTTTTCATCATACCAATTTCATTTCCCATGGATACCTACTCAGTAGCAGGATGGCTGGATCATAAGGTAGTTCTAATTTTAATTTCTTGAGAAACTACCATGCTGTTCTTAATAATGTTAGAACCAAATTACACTCCCACCTATAGCTTGCAATTTCTTTTCCACATTTGCTGATGCTTTTTATTTTCATCATTTTTAAATTTTTTATTTTTATTTATACATGACAGTCGAATGTATTTTGACATATTGCACATACATGGAGTATAACTTGCCATTCTTGTGGTTGTACATGATGTTGACTTATACTGGTTGTGTATTCATATATGAACACAGGAAAGTTATGTCCAATTCACTCTACTCTCTTTTCTATTCCCATCTGTCATCATTTTGATAATAGTCCTTCTAACAGCTGAGGTGATATCTCTTTGTGATTTTTAATTTGCATTTTTCTAATAGTGATTTTGAGCACTTTTGAGATACCTATTGGCCATTTGTATGTTTCTCTTTTGAGAAGTGTGTATTTATGGTTTCCCTCATTATTAACTGGGTTATTTATTTCTTGCCATCCAGCACCACTATGGAAAAGGCCATCTTCCCTTCAATGCATTGCTTTTTCACCTGTGTCAAAAATCTGTTATGCAAGCTAATGTGGGTCAGTTTGGGGATTCTCTGTCTGTTCCTTTCACCTGTGTGTCTATTGCTGCACCTATGTCACGCCATCTTGGTTATTATAACTATTAAGTACTTCATTTCAGGATGAGTGATTCATCCCACTTTATTTTTATTTGTTCAGAATTGTTGTAGCTAATCTGAGGCTTGTGCTTTTGCATGTAAATTTTAGAATGACCTTATGTATGTCTACAAAAGACCTTGCCAAGATTTTGATAGGAATTGCAATAAAGCTATAGATTAATTTTGAGAGAATGGACATCTTTACTGAGTTGAATCTGTTAACCCACAAACATCTTTACTGAGTTGAATCTTTAATCTGTCTATTTATTTAGGTCTTTTTTTTCTTTTAATGGCATTTTGTAATTTTCAGGATACAGATTCTGTACCTGTTTTGTTAGTTTTATAAAAGTATTTCATTGCTATGGAACAATTGTAAATGGTAATAATATGTTTCAAATTAATGAGTGTTCTCTCAGAGATCCCTCCCTCCCCCAAAGAAAGAAATGTAGGGTTAAAAACAGACCTTAAAGATGTCTGATCATAGTTGATGTTTTATATGATGCCCTGCCTTCCTGTCTGAGGGGGTTTACCATCCCAGTGAAGCCAGTGACCAACTACAACCACAGGCTTCATCTAGGAACCTTTGTTCTCATATTTTTAATTGAAAATCTGAGCTGAATGACCTTGAGGTAGTTCCTCATACCCTGAAGTTTAATGTTCCCTTTTTATAAAATTACATAATAATGCTAAATAATGCAGGGTAGATGTGATTAAATTTAATGAGATAACATATGAAAGTATCTAGCATACAGTAAATAATCAAGAAATGTTTCCTTCCTTTCCCCTTTTCTCTTCTACCTTCTCTCTCTCTCTCTCTCTCTCTCTCTCTCTCTCTCTTCCTTCCTCTTTCTTGCCATTCATATTTATGACACCTTGTCAGTCCTTTATGGTAGGTGGAGACAATCTATCTGTTCCCATCTAGGGATGGTCACAGGTCTCCTACAGCCTGGCTGGTTGATTTGGAGGCTGGCTCCCCCATGTTCAGCTGGTCCCCTGGAATTCCTCCCCCTCCTCCTCCATACCTCATTCTGCTGGATCATGTGGCTGGTGATGAGGATAATTAAGTGACAGTTTGTTTTTTCATTTAAAATTCTTATGCTAAGCTGTATGGTGAGTTTTCATGCACAATGAGCCACTGCCTATGTTTTCATGAAAGGAAGGTGGTCTGTGGTCGTTAAGTAGCATGAGTAGGTGAACATGGCTCTAACAGGCAACTGAAGCCCCTCAGGTTTTATTTCATTTGGGTGCAGACCTCAGCAAAATATAAAATAGTAGAGAAGCAAGCAGATGCAGAGACTCTCCTGAAACTCTTGGCCTGAGCACATAGTAATAGTCCCAGCTGAGAGTGGGCCAAGGAAGATCGTCAGCCTCCCAGGAGAATCCGCCTGAAACAGGAACAGTTTATGTAGAAGCCTTTTTTAAGACATTAATTAATTAATTAATTAATTTGTTCTAATTTGTTATACATTACAGCAGCATGCATTCCAATTCATAGTACACAAATGGAGCGCAATTTTTCATTTCTCTGGTTGTACATGAAGTAGAGTCATGCCCTTCAATAAATTAATGTAGAAGCCTTGAAGAAGTGCAGGAAGGGAAAGTAATTCCTCCTTTAGACAACACTCAAATTTAACTGGAGTCTTTCTACAGCTGATTATGCTGTTTTTTTCTTCTCCCTGCTTTGACACATTCTTATCCAGTTAATTTATAACAATCCTCTTCCCATCCCCAATAGAAGCTGAGGGCCAAATGTATGACTCTGGGATTGTGCTGGACCTCAGAAGCCCTTGTAAGTGCAGACTGAGGGCATCGACTACAGCATCCTAATTGCTGTCAGATGACCAATTATTCTAAAGGGTCAGAGCCTAGAAAAATTATATTACATCTGTCCTCCACTCACAGGTGTCAAACCAAGATGGAAACTGTAGACAAGAAAATCCAGTACAGCCCCAGCTTTGAAGGATAACTTATGAGATAAGGAAGCTTTTTTTTTTTTTAAATCTATTCATTTTCCATTAGAAATTTAAGTGCTTCTTTTGAATTGTATTGGTTTAGGATTCAGAGAGCCACTCAAAATAGAACTTTAAATGATTGTTGGTCTTTGATAATGTATATTTTTAATTTCTCTTCAAGGGCTGCTTGTCCTGGTGATAATTTCTCTCCTGGAGTTCCCCCTTTCAGGCAGTTTTAGTAGAAGTCATGAGCACAATTGTGTTTAGAGCACAGTTAGCCCACAAGAGTAAGCTGGCCTCTGCCAGATTCCTGCCAAATGTCTGATGCACCCAGCCTGAGCTCATCTCATCTTCTGGAGCCTAATGCTTAATGCACTGAGCCCTGACCACAGTGAGCTCACCCATATTGATCTCTTCCTCTCCTTTTTCCAGCAAGGACTGAAAATAACCCACCATGCAGAGAAAACACTGTCCAGCTTCTGCAAGTGGCAGAAGAGCATCAATCCCAAGAGTGACCTCAATCCTGTCCATCATGATGTAGCTGTCCTTATTACCAGGTATGCCAGAGACTATGAGGAATCTGGGGGCAGCAAGTTGCATGGAGCTGGTAGCAGAAAGGCTTGCCAATTACTCGTGTTTATGAGATTCTCACTGTTCTTTGCTACTTTTGTTCATCAGTGGCCTAGGCAGCTCCTGACCCCATCACACTTGGCTAATATGACAGAGCCCTCCTTGATGATAAACTGTAGCACAATGAAGATTTCCTATTTAAACTGGCTGCTTCATCCAGCTCTAAATACAATCAAGAAGCTTGTTTCCAGAGCCTCATAAAAGACTCCTGTAACTCCCATTCATTTGACCCAGCTACACCACTGCTGAGTATTTATCCAAAATATTAAAATCAGCACATGGTAGGAATACAAGGCCTACCCAGGTTTATAGCAGTGCAATTCACAATAGCCAAGCTGTGGAACCAGCCTAGGTGTCCATCAACAAACAAATGGATAAATAGAATGTGGTATAAATATGGAGTTGAGTTTTATTCGGCTATAAAGAAGAGTGAAATTATATCAATTTCAAGAAAATGGATTAAACTAAAGAACATTATGTTAAGTGAAATAAACCAAACTCAGAAAGTCAAGGGTTGTATGTTTTCTCTTACGTGTGGAAAGTAGAAAGAAAAAAAGAGGAAAAAGGGATCTCCTGGAAATAGAAGGGAGACCAGTAGAATTAAAGAAGAGTTTCAGGGGAAGAAGGTGAAGGGGAAAGGGGAGGTACTGGGGAAGAAAATGATCAAATTACATTATGTGCCTATATAAATATGTCATGATGAATCCCACTATTACATATAATTGCAATGCATCAATAAGAAGTTTTAAAGACTTCTGCAACTTTAAATCAGTGGAATTTCCAATTCTTTATTTTTATGTTTAAAAAATTCTCCAATTAATAAAATGCAACTTTCTCTACAGAAATCTATTTTCTTTTTTAAAGCACAAAGCAAACACACACTAACTGTTGTTGAGAATATAAGGAACAGGTGCTCCATTGAGTAGGCAGAGTGGTTGGGTTATACCTTTCTCCCTTTTATCCCCATAACAATATGGTTCTGTTCTGATCACACATAGACCCTGTGGTACTAATAAAAACCATCAAGCCTTCCAGGACTCATAACTGTGAAGAGCCAGTGAATTTTCCTGGTCAGCCCAGGTCCTTTGAAGTCTGTTTTCTTATTTATGCCTAAACCATTTATTGAGCTAATAAATGTATTGAACTCACCCACCCCTACTCTGGAAGAACCATATTCCTACAATTTTTTTTTACTTTCTTCCCCCCTCTGCCCCCCGCTTTAAAACTAAACACTTAGTAAGCTCTCCATAAACAATTTCTTAGTGGACACGACCTCTTGCCGTATCAACCTGAGAAGGTCAGTGGATCAGCAGTACTGTGTGCCAGGCACTACAGAAGAGTTTACATTCTAAAAGGGATAAATTAGTTTTCTGGGCACCCTATGCAGATTCAGAGGCATTCATAAATCAAAAATAGAAAAAGCCTCTGGGCCCTGCCCTTCAGCCACAGAGAACCAGAGCTCCTGTGCTACATTCCACATCCACACCAACCTATTTTCCGGGAGAACTACTGATCAACCCAAGGTGTCACAGAACCCAATGAACCTACTATTACAGGTTTGTGCTAAAGATTTCCCTGGGAACATATTTGCATTTAACCAGGTTTTCATAATTTCACTTGAAAAAGTGATTCTGATGGTTGGAGTTTCTGATCAGAGTAAGGCAGGTATTTGTAGAGTATGGGGACTGATTTTTCATCTCCTGTAGACATTCTTTGCACTGCATGATGACAGAACCAAGGTATTCGAAGGAAGCCTGTCCTTCACAGGACAGCCCATTCCCAGGGCCTTCTTAGAAGTGGAAAGACTTTCAAGTTCTAAAATAAAACTCAGTAATATTGGCATTTTGGGCTGGATAATTCTGTTTTGTGGGTTGTTGTCTTCTATGTTGTGGTATATTTAGCAGCATCTCTGACCTCTGCTCATGAGATGCCAATAGCATCCTCATACAAGTTGTGACAACCCAAACTGTCTCCAGATGTTGACAAACATCCTTTTGGAAGGGATGAAAAGCAAAATCACCTCCCTGCCCCACTCAAACCATTTTGAAAACCATTGGCCTGAAAAAATTAGTGGGATCAGGGAGAAAAGGAGATATGAGACTGAGCTTTGCCAGTACAGACTAGTCTGAGATCCACATTAACAGAATTCTCTAAAGAGCTGTATTCAAGAGAAGGTGGATTTGGCTGGGAACATAGTCCATGTGTTTGCACTGGCAGCTAGTGGTGGCATTCCAAGGCATATTTTCTCTTATATACTGTCCCTGGTGCACAGTGGAAGTTGAGCTAATCTCCTTGTGGAGGCTGAAGCCCCTTACCTGAAAGAACCATATTCCTACAATGTTTTATTACCTTCTCCCCCCACCCTTTAAAGCTAAACACTTAGTAGGCTCTCCATAAATAATGACCTAGTGGACATGACCTCTTGCCATATCAACCTGAGAAGGTCAGTGGAGTAGAACTGAGGGCCATGCATCTTCCCTAGAAACTCCCTGAAGACCTGCACTTTTTGAATGAAATAGTAACAAGTGCATCCTGCAGAAGAGATAGGAGCATGTTCAATTGTTTCTCCTATAGAAATATTTAAATGATTGGGTTGTATGACGTAGCTCAATGAGCCACCCAGAGCTGCTGCCATTGAGGGCAGGACTTAATCTGTGGTGTGTATGTGCTGAGAATGAGCTGTTCCCTGCTGTTTCAGCCGTTGCCATCCAGAGAGATACCCCTCACACAGGTTCTCAGACCATGGGTCTTTTCCATGGCCCAAAGGACACAAAAACCAGGAGACCATTTTATGCTAGAAATGGGGCCACACAGCTCCATTAACAAAAGGTTTCAATTATCTAAAGCTCAGGACTTCATTGATATTCATGCTAGTCAAGAAGTATTGGCCAAGAGCTCTTCTTATACGGAAGAAACTCAAATGCCCAATTAATCACTCTTCCAAAACTCTTGTCAGTGATTGAAATAATCCGTGATAGAATGAGAGCACATTTTTTACATTTAAAAGTTGTAACTATTTTTTATGAGGTTCTAGGAACCTTTCCTCTCTTTTTCCAGGGTCAGTAAATAGTGAATTACTGGTTACAAGAAGCAGCAAGATTTGAGAGAGTTTGTGTGTGTGGTGGGGGTGGGGGGCGTGCACTCCCTCTTGTGCGAAGTATTGAGAGTGTGTAGGGGCTAGACAATTGATTTGATTTTTGTATGATAGAAACAATCAACTTTTTCATAAATAAAAGAAGTTCTTCAATGAGGTCTTTTAAACTGTTTCCATTAGTGTCCCATAGGTACACCTAACAGTGGGGTCCATCCCAACACATCATTCATGCATGGAATGAAATTCGGTCCACCTCATTTCCCAGCACTCCCTCCCTCTCCCTGCACTCTACTTCACCGTCCTGCCTTCATTCATCCACTCCACTGTTTCTCTAAGTTGATGCTTTACAGGTGTACACAAAGGTGGAGTTCACTGTGGCAGATTTATAAATGGACGTAACATAATTTGGTCAATTTCGTTTCAGTTCTTTTCTTTTCCTCTCTCCTCATTCCCCCTTAATCCCCTTCCTCTACTCCATTGATCTGCCCTCTAATTTCACGGGGTCTCCCCATTTTCCCCTTATTTTGCTCTAGCTTCTGCATATGAGAGAATATTCAACCCTTAACTTTCTGAGTCTGGCTTATTTGACGTAGCACGATGTTCTCCAGTTCTGTTCTTAGACCGACAGATGCCATGATTGCGTTTGCTGCTTGGCTATTGTGACTTGTGCGGCTATAAACATTGATGTGGCTATGTCCCTATAGTATTCTGATTTTAGTTCTTTTGGATAAATAATAAGGAGTCAGACAGCTGGGTTAGTGGTGGTTTCATTCTTAGTCTTTGAGGACTTTCCATACTGCTTTCCAAAGTGGTTATACTAATTTGCAGTCCCACCAATGTGTGAGTCTACCTTTTTCCCCACATCCTCATCAGCATTTGTTATTTATTATTTGTATTCTTTTTTTGGGGGGGTTATTTTATTTTATTTGGGGGGGGGTACTAGGGATTGAACTCAGGGGCACTCGACCACTGAAACACCCCCCCAGCCCTATTTTGTATTTTATTTAGAGACAGGGTCTCACTGAATTGCTTAGGTAGGCTTTGAACTTGTGATCTTTCTGCCTCAGCCTCCCAAGCAGGTGGGATTACAGGTGTGTGCCACCACAATTATTTGTATTCTTGATAATTGCCATTCTGACTAGAGTGAGATGAAATCTCAATGTTGTTTTGATTTGCAGTTTCCTGATGAGTTTTGAGCAGAGAACTCAGGAAGACTAAAAAGAAGTTCCATTATTGGGAAAACCCCAGTCACTTCTGATTGTCCCTTCCCTACTTAAAAGTTCAAATTAACTTTAATTTTCAATAAAATCTTCTCCTGTTGGCCAAATCATTTAATTTGGCCTCCTGATATCAAGAGCAAAATCAACTCAAAATAAATATTTAACACATCCCCCCCACAGTTTTTAAGTGTTAGGGAAGTATTATAATTAAGAGGTAAAATCAGAATAAAGTGAATTCAAAATTATCCCCTTCATTCACACGGGCTTTCAGAACTTTAAGCATATTCTACAGACTATATTGATGTAAATTTACACCTAGACGTGTTTCCAGGAAGCAGGTTTCTTCTAGATATTTCTTTGGGTCCCTAAAACATCTCTGTCATCTGCTTTCAGAAAAGACATCTGTGCTGGTGTCAATCGCCCCTGTGAGACCCTGGGTCTGTCCCACTTGTCAGGAATGTGTCAGCCTCACCGCAGTTGTAACATCAATGAAGACTCTGGACTCCCTCTGGCCTTCACCATTGCTCATGAGCTCGGACACAGGTAAAGGGCAGAGCAAGTTGACACCAGCTTGCCATGTTCATGCATCAGTATCAGTAGAAGGAATAAAAATTACCTTAAACTGTTGGGAGATGTGAACTGTTCTGTGGCTTGAGGCTCATCCTCCTAGAACTCCACTTCTCCATCTGTGAAGGGCCAAAAGAGCACAGTTCACAACTTCCAGTGCCTTCTCTGCCCTGACCACTTCAACCCACATACATCAACAAGACCACCACAGTTCTCTGACTCTGAATGGGGTGAGCAGAGGCAAGGAGACCAGTTACTCCTGAATTAACTCAGTTGTTTAATTCAGGAATAAATTCTGATTAGTTCTTAGGACATGGTAATATTAATAACACTAAAAAGTCATAAGCCTAACGTTTTTTGTGTCCTTCCTGCATGCCATTGTGCTTGTCATTATGTCACTGAATCTTCCCAACCAACTTATGAAATAGATTCTATTGTTACTGTTGTTAGCGTCATTTGACTTACGTGTATTAAAAAGGAGAACACTGAATAAATAAGACATTGAAACAACTTGAAAAGAACATTAAGTGAACTCCAGTTAACAGGATACCAAAGTTGTTGCAAAATATAAATGTGTGAATTTGATTTTATGAATCTCTTGAAGAGTGGTTTCCAAATGTTTGATTGAAGGCATAATGAGGATTCTGGATAGGCCAAGTATCAAAGATTTCCATGGGGGAAAATCTTAGCTTATTTATAACTTTGTTTTCAACTTTTAGACAGTAACTGTTCTACTTCAGCCAAACAGCATAAGAAAAAGAAAACAGAACAAAACCAAAACAGCTCTGTAGGCTCACGCCTCTGCATGCTAGCAAAGTCTGAGTGTGGAGCTGAGACTTCCATCCATGCCAGTCTGTAACGAATCACCCAGCACTGCCACTTGGGCATTTAAAAAGTTACATAAGGCACAAGGACTTTCATCTTTGCAGGGCAGTTATGAGCACTCCAACCTTCTGTGCCAGTGCAGACAATGTGAGAAGTCAGAAATGCCACTCACTCCAACCTGTAGCACAAGTCAGCTGTGACACCCCTAACAACGCAGGTATCAAGAGGCTTTGTGGAAAACCTGAACTTGTAATTCCAATGTAAAAGATATAAAGAAGAATCAAATGGAATTTGTGGAACTGAAAAAACATGAAAATAAAAATAAAAATCTCAGTGAATGTTCTCAAAAAGCAGAATGGAGGGCACAAAGAAAAGAATCAGTGAACTGGAAAACAAATAAAAATTATGTGATTAGAACAAAGAGAAAAAAGACTGCCAGAAATTAAAAGTCAAAGCAGAATTTTAGAAACACATGAGATTATAACAAAATGTCTTACATTTGGGTCATCAGAAGGAAAGGAGCAAGAATGGGATCAAAAAAGTACTTAAGGTGCAAATGGCTAAAAACTCCCCAGATTTAATGAGGCATCATAGGAAGCCCATAGGTACCTACAGATTTATAAAGCTGGGAGAAGCCCCAAAGGGGGTTAAAGCTAAAGAAAATTCATGCCGAGATCAGTCATAATTAAACTTTGAAGTCTGAAGACAGGAAATCTTAAAAGCAGTGGGAATTGTCTCTTTGCATCTGTAGGAGGAACACACCTTGAATAAAGATAGATTCCCCACCAGAGACCATGGAGGCCCAGAGGAGATGGCACAATATCTTTCAAATGCTGAAAGAAAAGACCTGTCATCAACTAAGGATCATAAACCTAGCAAAGGAAAGAGGAAGGAACAACTTTTAATTCATTTTATGAAACTAGTATTACCCTGATACCAATATCAGACAAAAACACAGTACTGAGGAAAAAACTAAAAAATAATATCCTGCATGAGTATTAATGCAAAAAATTTTAAAATATTAGCAAATAGAATTCCACAAGGTACATTAAAAATGATACAGACACAATGACCAAGTGAGATTTATTTCAAGGGTACAGGCTGGTTCAGTATTTGAAAATCAGTCAGCATAATGCACCACAGTAACAGGCTAAAGAAGAAATATTCATTTCTCAATAATGCAATTCAGAGAGTTTAGAGTTCGTTTTTGTGTTCAATGGCCAGCACTTTCTTTGGTTTTAGGTTTTCTGAGCCAAGGAGGAGATCCCTCCTCCTTCCTTCTGATTTTGTGATTTCAGTTCTGTACCCTTATCTTAATGATGTTATTTTTTAATGGTCTTTGTTTTTACATTAAACCATTCCAATGACTTTTAAACATATAGGCAGAGTATTTAAAAAAATGACATGATCACATCAATTGATGTAGAAAAAGCATTTGACAAAACTCAGCATCCATTTGTTATTATTTTAAAAACTCTCAGAAATAAAAAGAAACTTTCTTAATTTGATAAGGAATATTTCCAAAAGATTGACAGCTAACTTGATACTTGATAGTGAGAGACTGAATATATTCCCTGGATCAGAAAGAAGGCAAGTATACCATTCTCATCACTTCTTATTCAAAGTAGTACTAAAAGCCAGTGCAATTAGACAAGAAAATGAAACAAGAGGCATACATATCAGAAAGGAAGTAATAAAAGTATCCCTATTTGAAGAGAGCATTATCTTATGTGTGGAAAACTCCAGCGAAAACATACACACAAAAAAAAAGAAGAAGAAGAANAGGAAGAAGAAGAGGAGGAGGAGGAGGAGGAGGAGGAAGTGAGTTCACCAAGCTCACAGGACACAATATAAACACATAAAATCATTTGTATTTCTGTATTCTAGCAATGAATAGATGGACACTGAAATTGGAATGAATTAGAAAAAATTCTATTTCACGCTTTTATAATTATGTCAAAATAAATACTATTGTTATGTATAACTAAAAAGAGCCAATAAAGGCCCCCCCCCAATTTTTTTTTAAATCTAATACTTTTTACAATCACTCAAAATTTGATTTTGGACTTTGTAGACTTGTAGAGCTGTAGAATGAAATCCTGTTATTTTAAGCCACCGAGTTTATGGTAATTTTTATGGCAACCTTAGGAAAATAATATATCATACATTTAATGAAGAACTAGTATCTATATGAAAAACTTTCAAAACTCAACTGTAAAAAACAAATAATTAGAAAATGTGCAAAAGACATGAATAAGTATCTCACCAAAAGAATGTACAAATATATTTAGTACATGAAACAATGTTTAAAATCACTAGTTATCAGGGAAATACAAATTAAAACCACAATTATATAGCACTACACACCTACAAGAATAACTAAAATAATGAGGTATAACAAATCCCACTGTTAAGTATAATTATAATGTTATCAGTACTAAAAAGAGAAAAAAAAGACTGAAATAAAAATCAGTTATGACACCAAATGCTATCAAGGATGCAAATAAACTGGATCATACCTCCATTGCTGGAGAGAATATAGAATGGTACAAGCACCATGGAAAACAATTCAGTAGCTTTTCTAAAACTAAACCCACAATTACAACATGACCCAGCAATTATACTCCTGTGTTTTATCTCAGAGAAATGAAGATATATTTTCATATCATAATTTGTACATGAATGTTTATGGAAGCTTGATCATAATAGCCCAAACCAGGAAACAACCCAGGATGTTTCAACCCATCAGGGTAAATGGTTGAGGAAACCAGGATGGATACACATCATGGGACACCAGTCATCAAGAGAAAGGAAGAAACTACTAATACATGCCACAGCCTTGATACCCTTCCAAAGAATGACGCTTAGTGAAAAAAGACCATCTCCAAAGTTGACCTACTGTATGATTCCATTTATATAGCATTATAGAAACAAGAAAATTATAGAAATAGAAAACACTGGGGCCAGGTGCCGTGGCGCATGCCTGTCATCCCAGCGGCTGGGAAGGCTGAGGCAGGAGGATCACGAGTTCAAAGCCAGCCTCAGCAAAAGGAGAGGTACTAAGCAACTCAGTGAGACCCTGCCTCTAATAAAATACAAAACAGGGCTGGGGATGTGGCTCAATGGTTGAGTGCTCCAGAGTTCAATCTTCAGTACCCCTCCCAAAAAGAAAATAAAACAGTGGGATTTGAGGGAGGGGAGAGAGTACGTACAGCTATGAAGTGCAGCATGAGAAATCATGTGGTTAGGAAAATGTTTGGTTTCTTGACTGTACCAAGATCAATATCATAATTGTGTTATTGTACTATAGATTTGCAAACTGTTACTTAGGGGGGAGGTAGGGAAAACATGATTATTTCTGTATTATTTCTCACAATTTCATCTGAGCTTGCAGTTATTCTAACATTTTTTAAAAGTGATTTTTTCTATATTTATCTTATTTTTTTATACAAATGGAGCATAACTTTTTATTTCTCTGGTTGTACATGATATAGAGTCATACCATTTGTGCAATCATACCTGTACGTGGGGTAATAATGTATATCTCATTCCACCATCCACCTCCACTTCCTGGCACACACACCCCTCCCTCTTCTGCTCAATCCAAAGTTTCTCCATCCCCACCCTCATTATGGATCAACATCCACTTATCAGAGTAAACATTTGGCCTTTTTTGGGGGAGGGGTTGTTTACTTTGCTTGGCATGCATGATTTTCTCCAACTCTGTCCATTCACCTGTAAATGCCATAATTTCATTCTTCTTTAAGGCTGAGTGATATTCCAATATGTATATATGCCATAGTTCCTTTATACATTCATCTATTGAAAGGCATCTAGGTTATTTCCACAGTTTATTAATAATGTGAAGAGAGAGCCAACAGAATGGGAGAAAATCTTTACCACATGCACATCAGATAGAGCACTAATCTTCAGGATATACAAAGAACTCAAAAACCTTTACACTAAAAAAAAAACCCAATCAATAAATGGGCTAAGGAAATAAGCAGACACTTCACAGAAGATACATAATTGATCAACAAATATATGAGAAAATGTTCAACATCTCCAGCAATTAAAGAAATGCAAATCAAAACTACTCAAATATTTCATCTTATTCCAATCAGAATGGCAGTTATCAAGAATTTAAGCAACCATAAGTGTTACTGAGGATGTAGGGGGAAAAGTTGCACTGATTCAATGCTGATAGGACTGAAAGTTGGTGCAACCACTTTGGAAAGTAGTATCGAGATTCCTTAGAAAATGTGGAATGGAACCACCATTTGACCCAGCTATCCCACTCCTCAGTCTATACCCAAAGGACTTAAAGTTAGCATACTACAAGGACACAGCCTCATTAATGTTTATAGCAGCTCAATTTAAAAAGTTTTTAAAAAATGGTATTGGGCCATGTGCAGATGACCTAAAATATATTTTTTTTTAATGGCAAAAACAGACACTGGGAAGGGAAAGAAAAGGAAGGTAAGAAAACAGAAATGTTTAGAGTTTTGACTAAGTAAGAAAAAGTTGAAAGAAGATTCATGAGCTTGATTTTGAACAATAGAAAAAAATGCTTTAGTAAGACCCCCCCAAAATGGACTAAAGACTTTAGGAGCTTTCTAAGAAGATTTTGTATGTAGCAAAAGATGCTTCTGATACTTCTAATTATCTCCGGACCAAACTGAGAAATAAAATACTGTAAAAATCAATGAAATGGTCTAGAACAACCCAGAGAAGGAAAATGTAATGAACTAATATCCTAAGAAGATACTCGTTGTGATTTACTAACAAAGATACCTCACTATTTCTTGGAAACTTGTTTGTTTCATCACTGATTATACATAACGCTAAAGAGAAGGCAAACTAACTCACCTAACTATGCGTAGGTGAATGCTTTCACTTATTTTGAGAGGAAATTTAAAAATGGACATTTGTGACGGCCCTAGATGATATTAGCCATCCGTCTCTGAAACGTCATGCCACCTTTGTTGGTCCCTAAAGTGAATTACCAAAACTGAAAATAGAATTCCAGAAGGAAATTAAAAAACTTGACACATTGAAAAACAAACTGCTTCCACTGAAGAACAGTTTTTGAACTAGCCACATGGCCCTCACAACTGTATATTTGAGGTAAAGCCATTCATACAACATTTCCTGCTCTTGTGAATTCAAAATTAGCTATGCCTCTCCAACTTCAAAGTCTGACTTTTCAATAGCTCCTCCTATACAAAAGTATCTCTCTGGGTTATTATCACCTTGGAGAAACTATGATTTTTCTCCCTGTTTAATTCCTGCTCTCTTGATATTCTTGTGCTTTGTGCCAGCTTTGGCATCCAGCATGATGGGAAAGAAAATGACTGTGAACCCTTGGGCAGGCACCCGTACATCATGTCCCATCAGCTCCAGTATGATCCCACTCCACTGACGTGGTCCAAGTGCAGCAAGGAGTATATCACCCGCTTCTTGGAGTAAGTGGCAGTACATCTTATGTCAGCCTCACTTGGGTTTCTTTAAGGTGGGAGATGCATTGAATTTTCCACAGAGGAGCTGCTTCCCGAGAAACACTTGTTTCCATCCCCAGACCACAGTGTCAGGGCAGCACCACAGGGATGGAGTCCACATCTGCTTTCTGACCCTGAGACTTAGAGCTCTGCCCTGCATCCTGCCCTTCCTGGCTGCTCCTGCCCCAAGTTGGCTTTTTGTGATAGGACTGAGAATTAAGTTTGGGGAACTGGCAGGAACAATCAGGACCAGGAGTGTTTAGCCAAACCCTCTTGGGGGTAAGATGATGATTTTCCAATTTTCCCACTTCTTTTATTTCCTAAACGTGGTATGGGTATGATTTGCATTTCCTTTTACTAAGTCCCTTCTTAGGTCCAGAGGGTTCTCTGGCATGTAAAAATAAAGTTGTCTTGAAGGACAAAGAGTGAACCAGAAGAATGGAAGTTTTTATTGAATGAAACGCTGAAGGGAATACATGAATCATTTGCTCTCATTTCTCTCATTTAACTTGTTTGCAGCCGAGGCTGGGGATTCTGTCTTGATGACATTCCCAAAAAGAAAGGCTTGAAGTCCAAGGTCATTGCCCCTGGCGTGATCTATGATGTCCATCACCAATGCCAGCTCCAGTATGGTCCCAATGCTACCTTCTGCCAGGAAGTTGAAGTAAGTATTGGATATCTTGGTGCACCTCATGGGTATGTGTAGAGCTTGAAATCTCCAGCATGCTGAAGAAAGGGCCAGGAAAATATTTGGAAATTGGAAGATCCAGAAAGAGAAGCTTTATATTATGGCAAGGTATAAATATACCTATGTTCATAAAAGGCAGAAAAATTAAATCTGTGGTCATTTATATTCCTCTTTGGAATTCTGGAATCTACAAATTTTTGCAACCAGATGGTGGTTGAGACTGTTTCATGGTGATTTTCAGGATTCACAGTGATTCATGCCTACAGACTCCATAGTAACCAACATAATACCTAAAGTTGTCCAAGGTAGGAGTATGATTCATCCCCATTACATTCTTCTCCTTTATTTTCAATATTAAGTCAAGCCTTGAAATCTCACCTTCTAAATAGTTCTTGATTACCTCAGCTACTGATTCAATCTTTCATTATCTTTCCTCGCTATTATAACTCCTACCTAGTCTCTCTCCCATTCAAATTGTTCCTCTGGTTGCTTTAAAAATACACAAATCTAGCCAGGCATGGTGTTACATGCTTATAATCCGAGCAATCTGGGAGACTGAGGCAAGAGGATTGAAAGTTGGAGGCCATCCTGGGCACCTTAGCAAGACCCTGTCTCAGAATAAGAAACAAAAAGGGTTGATTATGGTAGAATATACCTGGTTTCAATTCCCAGTACCATAAAATAATGATGATAATAATAATTAATAATTTTTAAAACCCATATATAGAACCATGGCCTACTTGGTTCTGAGGCTCCTGTGGACCCCAGGATGAAATCCTACCTCCATGTGTGGCACTCGTCTATCATTTGGACCCTGCCTGTTTTGTGAACTCACCCTTCTCCTGCAAAAGTGCAGATATTGAGACACAGATGAGAAGACAGATCTCGCTGAATCCTTGCCAGATTATGTGCTATGTTTTGAATAAGATGAAAAAGATAAACCTTCAAAAATTAATAAGACAAAGTCTCTGTCTTTAAGGAGCTCATGGTGGCAAACGAAATAACAAAAATTTCAACATAGTGAGATAAATACAAAGAGAGACATTGAAAGAACTTAGAAGTGGAAATAAGAAACTGCTTAAAACAAGCAAAACTTAACAGAGAAGGTAAAGTTGGTGCACTTGGTTACCAAGTGACTCCCGTTGTAAATATCTCTAAAATCCATCCAATCCTAGATCTATAGTGGTTAATCGATTGGTCTCCTCCCTAAAACCAATTTCCTCCCCTCTGCTTTCCTCCACCCACCCAAATGTAGCTAAACCAACTTTATAAATGGAAATCTGCGTGTTTTCCCTTCTGATTAAAATACTTGACAGCTTTCCCATTCTCTTAGTAAAGTTCAAATTCCTTAAATTGGCTTTAAAATATGCTCAGGATTATGTTCTCTTATTATCTGGACTTACTCTTAAAATATTGTTTTAATCTTATGTTCTTTAAACCAATAAATACTCTGATTGTGTATACATTAGACTTCTTCACTGATCTTTCATATTTTAGAAACTATTCTTATTTGCCATCTTTTTTTTGGGGGGGTAGGGGGTACCAGGGATTGAACTCAGGGGCATTTAACCACTGAGCCACATCCCCAGCCCTATTTTGTATTTTATTAGAGATTGGGTCTCACTGAGTTGCTCATCATTGCTGAAGCTGGCTTTGAACTGATGGTCCTCCTTCCTCAGCCACCCAAGCTGCTGGGATTACAGGATATGCACCCCCACGCCTGGCTATTTGCCATTTTTTGTATGTCTGTATTTATTTTTGTCTTCCAAATTACCAGTTCTCTCTTCAGATATGTCTTCTATTTAACCTGTCCATTTGTATTGTAATCTCATTTATTATATATATATATATTTTTACTTCTAACAATTTATTTTCTAAATTTTCTGTCATTTTATGATCTCTTATTCCTGATTCAGATCTTTAATGTGATCTTTTATTGCTTTAAGCATATGTCACTCACTTATTTCATAATTTATGCTGGATAATTCTAGTGGTCTGGGTCTTATGTGAGTCTGTATTGGTAGGGTTCCTTCCAGCTCTTAGTTACATATTATTTCCTTGTGTGATTTTTACTTTTATTATAAGATGTTGGTTATGAAATTTCACATTAAAGTTTTCTTCAGGCCTTAGATGGTTGGCACATTCTAAGAGAATTGACCGTTGCTGGGTCAGTTTAAAATAAATTATTGGTTTAGTTTTTGTTTTGTTTTGACTATGTGGGCAGCATGAGGACTAGTGTGGATATAAACTCTCAGGAGTAATAATTTACCATGCCTGAAGTTGAAAGTCAAAGCAGGAAAGTTTTCTGACTATGTACCCAAATATTTTTAGTTCACCCTTTCACTTAAGAGCCAATCTTTTAGGGTTCTGGCCTTATATGGAGGTCTCCAGTAATAAATATCTCCAACTGCCCACCCTAAGCGTTGCCTCCAGTATTCAAGTGCCCTGTAAACCTAAAATCTAGATTATTTAATTTCCACATCTAGATTAATATTTTTGGTAATTTTTAGCCTTACTTTCTTACCAACTTAAGGATATACTTAAAACTTTTTAAAATAGTTTATCCATGGTTTTAGAAGTTTTATAGAGGTAAGGGATTTTCAGCTGTTAGGCGTTGAGAAAACATCATTCCAGCTCTTTCTGGTCAAATCCTCCTTAAACTGTATGTTCATCCATACAGAACTACCTCCATTCCTTGAAAGCCCTGGGTTTTCCTTAACTGCCAGAATTTTTCACATGGTGATTCCTCTGCTTTATCATTCCTACTTGTCATTCAGGTTTCAGTTTAAATATCACTTCATATCTATTCTGTGACAAAGTCCTTTTTAAGATTATATTGTAGTTTCTTGTTTACTTATCTCTACCCTCCTCCATTATAAGCTTTCTATGGAAATTTTTATTTACTCAGCAGTACACATAGTAGCCACTCAATATATAAATGAATAAAACTTCATATTCCTGTATATTACAGCCAATAAATCATTCATTTCCTGTATTAAATTCATTTCCTGAAATACAAAATGTAGCAGCATCCTTCTTTATTATAATTTTTCATTTTGAAACATTTTAAACTCCAAAAATATTTCAAAACTATACAGAGTTTCTGTGTACCTTTCACCCAACATATCATCTTTTATAAATGCAAAATAAACTTACAAGTAAGAACAGAAATCCTCAGAGAGGGAAAAAAAAACTAGAAGTGAAGTAAAGCAATAAACTAACAACAACTTTCCAGATTTTAATTGAAAGTAAGAATGATAAATATATAAAAGAACAATTAATTGTGTTTGAAAGATATATTTAAGGCAGATATCAAGAAAAAATATATAACTTTTGGAAGTGAAAAATACAGTCATTATTTTTAAAATTCAATAATAGGATTAAACAGCAGACTTGATGCAGCTGAAGAGAAAATCGGCTATCTGAAATTCAAAGCTGTGAAAATTACTTCCCATCCTGCTTGAGTGTTTCTCAGAGGCATGTGATGGGAGAGAAAAGTTCTTCAAATTTTGAATACAATAAAATCAAGAGATAGAAAATAGGAAGATCAAGTTGAAACAAGAAGGTCAGAATAGGAAACTTTATTAACAACAACTATGGATTCCAGGAGGAGAGGCAAAATTGGGGCAGATGAACATTGAGAATTTTCTGAAATTGTTTAAAATCTAAAATCTTATGTTGAAGAAAAACAATTCAATGTAGATTACAAAAGTGAATAGAATAATGGGAGATAGGAAGTAGCTGAACCATTTTAGATAACATTTAAGCCACCTGTCAATCTTCTGTCATTCTCACAAGAGTGGAAATGACAGAGAACATGTAGTTCCCTCCCTAGAAGCTAAAACAAACTGATCCTTTTGGGTAATAAGTAAATAAGCTGAAGTGTTCTGAGTGGAATAGTTTTCATTGCTTTCCTTGAGTGGCTCAAATTATAACCACTCCAGCTGCCAAAACTTGGATTTGCCTGTAATAGATGAAACCATCAGTTACCCTGCCCAAGGTAATGAGTACTAGATATTGTCCCACACATAGAGAATAATAGTCTCAACTCTGAAGAAATGGGCTTTACCTCTCATTTCGGTATTGCCTAGTGTAGTCTGCAGACCATGGCAAAACTAGTAAGTACAGTTTGAACTGAGAATCTAATGATTGCTTTATTAATTCTTATCCACTAGCCACAGTGGCATTTATTGTGAGTGCATGTATTTTGCCACAAATGTAGAAATGCTGCTGTGTAGATTTTGAACATACCAAAAAAGCTCAGTCTCATATTTGTTTTCCAGAACGTTTGTCAGACGCTGTGGTGCTCAGTAAAAGGCTTTTGTCGCTCTAAACTGGATGCTGCTGCAGATGGGACAAGATGTGGTGAGAAGAAGGTGATGTGTGAGGCTGAGGAAGGAAAGTGGGAGGGCAGTGGGCCCTGAGTTCTTGAAGAAAGCTGGGGAGAAGGCCCTGGAAAGGGTGAGGCTCTCTCTGGGTGAAGGACAGTGAATGAAGGTCACATAGACCAGCCAGAGGAAAGGGTTCTGTCCCTTCTTTCCCTGATAAACCTCTGGATTTGGACAACAGCATCTGCTGAACCTATTATCAACCATTCTTTTGTTTTGACATTTTCCCCCTCCATATGGAAGATTGGAAAGGACAGCCCAGTGGATTTTTCTTTCCAAAAAAAGTCAGATTTTGTCCACTTATAATCTTCTTTCACATTATCTGACATGACTATTTTTTCCTGAAGTTCTGCCCACTTTAGTAGGCAGGAAGGTCATATATCCAGGAACTCAGAAAACATTAGCTATTCTCCAGGCTGCCTGAGAACAGGATAATTCCTGCTGCACAAGTTAACCACTTGGATCTGATATGGGTTTAGGGCTTAGGAGTTTAGCTTTCATGCAGCCTGAGTGTGGCACGACCCGTCACTGAGATAAATAGAACCTGGTCAAAATACACAGTGATCAGAAAGAATGAGGAAAAAAGAGTCCAGCATATAGAACATGCCTCCATCCTTCAAAAATATGACCATTTCTAACAACCAAGCTGCACTTCCTTTTGTTTTAATGTGTACATGTTCACTCTCCTAAACTGAGAGTTGTGGAAAAATTGTGTTGACGAGGGAGAGAGTAGATATTTTCTGAGTCACTTGAAAGGTTAAAATTGCAAACAATGGCTAGGAAAAAAAAAGCAGCTATTTTCCCCCTTGAGCTAATAAATTACTTCCTACAACTTGTGTTTTGGAAAATGAAGTGAACTTTTATGCTGGGGAGTGTTCTGCTGCAGGCATAAATACCCACAGAAGCTGTAACAAAGTGCTACTCTAATGCCAGCCATGAACTGTTAGGACCTGCACCAGAAAGTAAATCAACAGCTATATCATTAGCATACTAATTGACATGATGCATAGAGGAAGTGATATGTTGGTTTACATTCTAGCATGCAATCGGCCAACCAGGCTTTGAGTAGCACCGCTGTAGTGACTCTGAAAAGGCACCATACAGTTCCCTTCCATTCCTGAAACTGGTTTTGAAAACCAAGACTCTGGGAAAACTCTTTTATAAGTCCTTCTTTGTTTGCTATCTTAAGTGTGACTGCAGAAAACCTACTTGCTCTGGGAGGATTGGGTGTAGACTTGGGTGTAGACTTCTAGGGTTCTGGGCTTGGCTTGCTAAGATCCTTCCTGACATTTGCATCTCGTCTCTTCCCTTTGCAGTGGTGCATGGCGGGCAAGTGCATCACAGTGGGGAAGAAACCAGAGAGCATCCCTGGAGGCTGGGGCCGCTGGTCACCCTGGTCCCACTGTTCCAGAACCTGTGGGGCTGGAGCCCAGAGTGCAGAAAGGCTCTGCAACAACCCTGAGTAAGCCTGGCCAGATCCACCTCCTTCCCTGCCTTCCACAAGCACTGAGAGGCCAGTGTCGAATGGCAGGACTTCAGTGACCCCAAGCCTCCTTGGGAAATTAAATGGGTTCCTAAAGACAAATGGAGCCTGAAGGTTCACAGAGGGTGAAAAAAGAGTGATTCTGTTTTGTTTGGGCTTGGCAGTTGATTCTCAATAACACTTAGATAAGTAAGCTAATTCCATCATTTGGAGAAATAAAGCAAATTTCTTTTCAAGGCACAACCTATGTGGCATACTCTAGGAAATTATGCAATTAAATCCTTCCACATAACTCCACTCTATCAGTAAGAGATTAGTTATGCATAATATTCATGGTAGGATCGTAGCTACTTTCAATCATAATGAATGTACAGTTTTATGAAGATATTATTTTTCCCTTAGGTAACTAATAAAATAGGTAAGCACATTGTAAATTATTTTATGGAAAGATACTATAAACTTTATAGGAGCCTGTTAAGGATTCCATAGAAATTACTTCACCAGCAGTTTTTTTTTAATTGAATTGCTTGATTTTTCATGTATTTAAACTTCAAGCCTCACTCTCCTTCCTTCCTTTCCTTCCTTCTGCTGCAGCCTGACACCTCATTGTCACCACGTCTTGTTCCATCTGCAGTGGGGTCCAGTTACCCTACTGGAGAGTACACGTGATGGATAGATATTGCCCCACACATAAGGATGACAATCTCAGCATTGAGAAATATCTATCCTCTCATTTCCTTATTGCCTAAAATGGCCTACAGACCATTGCTTATGAATGAGGACAAAAACTAAGTATGTGTAAGGAACAGATAAGTCACATTAAGAAAAGTGGGGGGGCTGGGGTTGTGGCTCAGTGGTAGAGCGCTCGCCTCGCACATGCAAGGCCCTGGGTTCCATCCTCAGCACCACATAAATATAAATAAATAAAATAAAGTTAAAAAAAAGAAAAGTGGGGAGAGCAGTATAGAAAATCTCATGAACATTCAAAAGAGCCAAGTACAGCAGAGCCACATAAGAATTATAAACACAGTGAGAACTTGAGAGTCAACCAGACCTCCGCCCCGCAGGCTGCATGGTCAACCTGTACAGGACCATGATAAGAGCATGGGCTATGGATTAAATCAAACAAGGGTCCAAATCCTGACTCTGCCACTACCCTGGACACTTGGGAAGATGTCCTACTTTTATGTGCTTTTATCATGATGTCATCGAACTGCCTTTGTCCTGAGAATATCTTCAGAAACTCTCCTTTCATTAATCCTTTCCAACCAGCCTTAACTTCCATGGCTCTCTCTCTTTCCATGGCTCTCTCTTTCCATGGCTCACTCTCTCTTCTAAAAACCCCACCATACTCATAGTCAGGGATACATTGTTGCCACCTTAAATTATCTCACTTCTTTGGTTATTTTTTTCTTAACAAAATTATAAATTTCCAGGAAGTATAGAACATGGCTTGACCCTCTTTCCTGCCCTCTTGTCCCCAAGCATGATGTTGAGCACATGGTAGTATATAAATACTGATAGATTATTATTCACAATAACCGAAAAATGCTATCATTTACTGAGTTCTTACTTTGTGACAAGAGTTGCTTTATTAGAGTAACTTTATGTGTATTGTCTCATTCAGTCCTTTCAACTCATGAGATATAAAATTTCATGCTCATTTCACAAATTTATAAAAAAAAAAAAAACAGGTTCAGAGATATAAAATAACTTGTTCAGGACCATCTAACTACTAAAGGTAAAGCCAAATTCCAACTCCAGGCTGTTGGCCCTATTTTGCTGCACTATAATAGTAGTCACAATTCCTCATTCAGATGCTGAAACCTGGAGGCAAAAAGGTATATGTGGATCACCTTAGAGTCTTCTGGAAGGATACATGGTTCCTCCAGTTCCTTGGAAGCAATTCCATGATATTCCTCCCTTCTTCTCTTTTGAGTGATCCTAATAGAGAGATTGTCATGCTCAAGTGTATTGAAAAGGAAATTTAAAAATTGAGAATGTATTCTAAAGTAAGAGTAATGAATTCATTTATTGAATGCTTATTAAAAACTCAACTATGCTCAAGGTACTGTTTAGATACCTTACAGTACATAGAACTTAGGTTTGGTAATTTAAAAAAAAATTATGTTTAGGTACAAGTTAAGGAAGTGCATACAGTTGGTACATGAAGTGTCACTAAAGAGAGGAGACAGAAAATAACTTCTGGTTGGAATTCAGGAAGGATTTATGATGGAGGTGACCTTTAATTTGTCCCTAAAAAAATGGAAAGGATGTCGACATGGAAAGACTTAAGATAAAGGAATTCTATCCAGAGGCACAGGAAAAAAAAAATAATAAATAAGACAGCTTGTACCATTGGAGCAGTGTAGGAAATAAAGTTGTTAAATAGAGTTGAGACAGGTTCATAACGGCCTGGATAATCAAGCTCAAAAGATTGTAATTGATTCTGAGGCTATAAGGTCCACTGAATGCTTTTTAAACAGGAAGCTAGGATAATTAAGGTGACCTAAAAGTGTCTTCAGATAATAGTGTATAGTGTGGATTGAATGAGGAGAAAGTGAGGAAAGGGAGACATAAATGGAGGTAAGAGTCCAGCTGGTTTGGTAACTGGGATTCAGGAAGAGGTAGCAAATATAAATACAATTGATTCCCAAACAATTGATTGACTATTGTCCTAGGAAGGCAACAGTTGAAAGATTCTGAATACTCTGACCACTGTTAACTTTCTAAATAGGAAATAGAGAAGGATCAGATTTTGGAAAAAAAAAATGATGTATCCTTTTGCAGCATATATTTTCCCTTGGGGGTATACAGTTGAAAAAGTATTGCAAAGTAGGCAACTATACACATAGCACTAAAGTGCTGTGTATATAGCATAGAATGCAACACACACAAAAACACAACTTGGAAGGGTTTTAAAAGGTGAGTTTTTAGGGCACAAAGAGAAATAGTTTGGCCAGGAACAATGTTGTATGGTCAGATGGCAGGGAATTTTTTTTTAAAGGATAATATTGGCCTTTTGGGAAACTAAAAGAACAGCTGTCTGTTTCACTTGTAGACCAAAGTTTGGAGGTAAATACTGCACTGGAGAAAGAAAGCGATATCGCTTGTGCAACGTCCACCCCTGTCGCCCAGATGCACCAACATTTCGGCAGATGCAATGCAGTGAATTTGACACCGTTCCCTACAAGAATGAATTCTACCACTGGTTTCCAGTTTTTAATTCAGGTAAGAAACTGTAACAGTATATCTCAAATCTTAGGCCACATTTTTATTTCACATTTTCTCTAAGTTGAACAAAGAGATATGTACCATCAGGAGTTTTGTGTTTTGGAAGAAACACTGACCTGGTGAAATTGATCAGTAAATGTTAAAGGCTCAGTATATGTCCAATTCTGCTCTGTGGGAGATGAATAAGACATTTGTCAAACACAGTGACTCGCTTCAAAACAGCTGAGGTGCATCGGAGCACCTACATGGGGCACGTGGGCATTCAGCTACTAATTGCTTATTGATGGGCATGTGAAACTGAGTGTAGTTTCAGCAGAAATTCAGAACACAAGGTCATTGTGGGTTTGGAGTATTTCAAAGAAGGCTCCCAAGGAAATAGTCGATGATTCTTAGCATGAGTAATTTTTCTACTGAAAAAATAAAAAGGGAAGGCATTCAAAATAGAGTCATTCGAAATGGGAAGAGACTAGCACAAAGAAAGGCAAGATAACAGGAATGGCTTCATTAGAAATGAGAGAGACCCAGCCTTGGGCCAGAAACCAATGCTTCATAGGCACAGAGCAGTTATGAGAAGGTTCAAAAGCAAAATCAAATGTCTAAAGGATGCACATCAGGAAATGGGGAGAATCAAGTTGGAGAACACAACAGCAGCTTTGGCAAAACTTCCAGTGAGAACCATTGCCCATTCTTTCCTGAAAATGAACCAGGATTAATGATGATTAGCTATAGATTTACATCAGAAGGCATTTTATCAGTGCTCTTTGTTGTGATTTGAGTGGGAAACAAAAAGGCTTTCCGAGGCTAAGGAGATTCCAGGCAAAGTGGTTAAAATTAACTACTTAAATTTTTCATGACTTTTAACTCCTGAAAGTCTTGTGATAAGACATAAGAAGAATCATAGATTGGAGAATAACATCTTTGGCCTGTTAACACAACGATGTTGTCAGTAACTTTAGGAAGACTCTGTGGCGCTTTGCCCATGATGAGTCACCCAAATACCCTGATGGCTAGTTGTTGTCAAGGGCAACAGCTACTCCTTATCCCTAACTGTTTAGCATCATTCATGTTCTGTGGCCGTCAGCATTTGGTTATTGGTAGAGTTGAACTTCCTTGTCTAGGCATCTGAATACAGGAAACTCATTTGTGTATTCATGTGGATTTCATGCTAATGATGAAAGGTGCATTCAGTTGGTATTATCTATGCCTGTATCTTACACATTCTCTATTTTGTTGAATCAAAGCAGAGCATTTGGATTAGTGGTTTTAGGGACCCTGAATAAGTAGCCTTCCATGACTAAAATAGATAACCTCCCCCGTGGTATAACAGGTCCTTATTCTTGGTCTTTTCCTACCACAGATATAAGGTTGAACTTGTGTGATCTTAACTGATGGCTCAAGTATAACTGGACTTAGAATGAAAAAAATTCATTCAGCTTTGCTTTTCATTTATTTACAAGTTTTGTTATGTGCCTACCTTTTAGTCTAGTGTAGCTGTCAATACTAAGCAATGATAGGCATAAGGGTAAACATCTGCTTCATTCATTTTGGAATGATTGATTGATTGATTGGTTTAATTTGCTCCCTACTGAGTTCACTGTCTCTCCAGGGTATAAACAGCCATCCTCTATCCTGGTGATTTCTGTACAGCTCCTGTGCTATTGTCAGGTGCGGTGACTTACCTACTAACAAAGAGTACCTACCACCTTGACCAACACACATGAAATGCATCAAAACTCTTCCTTAACTAAACAAATATTTTTATACACTTTAGTAAGTTTGATTTTTTGCTTCTAATGACCATTTCTTAATTTTAAAATATTGAACTATCTTGTTTCAGCAGAATTGAAAATGAAACCTTTGATTAAGTTCATGCAGTTACCTGAGCTTCCTTTGAAAAGACTAATTACAGGATGAGGGTGAGAGTTTACCAGTAAATTGATTTTAGTGCTTTCACGTTACCTAATTATAAATGGACGTGAAAGCTCTTGAAAACCAGAGGGACACACACACAAAAAAAACATATTTCTGCATTTAACCTCATTTTTATTTATCTATAGAGATTCTTTCTTGGGCCTCTGATATGCTGTGCTCCTAACATTATGGTAACTCCTTTGAAAACCAGAGTTGTCATCCCTGAATATTTTCTATTTAACCTTTGAGTCACTTAGAAAATTGAGGTGTTTTTTCCCCCCTCTTTCCTAGTCCCTTGGGGAAGAGAAAAAGAGACAAGTAACATCTTGCTCTCCCACCCTGCACTCATTTGGAAGTCTCAGAGCCTCTGGCCACAGCCCCACTGCTGAGTATTTGACTTCTCTGTGCCCCTTCATGCTTTCCGTTCTCCTTTACCCATTTGCTACCCACAGGGATTCTGATGGTTCTTGGCACCCAGGGAATGGTGTCAGCCTGCAACTGTTTATGCCTCAATGTGTTCNGCAGAATTGAAAATGAAACCTTTGATTAAGTTCATGCAGTTACCTGAGCTTCCTTTGAAAAGACTAATTACAGGATGAGGGTGAGAGTTTACCAGTAAATTGATTTTAGTGACTTTCACGTTAACCTAATTATAAATGGACGTGAAAGCTAACTTAGAAACCAGAGGACACACACACGAAAAAAAAAAAAAAAACTCATGGCTCAGACAAAAGGATGTCAGGTAAACAATATGAGGACAATGAAAATAATCAAAGCTATAGAAATGCTCGATTCTATGAGGTTGACTTTTGAGACACAATCTCTGATGCTCATGATGATCACTGAGAATTAAATGCCACCCTTACCTCCTTTTGCAGAACCCTGCGTCACAGGCCAATGTAACAATATCTGCAGTTTCCTCAGAACACCATGAAAGAAAGAGGCCAGAGGAGGGGTTGGCGTAGCAGGACAGGCAACCTTACAAAATGTTTAAGTAGCCCTGAACCTTCAATTTGCAATGCCTTATTTAAGCATAAGGTTCTCTCTGGCCTTAGGCACAGCTGTGCTCTGAGGCAGTAAGCTGTGGATTATTACCAGATAGTTCAAGGATTCCTTAGGCTGCTGCACTTATATGAGACTGACATTTTTGTTTCTTATGTGCAGCATGCTTTTTTCAACCTGGTTAGCCTTGAAGGAGGTACTAGTCCCATACTTGAGAAACAGGGTGGGACTCTCTTTATGAAAAAGTGTCATCATTATCACATAAAGGAGACTATTTAGTTTTCTTGTTTGAGAGCTACAGCATTGTGCTTAAAATGAATATATGTGTCTTATAAAAATGCAAGCATACATAATAGAATAAAATAAAAGTGAATTCTTACTGTCCCACCATACTTCATCTATTCTTCAGAGGTTAGTGTTGTTAATGACAGGTTTTTTGCACAAGAATAAAATCTTCTTTGCTGATTCTGCATCTTTCTTGCCTCTCTGAGCAAGATCCTGGCACTGGGTTTGTCTCACTGCCTTCAGGGCCCACAGAGAATTCTATTAATTTATTTGTCCACTTGTGTCCAGATAAGCATTTCATTGTCACCATGAATGTCCTTGACCTCTATCACTAAGGTTAATGCTCATTTTTTGACTGCCTGAGTTGATAATCTCTCAATATTTAAAAATCCCTTTGCTGCTTGATCCAGAATTTTCTCCCTATCAGTGTTGATCATTGTCACATCAGTTAATTCATAAAGATGAACTAAGAGCCTCTTCTAAGAGTAATGTTCTGCTAGTAATCACTGGGAGAGGTGAATGGTAACAGCCACACACTTTCCAACAGTCCCTTGCACAGTTTAGAGACTTGGGAGTCTTGGGCAAGGTTTAATAGTCAGGGATGGATTTGTATTTCTCTGTATCTAACTCCAACACTCTGAGGAAAATTTCTGTGCTTTTTCCTGCCTCTACTGAGCTTTTGAGTCCTCACCATTCTGTTATGACTCTTCCTTCTCAGACTGTGCTGTTTGGTAGTAGCTAATCAATGCTCAAATGACTTGAGTGTCCTTGAGGACATTACAGTATGATTGAGGAGTTTGTAAAATTGAAGTCTTGGAATTGTAGACCTGAGAGGACTGCAGTAGTTATTGTACAACTGGAACACCTTTGAATGAGATCTATAGTCATAGTAAAAGAAAGTTATGGAACCATCTACTATCAGAGCAAGACCTCGTATTCTTTATGATAAACTGACACAATACCAGTTAGTTAGAAGACAGTAAAACAAAGTATGAATTTAATGCTGAATTAATTAATAATGACATAATGGAATAATCTGAAGGGAAAGAGAGTATTTCGGGAAGTTCTTTTGTTTCTGTTTTGACTGGAGTAACAATTAAGCCAGGGTTACAAGTCTGTTGACTATTTGGGAAGATTGGAAAGACAGAGGCACAGAATGCCAAGGCTACCTTTAGAATTCCTCCAGTTAATGATGCACAAGTAAAACCAAAGCTGCCATTTATTGATCACTTACTCTATATAGCATAATGCTGAGTGCTTGACATATAATATCTGTCTCATTTCTCACAATTTACCTCCAAGGCAGATATTATTACTTGTTTTCTTTAGATGAGGAAACTGAGTCATAGAAAGATAAAGTCACTTCTTCAAGGGATAGTCATGAACTAAAATGTTTAAATCTGTTTCTGTAGAAGTGAATACTTCAGCATCTAGTATTTTCCCCCATGAGAAAATATACTCTGAATTAAAGCAGAGCTATCCAGTTAGTGTGCTACCCAGTTTCCTTTTGTATTGGTGTTGTAATTCAGCATTGCCTAATGTGGTGGAAAGTGGTCAGTTTAATGATCTCATCAAAGACATTTTTCTGTTGTTAAAGAAAATGTTGTGTCTGTACACTAGGGGTTTGTAGTGTGGGATCTGAAACAAAGCACCATGGTGGTTTAATCTGCCACTCGTACTGGGAGAGCTTGGTAAGATTTTAGTATCTATGGCTAAACTTTCTCACCTATGAAATAGGTAATAAAATAACTAACTGCATAGGACAGTTGTGATTCTTAAAATAAGATAATCACTGTCGAGCAAAACAAAACCTGGGAAACAATGTTCAAATAATATATTGGCTATTATTTTACCAAGCCAAATTCCTTTGAATTCACTGTATTAACAAGACTAGCTGAAGTCTCTGGATAGTTTTATACTTTGGGGAGTGGGTCAAACAGTACAAATTCACGAAACTGAGACAAACATGGGAACTTCATCATTCTGGAATTCGACGCAGTACCTGGCGTGGACGGAAGATCCAATTATAATCACAAGTGCCTTCTTAAATTTTGTATAAGTGCCCCCTCATCCTGGCCCTTCCCAGCAGTTTTGAAATGGATAAATTTTTAAAGAAAAGCTCCAGAATTATTCAGGCTGCTTTCCTAAATCTGAATTCTGAAGCTTATATTAAAGTCTTAATGAAATAATTCCTTGGATTCAACACTCGATGGATGGTCTCATTGCTGGAAGAAGAATTGCTCCCTGGTGACTCCATGTAGGTGTTTAGTTTTAGCAGTGACAAGGTTATCACACTACCATGAAAGAAGTGCTCCAATTTATCCTCAGAGTCTTTTGGCCCTTTGCCCTGGCACTTTGTCCAGTGGTCTCTTCAACACATTTTGACTTCACCCCACCTTCTCAGACAACCAATTCACTGCACATTATATAAAATTGGTTGGCATTCATTATTTGTTTTGTGCTTTAACACATGTTAACCTCAAGTTCATCCAGAGTCTCGGTGTTCAGAGCATTTGCTCTTAGTTATGTTTGTATGATTTTTGCAGTTTTATTTCCTGGAGAAAGGATGCCAGACTACAAGGCTAACCTAATCTTTCTCTCACTTTAGCACGTCCTTGTGAGCTCTACTGCCGACCCATAGATGGCCAGTTTTCTGAGAGAATGCTGGATGCTGTCATTGATGGTACCCCTTGCTTTGAAGGTGGCAACAGCAGAAATGTCTGTATTAATGGCATATGTAAGGTATTGGGTATGTTTCCTTAATCTACAACTTTATAAAATCATGATCTTTCAAATTCAGAAAGTTACACATTCTAAGCTTACATTTTTGTGGCACTTGCATGTGGTCTGGTTTTTATAAATGGTCTGAGACACAAGAAGACAGACTTCCTGGTGTTCATTACTGTTGAGTTTTTTTGTTTTTGTTTTTGTATCAGGGCACTCGAACACTGAGCCACATCCCGGTCTTATTTTGTACTTTTTAAAATTTAGAGACAGGGTCTCACTGAGCTGCTTAGTGCCTCACTTTTGCTGAGGCTGGATTTGAACTTGCAATCCTCCTGTCTTAGCCTCCTGAACTATTGGGATTACAGGCATGCGCCACCAAACCCAGCTATAGTCAAGTTTCGACCTGAGAAGTTTTCCCTTCTGCTATGCCTTTTATTTCTTGATTTGTTGATCTTCACTGTGGTACTATTTTAAGTTTTGAGTAGAGCCAAGTGGAAGAACCAAATTAAAAGAGGAATTATTAAGAAAAGGCAGCATGGATTATTTCAGGAGCATTAAATTTGAGGGAAAAAATGAAATTATTAATCATTTGTGTAGTGCTTTTCATACAGCATATTAACATTTAATTCTCCATTTATTGTCAACATGAATTTCTTGGAGAGATCGTATAATGTGTAGTTGTAATCCAGGCTTTTGATTCTATGTAATTTTTTCCACACCCACACCATAAATCAACTCCATCTTTTTATAAATTCTTTAGACCTGGTTTGTTAATGCTTTTGAGTATAAAATCATTAAAGGATTCTTTGTCATTGCTTGCAATTTGTTTTGGCTACAAGGAATAAAGCAACAAATCTTGTGATCCAATACCCAAACATGAATCTCAGTTTAAAGAGAAGTTGTCTTTTAATTCATCAAAAGAACAGTAATCTAATTAACTGTTAAATAAACCATAATGGTTTAGCACTGGAGTACTAGACTAGGAACTCAATACCATCATTTTATCAGTTGTGCAACCCTGTACATCTTTCTAAAACTCAGTTTTCTGTGATAAAATTGGGCTATTAATGTAACTACTTTACAGGAATTGTCAAAAAGGGTAAATAACAGATGACCTAGCATATAATAAACTCAGTACATTTTGTTTTTGCAAAAATTTATCATAATTTTTTTTTCCACTGGAGAAAATGGACCCTGTGAAAACCTCTTACCCCAAAATCTCCATCACCCTGGGAATAAGCATTTATCTCCTTGAAGGTGCTTTTTCGTTCATTAGCATGGTGACCAAAACCCAAGAGGCAAGAGGATAAAGCCTGGGAACAGGCATGGGAGAGCTGAGAGCAAGCCATAAGCAGACTCCAGATTTGAAAAGCTCAGGTGAAGTTTTCTTTTAAACCAACTAATACCATTGTAGCTACTAAGAGCCCAAATTAATGTATTTGAATTAGGTCTATTTCAGAGAGTGAGAGAAGAGGATTATCAGATAATTTAACCACAAGTTGCCCCACCCTGTCTAAAGCAGTGGCTCTCGATTCTGGTTATATCTTAGAATCACCTGGGAAGCTTTTAAAAATTATTAATTTCTAAGCTCCATGTCAAAGTTATTAATTCAAAATCTCTGGGACTTGGGGTCCAGACATAGATATTTTAAAATGTCCCCAAGTGAGTAGCATATCCAGCTACGGATGAAAACTATAGATACTGAGAAATTAAAGTGATGCTAAAATTATCTTTTAGATCTAAGTAATTTTGCATGTATAGAGACAGCATTTTTAGCTTGCATTAGAAAACAATGCTTTGAACAAAATATATGGTGGGGTTAAAATAAATTGGAGAGAGGAGGATAGCTAGTTACTTCCAGAACAGATTCAGTCTAATTAGGTCTTGGTAAATTTCCTTTATAGTAGAATCTGAAAATCTGACATGCCAACATGTTGGCATGTACCATAATTTCAACATAGACAGTGGAATACATTAATTATGCAACCACATTAATCCTTAATCTCTATTAAAATCAATTAATTGAATTTAATAAACTAAGGCAGATTCTTTCAGTTTGCCTTCTTTTTACTTGGAGCCAGTTAAAGCATTATATAAGCTAAAACTGCCCACTTTCTGTCTGTATTACACAGAGTTAAGTGTTTAAATCCCCAAAATGATGTCAAATCAAATATACTTAATCATATAGATATAGTTTATCTTCCCAATATCCAGGTTGTAGGTATTTTCAGCCTTGTTAGTCTCTTTGTTCATTTATTTCAGGGGTTTTTTTTTCCTTGAGAGGAATTGAACATATATTGAAATTTTTAAAAAAGATATGTTTTCAGAAAAAAATGTATGCAATGTTTAATCCATCTTCTTCATTAATATGAAAAAGTATTTGCATATATTAATGTATTCAACTGTCTATGTTGAAATTATGGTATTTGCCAACATGTTGGCATATCAAATTTTCAGATTCTACTATAAAGTTAATTTACCAAGACCTGAATAGAACTGAATCTGTTCTGGAAGTAACTAACTGTCCTCCTCCTACTCCAATTTATTTTTAACATGCCCCCAACTCCAAAGTTTGCTTATCAGAGACACAAATTTACACTGTGATTTTTCAGAATATCTACTGTGATGATCACAAGTATTACATGGAATAAACTTTTAAAAATGTGAGCAGATGCTCCCTCTCTCCCCCTCTCTCAGCTCTGAATCTCACTGCACTACCTACTCTCTCAAGCCCCATGCTCCTCTTCCAGCTCTCTCCCTTCTTTCTTTGACTTCAGCTTCTTTTCTCCCAGTCAGCTTATCCTGGCCTTCATTTCCCTGTGAACAGCCCAGATGTCCTGTTCTGTCAAATCATCTGCTTTCTAGACTTCTCTTATCCTTCCACCAGCCTCCTACCCTATGCCCCTGGTTCTGGATCCACTCAGCCACACCCTTGTTAAATCTTATCATCAGCCTGCTGTGCACAGCAGGTCATTTGTGATACACTGAACACCTCAAATGCCAAATCCAATCTCTTGCCCCTCAAAGTCCAAGAGTTACTTCAGTCTTAACATTCCTAAATGAAATTTATAGATCATTCCTCATTCCCACTGCAATCTGCTCTCCTTTTCTCCTTTTCAGATTTGTGTGTGTGTGTGTGTGTGTATGTGTGTGTAGTATTGAGGTTTGAACCCAGGGCCTTGTTCATGCTAAGCAAGTGGTCTACCACTGAACTACACCTCCAGCTCTCCTCTCAGACTTTGGCCTAAATACCTTCTGAGACATAATTGTAATTATTACAACTCTGCTTGAAATCCACAGGCAGTTATCAAGAGCCTCCTACACGAAGTCTAAGCTCCTAAACATGATAATCATGGCTCGTGATTAACTACTCCTTTCATGAGCCATGAATGAATGAATGAATAAAATCTTTAGCTTAGGACTGGTGAAGGCAAGAACTCAAATTAGAAGCTTAGTCTCTCAGGCCAATTCCACTAGTCTTTCTGTATGCCATGGCTTCTTCGGGACACCTCATAAACAGATCACCTGTGAGAAATCCATACAGAATGCACCTGCCTCCTTGCCCCCAAACAGCACCTCAATTTGTGTTTGAATTAGCTAAGAGCCAAAAGTTACAGACACAAAAGTAAAAGGTCTTTGTCCTCCCTGGAAGGAAACAAACAAACCACTGCAACCATAAGATGAAATCTAGCATCCAAGGAGCCTGACCTCAAATTCAGTCCCTAGGGACACAGAGATCAGACTGGCCATCCAGGAGTAAATGGTTACAGTTTGGTTGGAGACTCTGGCAAGGAGCCAAGCAGATGGGCTGCAGGCCTTCAGCCAGTGTTCTCAAGTCAGGTGCCGTAAGCATGCCCCGTCCACCAGCATGGGTCAGGGAAGGTCCCCGGTGGAGGCAACTTCTGAGAGTGGACTTTAAGATTCCATATAAACTGACTAACAGAAGATGGTGGATGTCCACTTAAAGACATCCAGTGTGAGAGGCGCAGAAGGGTTGGGTTAGGTCAGTGTGTCTGGGAGCAGCCATGGATGCCATGAGGGACTGGGATGCCACACTAAGGAGTTCAGGTGCTACCTTCATGGAAATGGAGTTCATCAGAGCTAAGCAGACAACATGGTGTTTTGAATGACTTTGGGGAAACCACTGTGCTTCTCTAAATGAGTTCCCCCATCTTAAGTGGGAAAAATAACATGGTGCTAGTTCCCTGGGACTGCCATAGCAAATTACCACAAATAGAGGGACATAAAAGAAATGTTTTGTGTCCCCCAGTCTGGAAGCTGGAAGTCTGAAATCAAGTTGTCAACAGGGCTGTTCTTCCCTCTGAAGGCTTTAGGGAAGCATCCTTCCTCAAATCTTTCTAGCTTCTGGAGGTTTCTGACAATCTTTGTCATTCCCAACTTGTAGTTACCTCACTCCAGTTTATACCTTTCTTCGTCTTTACAATAGCCATATTCCCTCTGTGTATCTCTGTCTCTAAATCTCTTTCTTTAAAGGACACCAGTTATTTGATTTAGAGTCACCCTAATCGAGTATGACTTCCTAGTGACAATCTAGTACCCTGATTTGATGATATCTGCAAAGATCCTGTCTCCAAATAAGATCACATTCACAGGTACTAAGGACTTTGAAATATCTTTTTTGGAGGACACAGTTTAATCTAGGACAAGTACCAACTTTGAAAAAATGTGGTGAGGAAAGCCTTATGCTACTGTTCCATTCACTAAATGGCATTTACCTGTTTTTTCCAACTAAGCGTAGTTCTGACCTGTTTTCACACTTTAAAGTTTCATTGGCTGGGAATAAATCTCACCATAAAACTAGGCATCCTTCCAGTGTCTATCTTTGCTGAGGAACTTAGAAAGAAAGGGTGACATTCCAGGTGGATTAGTTCATGGGGCTAGTTGCTATTTCAGTTCAATCCCTTGAGAATTGTAAAACAAAACAATGTTGACTCTTAAGCAGAGAGAGAGAATTCAAAGAAATTGATATAACTTATCCACTCGCCATTGTGGGGCTGTCCAATCCCCAGAGTCATATCAGAGAAGAGCTAAGCTGAAGTCATTATTCACATTTGGCAGCAGCACCAGCAGAGCCACCCCTAACTCCACAGAAGACAGAAAGACCATTCGGTTGTGGCCTTATTGCCAGTGCATGCTCTAAAAGAGGAGAGTGAAGTCTAGTTCTTTGCTCCTGAGATTTCCTAACGTTTGAAGTGGTTTCCACCTTCACAGACCTTCCGTTATATACTTAATTCACTTTTGGTTGCACTAGGCACAGCTGACTGGGAAAACAAATTGGGTGAGATTTCCACGAGAATCCATTCAATAAGCAGTTGGCATAGCATGTTGAGGACATGTGCATGGTTCCTTCCCCCAACCCTTGCCTCCCAGATGTGCAGGATAATATTGCTGGAGGAACTCAGGGAGAAAGACATGGTTAAGTGCAGTAGATAGAGAAAGGAAGAGGGATGAGAAAAGAAAGACAGTGGAATGAGCCAGACATGACTTTCCTATGTACATATGTAAATACACAACAGTGAACCTCACCATTGTGTACATCCACAAGAAATTAATTTTAAAAAAATAACTAAGGGCAAATGGCAGAAAGATCAATAGAGGGAAGAGGAAGGAGAGGTCTTGGGGTCTTAGAACAAGATATACTCCATGTTTATGTATAATCATGTCAAAATGGATTCTACTGTCATGTGTAACTAAAAAGAATCAATAAAAGAAAAAGAGAGAAAAGAAAGATGTGGATTCTATGGGATGTTATTTTTTTTTTTTTGTCTTTTTGCATGCCTGCCTTTATTCTTTAGGTTTTAATCTATTCTTCCTTGGTAGATTAAAGAAAACACTTTAAAATTAATATATCTCAGTTTCCCTGACTCACTCCAAGTCAGGGAAGGTATGAAAGACATTGGGAATATGATTTGTAAAGGTCAGCTTATTAGAGTGTGCTCAAACTTGACATCAACTTATCACTGGTGAAGGGTTGGCATTTTACTTCTAACCACTCCAGGCATGTGTCTGGAATTTTTTTTCCTTTTCATTTAATTAGCATAATTAAGTTTTGATATTTAAAAAAAAATCTCTTAGGACTTTATTTTCTTTCCTGATTGGGTCAAACAGCACAATCTTTGTGCCTACAGGAAATTAGAGATAGTTAACCTCAGGAATTGAGCTATTTTCTGTCAGTGGGCATTAATTCTGCCTAGCTGATAGAGAGTATGAAGTCTCCGACTAATCTCCCTTTCAGAAGATTGAGGTGACTTTAAAATTAGAAAAAAAAAAAGATTCTTGAGAAGAAAAAGAACCTACTGGGGCACAATTCTCCTTTCCAAACAGGAAAGAAAATTATGTATCAAGGGATACGGTGCAGCTTTCCCCATGCAGCTATGGAAGAAAGCAGGCAGCAGAGAAGTTCAATTGATGCTCCCATGTGCTTCATGACTTTCCGTCTAAGTGTCATGATTATTTGCAACCTGATGCTTCAGGACACCCCAGGTTTCATTACTCCCCTTCTGTAGGCAGGGCTTTTCAAAATGAAAAAGACTCAACCCTGGTGACAGACAAAAGGGAAAGATGATGGTTCAGGAGAACTGCTAGGCAGAACACTGAGAATGGATTGTGTCCACAGCATAGAAACAAAATTCATCTTGGTCCAGGAAGAACTGGTTGTTCCTCCTCTGCAGCTGGAGGGAGGGAGGTCAGGATGGCTGGCTGTGGCCAAGTTTAAAGTGCACTGGAGCTGGGGTCATGGGAAGCTCCAGAGGGTCTAATGATGAGTCTAAGATTTCCTCCCTCCTGGGACTGGCATCTTCTCATCATTAAGCCTCGTTCCTCCTGATGATGGCTGATTAACCCACTGTCCTTAAAGAACCAAGTTGCAGATGGAGTTGTTACATCACTTCTGGGAAATCTTGGTGGAGAGGAGGGAGTATAAGGTTTGCACTTGTGAAGACTTGCTGCTCCACCGACTCCAATTCCAAGACGTTTTTGTAGTTAGGTTTTCTGAACTGTGTTCAGTTCTACCTTTGACCCAGGAAAAATTAGAGATCTCACTCAATGTGTGCCTCCCTCTCTCTCTTCTAAACAAGGATGGTCACCTTCTGAATCCACAGGTTCCATATTCATGGAATCGACCCACCTCAGATGGAGAACTTTTGGAAAAAAAGACTGTGGCTGTATTGAACATACAGACTTTTTTTCTTGTTATTATTCCCTAAACAATACAGTATCATAATTGTTTATATAGCATTTACATTGGTATTATATACTGTGAGTAACCTAGAGATGATTTGAAGTACGTGGATATGCATAGGCTTATGCAAATGCTATACCTTTTATATAAAGGACTTAAGCATCTGCAAATTTTGGTATCTGCTGTCGGTATGGAGGGATGACTGTCCTTCCTTAACCATTGGCTTTATCACTGGTAAATGATTTGGTTCCTCCTCTGACCTCCGTCAGGAGAAGAAAACAAGCATTTGTCTTTGTACTCTTGCAAAGCTACACAGGCTTATGAAGAACCAAAGGGGAAATGAAGTCAAAGGTCTGGGCAGCTCTGTGTCTCCTGCCAGTGTTATTCATCCTGACTTCTCTTCCTTCAGATGGTTGGCTGTGACTACGAGATCGATTCCAATGCCACGGAGGATCGCTGTGGTGTTTGTCTGGGAGACGGCTCTGCCTGCCAGACTGTAAGGAAGATGTTCAAGCAGAAAGAAGGATCTGGTAATAAACAAATAAATAATTGAAGTGGCAGGAGACTTGGAACGGAGGCCACAAAAAATAATTGACAGATTCCTAGGTTTTGTATATTAAAAAAAAAAATAGCTTATAATTTTCAAAAGAATTTGAAACAGACTCTAGCCCTCAGTACAAAGGAGAAAGAGCTCCTGGGCAGTTTTAAGAGGGGTGGTTGATTGCTAAGAAAATACAGAAGGCATCACAGAGACATAGAAGAGAGAGAGAGAGAGAGAGAGAGAGAGAGAGAGAAGGGCTTGCTGGCGGATCATGGGAACAGACATGAAAGTGTGATCTCTGGAAACAGACATCACAAGAGGATCAGGGCTGAAGGTCAATGGCATCAAACAGACCAAGAACTAGGGGAGAAAAGAAACCAAAACTGGTCAAGAAGAAAGCAGACACAGGCAGGTTCTGCCTGGGACAGCAGCAGAGAAGCCAGCAACAGGTCCAAAGGCAGAAGAATTGAGATACCTTTAAGGCCGAAGGAGAAGCAAAGTAGGGTTGCTTCAGCTCTCCCTCATACTCAATTGCTCCTTGTAAGCGAGTAAAGGGGATCCACTCTGTGTTCCCTATGGCTCTCAGAGCAACTCTTCTAACTCTTCTCCCCCACCCTTTCTTTTCACTTTTTTTAAAAACCCTTATTTCATTATTCTTTCCCTGTAACTATCATTTACAAGATTTCTTCTTTTACCAGCTTTTGACTTCTGATAATCCACCCTCACCCCAAATCAGCTATGTCCCTGTGCAGGTTTGCTTTCAGTGAAAATAGTTCTCATGTCCTTTGGCCCCATCAATGAACCCCAGCTTGGGTGTGGGTTTCTTGGGAGAAGGAAATAGGTTAGACTTGGAGACAACTCAGGGTTTCTTATTTGAGCTTCCCCAGATGTACCCTGAGACAAGAATTCAGGACAAATAATTACTTGGGAAATAGGATGTCCTGGGAAATACCAGTAAGGAGTTGAGAAGTGAAAGAGGGAAAGCTGAGAAAGGATGTATCATTGAGCTGTTGCCATTGTGTCAGAAGCCGGTGTAGAACTTGCACATCTTGAGTTTTCCCATCGGAAGGGTAAATTTGCTACCCACAGGGATTCTGATGGTTCTTGGCACCCAGGGAATGGTGTCAGCCTTCAACTGTTTATGCCTCAATGTGTTCCTCAAATCTCCCACCTGTCATGGTCCAGGCTGCCTGGGGTGGGGATTAGGTTATTAAATCTCTGGATTTTGTGGAGATGTCAATGTTGGAAATAGAGAGTCCAGCAAGCTCCACAGCAGGCGGGCCTGAGGGAGAGAGGCAGTCTGCTACCTAGAGACGATGCCATGAACTTACCAAGTAGGATCCCAAGAGTATCCAGTGTGTTCTTCATTTGATGATGTGGCATCTTGCTCCCTAGTAAACATAAATTTGTTTAAATTCTATTCCTGTATCTTAATTGTTGACTACTGAACTACTAAGTTTAAATTTTTAAATGTAATTCAGATCCTTCTCTTTTAGANTCTGACCCTGCCACCCCAGCACACTGTGGAAATTGAATTTTTATTCTGGACTCTGCAGCATCCACTAAGGAAGTCTTGACTCCATAGACCCACAGGACATTTGCGAGATCCTACCTTTGCTCTATGCTTAGTGAGGCTATATCACCATAAAATCCTGGCTATCCCCAGCCCACTATTTAAATGACACAAAAAGTGAGGTAAAATTTTGGGAAATGCAACTAGATTGCATTGGAATAGTTAATTAATGTGAAGTCCAAAGTAAAAAAAAAAGGGGGGGGAACTTAGTTCCCCTCTTTGAAGACATCCTGTATATATTCCGTCTTTTTGTTTACATGCTGTCTTGTATTGCTGCCTTATTTCACCTTATGTTTAATTTTCTCTCTAATGCCATTAACTGAGAGCAGAATTGTCATTTAGTCTTTGCATTACCCTTCTCAATTCCAAACTACTTGTCTGAATCTACAGTAAGTATTCAATAAGTACTCATATAAATGTGTTTAAAAAGTTTCTCTTAAGACTGATTTCATATTCCTTTGGTAATAAAGGAGAAAAAAATCATTAACTATTCTACAGTTATGCTAAGGGAATATCCGAGAAAGAACTTTTCCTCTTTGATGTCCTGCCTACAGTTTGGCTCTGGTGTTGTTACTCCTTGGAAACACAAGCCAGCCTTTTGGGTCAGGGTCCCTTCCCTACTGTGGCCCAAAGCCATAAATTGGTATCATTGCTCCTGTAATGCATGTCTGAAAATATTCTGTTGTCATCTCTCCTCTCCCAACTGTGGTTTCTGTGGTGGGTGGCAGTGGATTATTTCAGGAACTTGATGTTTTAACTCTTATCTCCCTGGTCAAAAGAACATGGCCTTTGCTCTCAGGTATCTGTGACTTGCGATGGATTATTTCCAGAACAAGTATGATTTTGCAGCCAGTCACACAGGGGATTGTGATTGTTTGGACATGGCTTTGATAGTCCAGTGCTTATGCATCAGATCCTCAGAGTCTCACTATCTGTTCATGCCTGTGGCCCCGAGAGAACCCAGTGTGTTTTTTTCTGGGGGAAATAAGCAATCATCAGGCAATACCAGGAATAGTGAAGCTGGAGAACAGGTGGAGACTGGCACTGGGAAATCATGGAAATGCATGGTAAATTTCTCAGAATAATTCAACAGTCCTTCAAACCCTGCATGGCCAGACTGATCCATGGCTTCTCCCTGTGTTCTTTTCCTTTAATACTTACTTTGGCTCACAGCTCTTTTTAACAGAGTCATTTAAAAAGAAATATAAGTGAAAATGTCTGCAATTAAAGTGGCCTTGGTGGTCAAACACTGCTCCTCCTCCCCCTCCTCCTCCTTCTCTCAGGAGACCTTAGGAATGGAGGGTCCCTATTGCCCTGGACTATGAAGGCATGAAATATTAGACAAATTCTTTGATTTATTTCTTATGGGTGCTCTAAGAAAAAATATGATGTGGAATTAAAATAGGCTGGCAGGCAAGTGAGCAGGTTCTATTCTAAATGACCATTGGCCTTGGAAAATTAACCCTTGGACCTCAGCTTCTGAGGCTCCTTCTGACCCTGAGTGAGAATTTTTTTTTAATTGTCTCTCTTCTGATAGCCTCAGGACTGATCATACCTGTGCATATCTGAGAGTTGAAATTGGGCAGAGTTTGAAGGGGAAGGTGTCTGTCTCCCTGGCCTTCATGGATGTCCCAACAGAGCTTCTTTCTCTGTAGAGATCTGTTTAGTAGATTTGAGGCCACGCACCTGATGGTACCATAGTTCTCTTTAATTAGTACCATACTTGAGAAACATAAGCCTCCTTAAGTAGGCTCCCCATAACAGCTTTCATTTTCCACTGTTGGAGAAAAAAAGTAAATGGTATCAGGCATAGTTCCATGGTTACTGTGATTAAAAGTATCCAGAAATGCAAAAACTTGGGCCCAGAATACAGTATCCTATATAGAGATATTAACAACTGCCTGATTTGTTTGTTCGTTCATTCATTTATTCATTCATTCACTCACTCGTTGATTAAGAAATGTTAATTGAGGATCTATTTTGCAGTTGGCCTGGAGGACTCTCCCCACTGCCTCCTCTGTCTTATACCATTGAAGTCACTGACCCAAGACTCTGCTCTGAAACTTGACCCTTAGGCAGGAATTAAACAAGGAGCCTGTTCAGAAGGAAGTTGATGGACATTAAGCTTGTTTTTTTCCAAGAACACAGTGGGCTTATTTCTCAGATCCGTAACCTTTATCCTGATCTCTCATGGCCGTATTTTTGGCCTAGACGTGGACCCTTTGTAGCCCAGTTTCCTCAGTCTTGGTTTGTTTCCTGCTGCTTACACCCCTGGATTCTGTATTACTTACCTGCTTTGGTGTTAGACATTAGCTAGCTCTTTCCTGACATGTTTTGGCATCTTGGACTTCTTAAAACCACCACTGTGGCCTGCTTCTCTGGCCTTAGTGAGCTTCTCTGGACTTTGCTCTTGCTGGGTCCTGTAATCACTAAGCTCAGCTGGTCTTGTTCACACCGCTTTGCTAGTTACTGAGAATCAGGGACCCATTATCTGAGTTCCTGGGAACTCTCATATGGCTAACTAGGCTACTTAACTCAGTGCCCTAACTACCAGCCTCAACTTCTACCTCCTTACTCTGATCATAACCAGAATGAGCTTAGACTTTCATCTCAAAACCTTTTTATGTCACTTGAATAGTTACCATGTAAAATTCATCTTTAATAATATGGATATAAACAAAATCACAAATATATTTAGCAGATTTGTTGCACATAATAGAGTCATAACTCTCTTGGCATGATACTTAATTTAATTTCCTCTTTCTGAAACAACATACATATAGTTCATTTTCATAGTTAAGAATATTAAAGAAAAAAATAGGAGCTAGGGATATGGCCCCACGGTAGAGCACTTTCTTAGCATGTAGAACACTGTGGGTCCAATCACAGCACTCCAAAAGTAATAGTAACAGTAATCTGCAATTTACAAAACAGAAAAAGAACAGAGAAAATCCCTGTTCTATAGAATCTGCAGCTTTAGAAAAGGAAATTCTTGGAATGGAGTAAAAGTAACAGTGGCCTGGAATTGCACGTGTACCTGACCACCTAGGTACCCACCTATTAATGATTCTGTGTGTTCATGTGCTTGGTTCTTCTGGTGATGGCTCCCTAGGCTCTGCACTAATCTGCTGGTTGGAAGATAAAATGCACATAGTTATGAACTGACAACATTCACAGGTTCTGTTGCAGCCACCTTCCTAATCCCATAATGTTACATGAGGTTTCCTGGGAAACATGCTACAGAACAGACTCTTGTAGGGCAAGGTGTCTGCATCCCTGGCCTTCTAAACTCTGAGGAAGTAGAACCCACCACTGCATAGGCAGGAGGAGGAGCTGTGGCAGGAGCGTGGAAGGTCTGCACAGGACTGGCCAGTGGGCAGAGGAGACATTTTCGGAAGAAATTATATGCTTCAAAACTCAAAAAGTAGCTCCTGTACTATACCATGAAGTTCAATGTGTTTGCTGTTAATTTCAGAGAGAGGAGAGACCACTCCTTGATTTTAGGTGGGTGACTAAAATGAGTGGGTCAGTGCTAGAGAGACGAGTTCCCTGGCAACATACAAATTTACCTGGCATGGGAGAACCCAATGCTAGGAGCTAAAACATGAATCCAAGTTTAGGGGATGAGGTCTGGATTAAGGCAGTGCATATAGAAAGGATGAGCATCACATAAGACAACATTCCAGAAAGAATCCAGGTTCATAATGATAAGAGGGGACATAGCTGTCATAAAGCCAAAATGGAGTCTGTTCTGCTGCATGTTTCCTAGGAAACCTCAAGTTGGAATGGGTGGGAGGAGAGGGAGAATGCTTGGACACTCTGCTTGAGAATTTTCTTATCAAGAGGACTAAAGACTCTCCACGGTTTAGGGCTGTAATCCTTTGTTCTAGAAGCATTTAGGACAGGAAGCTGCCTTTATCTGTTCCTTCTCTTATCTTTCCTTTCCACTGGCTTCTAGGGAGACAGTTATATTTGCTCACCATGTGTAACACGATTCTCTTACCCTGATAGGCCTCTCTTGAAATAATTGATTCTAAAACTCTAAGTCAAGGGCAAGTCAATCCAACTTCTTTTTATTGCTGTTGTTTTATTCTGCTTCTTTTTAATTTTTTTAAATTAGTTATACATGAGAGTAGAATGCATTTATGCACTTTGTTATACATAGATGAGATATAATTTCTCATTTTTCTGAGTGTACATGTTGCAGAATCATATTGGTCATGCAGTCACATATATACATAAAGTAATAATGTCTGTTTCATTCTACTATCTTTCCTATCCCCACATCTCCTCCCCTCCCCTCCCATTAATTCCCTCTACCTAATCTAAGGTAACACTGTTCTTCCCCTAGTGTTTTCCCTCTCCCTCCAATACTGGCAGAAGTGGCTAATGTTTCACAGTAGAGAAGATGCAAGAAAATTGATTTTGCTTGATTAATATGTTCATCGTTCTTAACTCTTTGGAATTATTTTTACCAATCCTTCTTCTATCTAAAATCTATACAGATACAGCACTGATATATGCTGAATGCTTTATTTTAGTAGAAAAATCAATCTGCCCACAATAAATATTTCCAAGTTTAAAATTCTCTAAATGGAAGAATAAAAAGTAAACTGTTTTTATCATTTTTCTCCATCTCTTCCCTCTACCCATTTTTCTATATTTTTATTGATACATTATACTTGTACATAATGATGGGTTTCATTGTTACATATTTGTACATGCATGCAATATAACAATATACTTTGTTCTATATCATTCCCTTCACTTTTAAAGCTAGGAACAAAGTGGGAAGTATAATATTTAAAGTGATTTGATTTCCCTGCATGAGTTCTGCTATGAGAAGGCATTCAACACCCTGTCAGAAGATGGTTACAGATAGCAACACCCCAAAGGCAGTTTTAAAAATTGCATTAACTTCAATTACATGTGATAAATATCTTCCCCAAGGTAGTTTTGCATCAGTCATTTTAATCAGCTGTTTCAGGCAAGTGTATGGGAGCCAAATGAAACTTAATTGAATACTACAAGACTCATATTTTGGTTCTTCTGAATGGGAGCTTGCAATTTGAAAAAATAAAGCTGAGGTTATGTCCTATATCCAGTTTCTGAGCAAATCATTGCTGTTGAACAGGCCAATGTTTGACTCCCAGGACTCATGCTACTTTCATATCTGAGGGAGACAGAGCAATCAAGAACTTTCTGATGACTGAGATGAGGGTCTTACTTGTCAGGCTGAAAAACCCTGTGTATGTGAAAATGAAAGGAAGATTGATAGCATAGAGGAAGGGGATCAGAGAAAGAGAGGAGGGTAGGTAATGGGAAAATACTGGAGAATAAAATCCACCAAATTATGCTATTTCCTTGTATGAATAAAACACAATGAATCACATATATACACACTAATTAAAATAACAGTAAAAATAATAACAATAATAGAAGGAAGAGCAGAAGAGAAAGCAGACTGGGGGAGAGAGGAGGAGAGGGAATGGGAAGGTATTGCAGAATGAGGTTGATCAAGTGGTGTGTATGTATGATTATGGCTAATGGATCCTGCTATTATATAATTATAATATTAAATAATTATACGTATAACATATGTATAATTATAATGCACCAATTAAAAAAGACTATTATATATCTATGGGGAAATTAATGGGATGATCAGAGCCTTAAAGCCACATTTTATTTGAAAAAGTTAAAGGACCAAACAGTAGTCAGCTTAGAAGAGAATAAGATTGTTGAACACTAGAGTGAAGAGAGCCCTCAAATGGCATCATTCAGTCCCCTGCCTTGTGAAGACAACATTCACAACGTTCTCTGTGACTGAGAGTCACAGAGCTAATTCATGATGTAGAGACTAGAAGACAAGTCTTCTGACTCCAGTGCCCCAGGGCACCTTTCATATAACCTTCTCTAAGTCCAGGTTCTTTCCATTCTGTGAAGTGATGTCTCTCAGGCTAAATCACACTGAAGCATGACATGCTTGCCATAGAGCCTGCAAATGGAGGACACTGCTGTGCGAATTCCTTCTTCACCAGCGCGCCTCCCACCATGACAACCAGTAATCGAGGAGAAGACTGTGATTAGAGCTGTTCGTCATCTCTACGTGGATATCCACATATGCTTTTTCAGGAGGCTGGATAAGAACACATGAAAATAAACTACAAATTCCTATTTTAGCAAGACATTAGGGGGAAGGGGAGGGGCTTTCTAATGAGTGGGATTGTCCAACAGCAAAGGCTGTACCCAGAACTAAGTTTCTCATCAGGGCATGTATTCAAACAAGCCAGGTGGCAATCAAGGAAAGATTTCCTCCAGAATTTTCTTAATGAATAGAAGCCAGGATTAAATTACTTGTAAGACACTTTTTTTTTAACTTGCTGGCAATAGGGAGGAGGAGAAGTATGTATCCAATGCTATGTTTAGAGAGACTCATCTGACAGCAGCGACAAGTGGCGGAGGGAGTGGCAGAGGGAGAAATGCTGGCAGAAAGCTGGCTGGGAGTTGTAACATTTTTAATTAGCAACATAAAATCACAGAAAAATAGATGCTGTATTCACCAAAAAAAAAAAAAAAAAAAAGCTACAGCGTCTAATCTGCATTTATTTTACCTCTTCTCACAAAACTGTTTACACATTGAGTTGCAAAGCACCTGAAAATTCTGCTTCTGGCCAAGCTCTTTAAAATTCTCAGTAACTGGTGCTTCTGCCAATCCCAGTGGACATCCTGCAAGGGTACAAGAGAACAGGGACACAGGGAGGAGGATAAACGAAGGGTCAGAAACAGACTGTGTTCAGCCAGAAGCTAGCGTGTCTTTTTAACTTTTATCTCTTCAATTCTCAGGTTATGTTGACATCGGGCTCATTCCCAAAGGAGCGAGGGACATAAGGGTGATGGAAATCAAAGCAGCAGGAAACTTCCTGGCCATCAGGAGTGAAGACCCAGAAAAATACTATCTGAATGGAGGATTTATTATCCAGTGGAACGGGAACTATAAGCTGGCAGGGACGGTCTTTCAGTATGACAGGAAAGGAGACCTGGAGAAACTGATGGCCCCTGGCCCCACCAATGAGTCAGTGTGGATCCAGGTAATGCAGAGGGGAAGGGAACTGCAGACGTGGATGCGGTGTAGCCTCTTTTCCTTTTCCAGGTATTTGCTGGGGCATATGAAGTAAGAATCATTAAAACTTCTTCTAGCAAAGAAGAGAGAGGGGAGCAATATATTTGTGGTTCTCATCCTTTATTGCTTAGGAATTGCTAAAACTCCCATAACAAAATGCCAGTGGCTTTCAAATCCCCCATTAGGAAGTCTGAGTTGTTTCCAGGCTGGTTTACTTGAGGGTAATTATTTGTCAGATATGTAACAGAGCTTGCAGCCTATTGTCAGTGTGACGTGAGTCTCCAGGTAGATTCCCAGCAGTGGGGAAGAAGGTACATGCTGGCAGATGCTTGTCCTCAGGCAGAGGGTTTGCCTTTGTGAAGCTGTAGGAGGAAAGAGGTGTTAGGATGCAGTATGTGCTCTTCAGAGGCACAAGGACTTGTCGTTCATTTTGGTGTTGAACTATAGAAAAGAAAAAAGGCATGACTGTACTGGTAGAGGCAAGGCAGACTGGGAACAGCAGATACTCCAGACAGTCAATCTAGCTACATTCAAAAGTTAGAGGTCAGGGTTGGCAGCTGTGGTCCATGACTGTCAGCAGACTTTATTTCTGACCTGGTCAGAAGGGCAAAAAGATGTACATGTTGGAACCTCAACCCCAGGGAGCAAATAATTCACCTCCTCTGAGTTTAAGGTAAATCTAATTCAAATGTGTTGTAGGATGACCTACAGGATAAGGAAGTGAAGGGACGATCCCAAGAGCAGCACACATTAGCTAAAACCCATGACATTCTTATCCCAGAATTACTATGCATTAAAGGAACTAACCAGCTGAGAGCTAGGATAGAGCATCAAAAGACAACAGCAAGGGCGTGATAACAGTTAACATTTATTTAGTGCTAATCTTGTGTCATGTTCTAATAACTTTACGTGTATTTACTCATTTAGCCCTCATCATAACCCCATTAGTAAGTACTATTATTACTTAGTACATGAGGGAACTAAGGCACTTACCTGTATTCACGAAGTTGATAATTATATAAGACACAAATGACCTATCAGCTAGTTGTTGGAGAGGACACTCCCTGGCATTCTCTCAGAGTAATGTCCATGTGATTGGACATCCCCATTTACAGAAATGGAAATCCAACCAAAAAATAACGGAATGGAGACTATATATATATGGACAGAGGTAGAGGGAGGTATGAAAGTAGAGGTACAGACACAAATATGGACCTAGATATAGGTCCATTTAATGGTATCTGTTTCAGTGTGTATTCTCTTAACTACTTTCAGATGATGGACCTTTGTGTAGAGTTTTGACCTGACTGTGGTTTGCAGTCTAAAGTCATGACATCATGTTTTGTCATCCCTTTCTTGCCTTTTAGCTCCTATTCCAGGTGACTAACCCAGGCATCAAGTATGAGTACACAATCCGGAAAGATGGCCTTGACAACGATGTGGAGCAATTGGTGTACTTCTGGCAGTTTGGCCGTTGGACAGAGTGCAGTGTGACATGCGGGACAGGTGAGGGACAGCTACTGTCACTAGGAATCCTAGCCACCTTCCTAGAGTGGTCCTTAGAAGCATCTTAGCCAGTGGTTTGTACTCCATGTTCACGGATCTGCAGGGTGCCAACATGTGGCCAGGGGCCCTGTGGGCAGTGACAGTGTAGAGATGTGGCTTAAAGGCAGAGGCACTTCTGCTCACATCTCATTGGTTGGCCTTAGTCACTTGGACATCATCTACCTGAAAAGGGAGGTTGGGAGAGATGAAGCAACACAGGTTGTTTGGGGAGCATAGCTGTACACCATGGTGCCAGACAAACTCTCCAAGGCCTGTGAAGGCAGGTTCAGGGCCTGTGGGTACTTGGGGCTTTCCTTCATTTAAAGGGCTCATTTAATAGCACCATGTGTGAAGTCTCCATTTCTTTTCTCTTTTGGATCATGTCCAAGTTGATTCTAAAACTTTCTGCCTCCAGCCTATAACTACTGCCTATAAAACTAGGGCAGCTGCAGAGTGAAGAGCCAGAATCTGGGACCCAGCAAAGGGAATAAAAAGTGAAGGAGTGAATGGATCAGGAGGCCAGGCTGCCTCTCCATGGGCTGCCCACTCACATTCTCAGACTCTGCCGAATCCTTCACTGGCCTCACCACTCCAAGAGATATTGTAGAAAGAGGTCTCCCAACGACCGTTGGGTCATGCACCTTCAACATTATTTTCCTGATTCAGCACAGAAAACCAAGGTCAGCTTTTAGAAAACACAAGGATGAAGACCTCATTTTACAAAGTATGAGGTTTGAAAATGCTAAACCTCTGGAAATGGGTTGGGGACAAGGGTGCTATCTGTGGCTGCAGCCATAAGTGGTATTGGTGGGAGAGTCCATCCTGTGATTTCCCCTGCTGTGTTAGCATTTCCAAATGTACTGACCTCCTGTCCCACCCTCATTGCCCAGAGTGATGGGAGGGGTTCCAGAGAAGCAAAGGTCATTTAAGCAGAAAATCAGTGGATGAAAGAAACTTCCCCAGAGGAGCAGTTGTGAGGAAAACGAAGTCACTGTGAATGTAGTTACCAGTACTTTTTCAATTTATGATCCTCTTTGTTCTTGCCTTTTAATGAAGTTCAAGTTGAAGCTTTAAGTTTAAATCATTTGTCCCAGCACATCACAGAGTAAAACTTAACCAATACTAACGGGGCAGGGACTCCCAAAACAGGAGACCATCCTCCACCCCTCCACCCTCTTCTATTTCAAGACAGGATGAACCCTTTGATTCATGTGCAATATTTCTAAATGCCAGGAATAAAGAGATAAGTGGCTGGGTTTTGCAATGATGATAGTGTTTTAATCAGCTTTTTTGTCACTCTGACTAAAAGACCTGACCAGAACAATTAGAGGAGGAAAAGTTTATTTGGAGCTCCTGGTTTCACAGGTCTGACTCCATTGCTCAGGGACTGAAGTAAGACAGAACACCATGGCAAAGGGATCCGGGAGGAAGGCAGCTCAAGATATGGCAACAAGAAAACAGAGAGAGCTCTGCTCATCAGGGACAAAAAGAGCATCTTTGGGCTCACATGAAACATAATCTCCTTAGCTTTAACTTCTTTGTGGAGTTTCTAGACTTTCCTTTCAAGAAAGTTTCTAGACTTTCCTTACAAGAAACTTGCATAAATATTACGACAATGTTAAGAAAAAGGGTTTCAAAAAGGTGGGAGCCTTACTTTTTTGTCTGTTGTTATTATTTTAGTTTTTCAGTTTTTACCTGGGAATCATTTCAAATATACCAGAAAAATAGAGAATGTAATAGCAAATCCTGTGCACCAACCACTCAACTTTATCATATTTTACCACTGGGTCATGTTGGTTTCAATTTTCATTTTTCAAGAGAAACATCCCACAACTAGGGTTAAGGAACATACCCCAGCTTCACATTCATCCTCTTTTCCCCAGAGTTAACACAGGCATGAAACTAGTGCTTATTATTCTCATATATGTCGTTGAACACTTCTGCTACACGTGTATACAGTGATGCCTATTTCTTAGGCAGTTAAGCTTTCTGTAAGTAGCATCATATTCAAGGTATCATTCCTTACTTGTTATATTTATTCAATTTATGCTTTTGAGATAAATCCACACTGAATAAAGTAGTGATAGCATATTTATTTTAGGAGCTGTATATCATTCCCTTATATGAATGCCCCCAAATTTATTTATAAATTCTACTATTTTGCATTTCATAACTATTTCTGCAATGCTATAATGAGCACCTTATAATTACTGCCTTCTTACCTCAATATTTGAGCTTTCTTAATTTGTTTACCTATCAGTGGAATTCCTGGGTCATAAAGTGTATTCATATTGCAAGAGTGAGTCACTGAACTCATCAGGTGCTGTGAAATATTTTAAAATTTCCAGGGAAATAGAAAAATTTTAAAGAGACACACAATACTTAACATCTCTAGCACATCACATGAAGTACTAGCTCAAGGCAATGCAGTTTCAAGAGTGGGTCTCATTATGTTCCTTTCAATGACATCTTACTTTGTGACACTGGATTTTCAATGGGTGCTGTGATTTAAAAAAGAAAATCACGTACCTCCTGAAAATGAATATCGAACAGAAAATATGGTATCTAGTCTTGTTCTAAGATTTGAAAAGTTGTGTATATCTAATAGTTGCACAAATCTCATTTGTAAGTTAATTTAAAATGAAATTCAAATATTATTTTATCTTAGCTGGGCATGGTGGCACATGCCAGTGTCACAGGAGGTTGAAGCAGGTGGATCCCAAGTTCAAAGCCAGTCTCAGCAACTTAAGGAGGCCCTAAGCAACTTATCAAGAACCTGTCTCAAAATTTAAAAAAAAAAAAAATTAAGGGCAAGGAATGTGGCTCAATGGTTAAGCATCCCTGGATTTAATCACCTGTGCAAAAAAACCACACACACACATACACACACACAAACACATACACTCTATATCTATACACACACCTATATGTGTATATATATGTATATATATATGTATAAATAATATAATAACATATATATTATATAACATATATAAGGACTATTACTTCTTAGGAAAAGTTGGAAGAAATTGGACTAATAATAACATCCTTACAAGAAACTTGCTGAAAGAAATTAACCTGAGTCACCCATAAAAGATCACCAGTAAAAGTACAACAGATGCATGATCAGTGGCGAAACATCAAATGCAGGTCTCAATAGGAAACTGCAGGACTCCTTATTCAACAAGAGAATATTTTGGCAAAAATCCAGGATCACTTGCACAGTGATATAAAACCACATTTTTGCCCATTACAGACTTAGTGCTGTGGGTTCTCTCAGATGTAGTACAACCTAACCAAAACTTCTCGTGACTGGTAAAACTCATAGCAAAGGCATTGTTGTGAGAAAATGGCTCTTCACTTCTGAACTTGACTTTTGCCAATTTTGTGTTCTGTGGTCTCCTCCATTCTGCAGCTTGGGGTCTGTTGGTATTACAATGGCCTACACAAATGGGAGAATTCTTTCCCCTGCCCTACCCTCATCTTCAGCTTTCCCTTTACCCTACTTGGCTGGATTCTTTCTGGAGTTTAGTCATTGTTCCTTTGCTCAAGGACTGTTCTCATAGGAAAAGGCAAAGATTGAAAACTCCAAGATCATGAACATCACTTGAAAGTTCCTGGATACTGCTCAAATTGTTTATGTAGGCCAACAGACCTACAATGGAATTACCTTCAATGGAAATAAATACTCATACAGCAGATCCTAAAATTAGTTTGCACAAAGTTTATCCAACAGTATTCCTACTAAAGCTAAATATAACCACATTTGAGATATGTCCACATATCCTTGACCAAGTATTAGAATATAAATAGGGACACATATTTGCCTCCAATCCTGATGAGGGGAGAGGGGGTGTAGCTCAGCAGTGGAGTGCTTGCCTACCATAAACAAGGCTTTGGATTTGAGCCCAGCACTACACACACACACACACACTAACACACACACACACGCACATGCACAATACAATAAATAACCCTGATGAGTGACCACATACTGATGTTCAGAAGGCAGAATCCACTTCTTGGAAAATCAGAGTCAGACATTTCCTTGACTTTCTCAAAGTGCTGTCATTTCGGTACCAGTCCCTCTCACTCTTCCCAACATAATTGTCAGATAAGATCCACCAAATCCAGACAAATCAAAAAAATCTGGAACAATACCTGGAAGATACTTTTTAATGTAAGACTTCATAATGGTAATAGGAATATGTATTGAGGTAGATTAAACATATGACACAAAATAGAAGATTACATAGTTTGCCATATGCATAATAATTTTTAAAAAACTGTAAGTAATGTACAGTGGAGATATTATAACTTTTTAGTGTACTTCACTAATGAACAAATGAAAACCCTTAGTCAGGGTGACTAATCTAATGGTCTCTCATTCTGCTGGTCTTCTAAGTTCCATCCCATTTTAACCCCTTGCAGCCAGCAGAGATCAGTCCCTCCCTTATTTTCAGGCTCTTAGTTCTGTTTTCTAATAGTACGGTTCCTTGGGATTTTTTCAACTGGTTTCTGTGAAGATTTTCTTTGCACAGTGTGCTTTGTGAAATGCTGCTGTACACTTTATCAACTCACGAGTGTTGTGAGATTTTTTTACACTTCTGAGTTTCTTCATTCACGTGCTTTGCCAGACTCATGCACAGTCTAAGGAAGAGAAGTCATAATCAATACAGAGACAGTGTGTGGAAAATTTTGAAAATTGTTCCTTCATAGGGCAGATCTACTTTTTTCTAATACCACACAACACTCTTTACATACAAGCAATGCTTTTCTTTGAGCACTTTCTATGTAATTTTTTATAAGTTATCCCTACCATGAAAGTCAATAAATGAATTTGTGTACTAAGTTCATTGGCATTCAGGAGAGAAATTGGCTTTAAGTCTTACTGATCTTGTGAGATGCATGGGTTTTGGTGATGACAAATGATATAGTCAAGTCACATTAACTCATATCCATCCAGCTGTTTGTAATTATTTAAATCTGTGTCAATGCCTTTTTGAGCTACAAAAAAAAATGGATTGTGTGACTAGAGATTGAATTATTTGCAGAAACTTGGTTGCATCAGAGCAGTATGAAAAAGGCTTTAGTGCTCTGGATAAATTGAATATAATCTATTCCCTAATCTGAGAGTGTAAAACCAATCCTGATTTTACAATGAATGTGCAGGAAGTTTCAGAGAGAGTTTGGTTGAATGGGTTACAAAGAAACTTCAAATTCATATTCAAGAATTGTTTGCAAAATCCTACTCTGCATTTAGCATTGTACCAGGGCTTAGGGTTGATCATGTTTATATTAGGGTGCATATGTCATTTTTGTCCTCATGACAACCCTGCACTATAATTTTATTGTCATCTTGGAAACTGAAGTTTGCAAAAATAAGGAAGATCGCCCAAGATTACTCATCAAGGAAGTGTTAAGGCAGGATTCAAAACCAGTTCTAATTCTCATGGCATTGCTGTTAAAGTTGATGCTGTGGTTGTTGTCAATCACACACACACACACACACACACACACACGTGTGAACACACACTTCAGTATGCTTAAACTCATATTGATGGCATCCAGGCTTTTCTAGGCTGAGTTTCATTATGAAGGATAAAACCAAACTCATTGAGCCAGGAAAATAGAGCTGAGGATCTAAGGGAGCCTGAAAAAAAAAAGAAAAAAAAACAAGGAAAATGTTTAGTGGTAATTAAAATAGAAATTTGGTAGATTGAGGGTACACTAGTCAGCAATACAGATGGTTGTACAATTTCGACTTTGTCCTGTAAAGTTATTGTTGATTCTGTGCATTTAGGGGGATTGTAGTAAGTGACAGCCTCTCTATTCAATCACAAAATTGTTGACGTTTCACATTAAAATCAATGTTATATCCAATGTTAGGAGAATTTTCCATAGTTCATTACAATAACCTAAGTCTTAAGCTGTTTTATCTATACCCTTCCTAAATTGAACTTCCGGATCAAGAAAAGCTCATGTAAACTAAATGAACCATATAGCAGATTCCCTCTATTTTATCATCTAAATATTAAGTTCAAAATATGATGAACTATGTTATTGTTGAGGGGTTTTTGTTTGTTTGTTTTACATAAGGAACTTTACTTGTTACTTCTTTCAACACAACAATTTCCACTCAAGATTATCAGGTTTACAGTATAAGGAAATAGTTCTTACAAGTCAAGGCACTTACTGGACCTGTTACTGCCGATGTCCAACAGGACTTACCAAGTTCTTACAGACATGTAGCCACATTCTCATTGCTACATAGAGAAAGGGATTCTGAAACTTCTGGAAATAGCATTTTGAATTTGATTCTCATATATTTTTCAATGTGATTGAGTTCTACTAATGTCTCTTCAAGTAAATGCTTTCAGAGAGGCAGTTAACTTAGATCTGAACATATTGATTGACTGGCATCCGTAATTAGGTAGGGTTTCTTTGGGAGCTGTTGTCTGTTTGAAGGAATAAGAGGCAGATGGAAAGGCAAATAAAAAGTCAATATCATTCTTCTTTCTTTACTTGCCAGGAGAAGATCAAGGTCACATAGATTCAACCTCACCTGTTACACTTTCTGCATTTGTAGCATTATATAATGATAACTTCCCTTAAAAGGAAGACCGATTCTAACCCCATTCATAGTAGGTTATTAAAATATCCTGTTAAAGAAAGATTGTTATTCCAGTAATTGGTTTTCAAAGTTATCTAATGAGTATGTCACTGAAGATTGATAGTTAGAGGTTTTTTCCTATAATGTTGTTATCACATAAGGGCACCAAGAGGAAACAGCACACCCAAACTGTCTACCTTAGCTACTTTTACAGGAATGGATAGGGTTTAGGGAAATGAAGAAAGGTGAGTAATTATTCCTGCCCATTAACAGTGCAGATAGGGGAAACCAGGCTACCACCCCTAGGCTTGAAAAATTAAGGGAAACAGCATTTAAATAGAAATAGTGCCTCCATTTCCCAAACCTAACTGGATGGTTAGTCCTAATTGAACTAACCACAGGTCTGGTTCCATGAGGTTCAGAGCCAAGTGAAGAAAGGGGCAAAGTAGATCTGGAGGGAAAACAGAAGAACCGTAGCACAGGAGAAGGAATTAAAAGTTGATGGAATCAATAGTGGATTGACTTCAGCAAACCACACTGAATTGTAGCTCTAAGAAAAGAATGAAAGTCAACATTAATCAAGTGCTGCTGTAGCTACTACCGTATGTAACAAACCACCCCAAATTTAGGGCAGTTTTACTTTATCATACTCACAGTTTCCATTGGCTAGAAATTTAGACAGGGCACACTCAGAATTCCATATGATGTATGGATCTTTCTGTCTGACCCCCAGGTATCCGCCGTCAGACTGCCCATTGTGTGAAGAAGGGCCATGGGGTGGTGAAAGCTACATTCTGCAACCCGGAAAAACAGCCCAATGGGAGACAAAAGAAGTGCTATGAAAAGGATTGTCCACCCAGGTAACCATTGATAACACAGAGCTGGAGCGATACGTATCTATTTACAGTGACTCTAATTAAACAGTAATCCAGTGCTCAGTGACACAGGAGGACTGTGGGCTGGTCAGAATAGATACAGGAAAACTGTTAGATTTTCTGAGGCTGTGCTATTGCAGCCTGTGGCTAGCTGTGAGGACGTTATCTTCCCAGAGAATGGTATTTCTTAAAAAGATGATGTATGGTTGTTTGTTGGGAAAGACTAAATCTTGCTGAAGAGAATTCTTCGTAGTTTACCCACAAGTTGTTTAACTAAAGGGTTTGGCTTTTCCAAGGGCACTTTACCATGCAAATGTAGCCTTCAGTGTGAATTGGCACCTTCAGATCACCATGCCCACTCATACTTCAGATGAGCTGGAAGACAGGACTTAGACAGCAGGCTTTCTCTACCTTGGCACTATTGACCTCGGAGGCTGAAAGACTGTTGTGGGAACTGTTCTGTGAGTTGTAGGAATGCTTATGAACATCCCTGGCCTGCATCCACTTAGAGGGATGCAATCCGGGTTGAGACAGGCTGAAATTGCCAAGTGTCTTCAAGGTGGCAAAATCACCCTTGATTGAGAACCATTGTTATAGAGATATTCACTTGCTAACCACGTTGGTTCAAGATAGCTGACTATTCCAAAAGTTTTCTGCACTTTCATTGTACTTGTTTTCCTTCAAAGTTAATGAGCCTCTACCAACCAATAAATTCCTTTGACACTCATCAGATAGCACCCACTCCACTAATGCCTAGGAATCTTTTCTTACTTTTCAAAACCACTCTTTGTTGGACTGGCCACCTTCTTAAAATCAAAGCTATTTCTTTCCTGAAAACAATTTATCCCTGAGGCTTACATTCTTTTTTATGTTTTGATAGAGTCTGCCTTGGCCCTTATATTACCAGCCAATATTTGTTGAGCATCTACTATTTTTCATAAGAGATGCAATGTGGTATAAACCAAATACTTTTTGCCAGTTTTTGAGTGCATACTTTACTCTTGGCCATATGTTAGAAACATCTTGTGTATTCTCTTTATCTTTCACAACTACTCAGCTAAATATTATTATGCCAATTTTCCAGAGGAAGAAACTTTTTCTTCCTCACTCAATAGCATAAAACTAGTAGAAGGCAGAGATTTGAACCCAGAGCTGTATGTCTCTAGAGCCTGTGCTGTCTGCTATACACAACAGGCCCCCTGAAGAGAGGCATGCACATCTCCCCTTATTGGGGCTGTGTTCTAGTGAGGCACACACTGTGCTCAGAGAGGTGGGCACCAAAAGACCTGGCTGCAGGTGCTTGCCTACTATGCAGAGAGGAGAGGAAAGCAGGGATATCAACTATGCACATGAAAAGGCTGTGGGTTCAAAACCAGCTCCCTGTTTAGGACAAGACAGGCATTGGCATTTTATCATTCACTTGTCACTAAAACTTGGCTTCAGTATTTTCAGAATTCACTTCCCTTAAGCGTGGCTGTCTTTATCTACCTCTACCCTCCCATCACTAGAACTTTCTAGTTGGTGGTAACAGGATAAGGTACAGCTGGGGCGCTAGAAGGAGCTACCTGTTGGAACAAGACTGCAGAGACTGGAGGACAGGATATGAGCTGAAGCTAAATCCCATCCTAGAGCTAGACATAGAGGAGATAAAGAAATCCCTAAGTGACAAGGCTTAGCTCTGTGCCTTGGCAGTCGCCCCTCAATGCAATAGTGTGGTAGGCTGAAAAATGGCCCCAAGACACCCACATCCTAGTATTTGGAGCCTGTGTCACCTTATTAGGGAAAAGGATCTTTTCAGATGTGCTTAAGTTAAAGATCTTGAGATGTAGAGGGCCTCCTAGTTATCCAGGAGGGCCCTAAATGCCATCACAGGAGTTCTTGTGAGGTAGACAGACAGAAACTCAACAAACAGAGAGAGAGAAAAAGAAAGGCGATGTGAAGAGAGAGCTGGCCTTGAGGGTTGGAGCGATGCAGCCATGATCAAGTATGCAGTCAGCTATCATAAACTGAAGAGGCAAAGAAAAGTCTAGAGCCTCCGGGGGAGTACGGCCCTGCTGACACCTGGATTCCAGCCTAGTAATACTGATTTTGGACATCTGGACCCCAGGACTATAAGAGATTAAATTTCAGTTGTTTTAAGCCACCAAGTTTGTGGCAATTTGCTACAACAGTCCAGGGCACGAAGGCCACTTCATGCAAAGGTAATACAAAAGCAGGGGAAGAGCAGAGGAGATCCCACCACCGGGTCACAGATTCTTCAAAGCAGTTTTCTTGGGGGTGGCAGCAAAGGATTTTTTTTTTTTCGAATGATACAAACATGTTTGGTTTTCAAGTGTTCCCTTATATGCTGAGATGCTTCAGAAAATGAAAAATTTATACTTAATTTTTTGGGCATATGAACAAACTCTATAACATGAAGCTTACAGTCAAGAAGGCAATACAAGATACACATGCATTGGCAAGGTAAGACCTGTCAGGTACTTTCTCCAGGGCCCTGCCTCCTGCTGCTAATCACAGGATCTAGCTTTCCTTGAGCCTTTGTGGCTAACTGGCATCTCTTCATCTCTTGGCTTTAAGAGCATCCTGTTAGAACAAGGTCAATGATACACTTTTCTCCAGCTATGCTTCTTAAGCTGAGCTCATGGATATAGCTTGTGGATCCAGAGCAAACTTTTGAAATAGACCAATTATGCAGACTCCTTTCATGAAATTAGTCATGACACCCAGGTAGTCAGAATGGAAGTGCTGATGGCCACACATGGGAGCCAGGCAACCGACAGCCACTGTGCAGTCCCAACCATGCCGACGTAGCATCCAGAGCCGGGTTTTCTTGGTGAGATGATGACTATTTCTCCAGCTTCTGCCTTCTACATCATCATGCTGCAGGGTAGGAAAACAATTCATCCTGTTCCCCAGCCTCTGATGTCATGTTGGAAACATAATTTCCTCCAACTCCCTTCAAACAAGCTAGAGATTATACTTAAGGAAGAAGAGCAAAGAGGAAGCAATTTGACAAGTCTTTAAATCTTCACCATTTGGGAGCATTTTTTTTTTTTTTTGCTATGATTTAAGTCCCTTTTCTTCTGTTTGCAGCTATTTCCCAATGTCTGAGTTTCTTTGAGGCTATTTTTGCACAAGATTAATGCCAGTGCCTCAGCTTGTGGTCATTAAAGATCAACAAAATTAGCAGATCAAGCCTGAATCAACTCAGTTCACATCTCAAACTAAAGGCACAGCTTTCAGAAAGATATTAATGATCTCAGGGGTGTCTTTGGAACCCTGAAAGTTAAATATTTGCCCTTGTTTTTAATACCCAAGGTGTGTACACACACAAACAGAGAGAGGCATCCATATTTATATTTAAAATCAATGATATCTATGTTTAGAGGATTATTTGTCATCAGCCAGCTAAATTGTATTGAAATTCTATTTTTTTAATTTTTTATTTGTTTTAATTAGTTATACATGACAGTAGAATGCATTTATGCACTTTGATATATCATACAAAGATGAGATATAATTTCTTATTTTTCTGAGTGTACATGTTGCAGAATCATATTGGTCATGCAGTCATATATATATATATATATATATATATATATATATATATATATACAGTAATAATGTGTGTTTCATTTTTTATCTTTCCTATATTTATTTTATTTTTATGCTGTATGCATATACTCATACTCCCTTCTCTGAATCCCTATTAGTTTGTTAATTTATCTGGACTAAAATTTTAAGAAGAGTATCAATTAGAAAGTCTGTGTCGTGCTTCTATTGTGTGGAACATTTTTGTTGAAAGATGAGGCTTTCATGCTTGGTCAAAGATTTCAGTTCCTGAGAATGTTAATTAAACACGAAACATGCAGGCATGATTTCTAGAACTGTGTTCTGCAGTAAAATATGATAAGGTAAATAAAATTTCATGAAATGGCCAGATACAATGGTTAGTTTTCAGAAGTCCTTCTTATTTATGACTGATTTCAGCTTCCCCAGGTATTTATGAAGTAACCAGGAGACAGAGGGTGAATATTACCCCACCCACCTGTGGTATATGAGGTGATGACTTTTCAAAGAAATTTGATGTCATGCCTTCGGGGTAAGGACTGAGAATAAATTAGCCATTTTTTAAAATACACAATATTTTCTAAACCCTTTCCATACTCCATATTATTTAATTCTGCCAGTAAGCCTTATTGATAGATATTTTGCATTCAGTATATCAATGAGGGAGCACACAAAGCCTTCACCAGTTTTCCAAAGTCATTTGGCTACCAATGGTAGAGTCTGGATTGGATCCCAGATCCATGCTGAGAAGCCGCTGCTTATGTTACCATACCACGCTGCTGCCCAGGATCTCAGGATGAGCAAGGTTGAGAATGAACCCGCCGCAAATTTATAATATTCCTCTCCCATTAAAACACAATGAAAATTTGTGAACAAGCCAGAAAATTTGGCCCCAGAACTAAGCCATGCATGTAAATTCACAAAGAGATTAGATAAAAGAAATAAAATTAATTTGCTTTTTAAAGAATAAATAATAAATGAAGGTTGCTCTTTTAATAGTATTTATTTTTACAAACTTAGCCTAGCAGTTAGTTTCCTTGGATACAAATTTCAAGTGGCAACATCTTCCTCTGACACCTGATTTCCATGGTATCTGAAAAGCTCATATTTACCACTCAGAGCTGTCACTCCTCCTCCCCAGAGATTCCATGGACAAAGCTTTTTTGTTTCTCAATCACTTTTCTTATAATTCTCATTTATTTATTTATTTATTTTTAATTTTATCTTTTTTAATACAGGACAGCGGAATGTATTATAATTCTTATCACACATATAGAGCACAATTTTTCATACCTTTGTATAAAGTGTATTCATGCCGATTCATTCTTTATACATGTACTTGTTTTTTTTGCATTATAATTCTTATTACACATATATACCACAATTTTTCATATCTCTGTTTGTATATAAAGTAGGTTGAGACCCAATTCGTGTCTTTATACATGTACTTTGGATAATGATGTCCATCACATTCCACCATTCTTGCTAATCCCCTGCCTCCTCACTTGCCCTCCATCCCCTCTTCCCTATATAGAATTCTCGTTTTTACATCCAGTTTCAACATACTGTGTTGTTCCCCAAAGGAATTTTCAAGACAGATTTTTTAAAAAGATTTAATAAAAGCTTTTGATTATCTAAATCTAAGAAATATGCACCCTGCTGCCAATGGTTTTTCGGACAAAAGCCTTGCATAGCCTGTTCCAGGATAGAGCAGCCTATCAAGAAAGAAATTCTTTGGAATTAAAGTGTATCTGACTGCAGAAAGAGGTCATTTGAGTCTCTTCTCCCTATTGACTTCTCTCTGAACTTTGGTTTTCAGCAAAGCAAAGCTCTGAAATTCTACAGCTGTGGTAGCGTCCAGCGTTTCCAAAGTGTTCAATAAACATCTGATAGCAATTCATCCAACTCTGGCAGCTGCATGTAGCTTTCAATGCACTAAAGAATGGCACATGATTTAAGTCAAGCTCAGCACTGTTGCTAGTTCGGCCTAGATTATTCCTTTTGTTGGAGGGCTGTCTTGTATATTATAGGCGGCTTGGCAGCACCTCTGGCCTCTACCCACTGGATGTCAATGGCACCCCACCCTCATTTGTGACCATGAAAAATGTCTTCAGACATTCCTCCCCTGGAGAGGGAGTATGGGACTCTCCACTAGTTGAGAACTTCTGATCTAAATAAATGAACAGGATCACTGAGACAAGGGAACGCCCACAAAAGAGAGGGGAGGGTGACATGGCGTGTGTTAGGGACAAGAAAGCTAGGGCAAATGAGGTTGGAGGAACAGGATGTCATCAGAAAGACAAGCTGTGCACGGGGTGAGGAGGGAAGGGTGCTTATTATAGGAATGGTGGTTTTGTTGGAATTTAGAATGTTCATTAATTGGATGTTGAAGTATAAATGCTATTAGGAAAAATAGTACAAAAAAAGATGATAATTATTAAAGGGTTTTTTTAAGAAAATTACTTTCTGAGTAAGAATATGACAAATTCAAACTTGGCCTTTCAATTATCTGAGTAATGAGGGTTAGAGTGAAGTGACCAGATTCTCTGGCAGTCTGAGCTACCAAGCCAGCACTGCCATGGGAATGGGTACAAGGGGTAGATAAGAGAGAGGGTCAGAGGTTCTCCACCCCAGCCATCCTACTTCATCTTGGGAGGAACTCGATCCGAAGTGAACTTTCCCAGGACAATTGCAAGTTCTTCAAAGGTCTCTCTCTCTCTCTCTCTCTCTCTCTCTCTCTCTCTCTCTCTCTCACACACACACACACACACACACACACACACACGTTCACACATGCACAGATACACGTTTCTATGTTATCCATAACTCATTATAAAACGATAAAGTCTATTCTTTGGAGAAAAATAAATTAGAGACAAACAGCTAAATCCCTTTATTTGGTACCGAAACACCAGTGGTTTCTAACCCTGACTTCAAATAAGTCATCAGGAAACTCTAAGAAAGCACCAATGCCCTGCCTCCAAGAGATTCTGAATATTCAGTCATTCCTGGACATGACTTTTGAAAGCTGACCACATATTGATACACTGAGAATCAGTGGTAGAGTACCAGTTCTTAGGACTTTTACATGATAATTGGGAAGAGTTCAACTTGTGTTCAGTGGCTAAAGAACAATATAGTCAATGTCTGATCAGTTGTCCAGTTGTGTTGGGTATTATTAAAGAAAAAATTATTCAATGATACTTGTTAAAAATATAGTAAGAAAACTTACTCAGGACCATCATGGTAGGTATAGGGATTTTGCAGTGGGAAAGAGACTGGCCTGAACATGGACATAGACAAACAGAAACTTTTACCCAAGGTGCAAGGTGGGGATCAGTGGATGGGAAAATATTCAGAAAAAAAAATCAGGGATAAGAAGGGATTTGGGCTAAACTGACCTAATAATTCTTACCAAAAATAAATCAGAGTGATCAGATATTTCTGTAATGGTGAAGGATGAGGAGCCCAATCAGATATGATAGGTGATCAGATATCTAGGGTGGGAGGTTCTTGTGAAACTGATTCAGCAGGGTTCTCTGCTAAAAGTGGGTTTTTAACAAAATAATGCACATATTGGGCCTAGGAGAGAATCCAGAAGCCTGACTAGTTTAGTCAAGAAGAGATTCTTTGTCAGTACCATTGGCATTCTGGTTAGAAAAAGATGAATGGCAAAAACAGAAAAGTCAGGTTAGTTTGATGTTAATTCCGTGTTGACTAAACCAGAAGGGTTGTCTTGTTGAGGCATAATAAACATTTCTGCTGGGTATTTTGTCCCTGAATTCTTTGCATATTTCAACAATTGCTGAGTACTTTAACCGTATATGTTCTATAGATATAAATATAAAATCTCCCATAAACATAAAAATAGCATTTTGTTCTTAATCTCCTAGAAGAGGTGGGGCTATGGCAGAGATCAAGAAGAATGAGATAGACAATAGACAGCAACTTGACAATGGCTCCTGAGACCTGGGCCTGGAAGACCTTTGCAGGAAAAAAAAAAAAAAAAAAAAAGGAGGTGGTTTTCACTTTAAACCACTGATGAGCTGGGTTTTTTTGGTTTTGTTTTTGGTTTTTTGTTTTGTTTTGTTTTGTTTTTGTACTGGGGATTGAACCGAGAGGCACTAAACCACTGAATCACTTTTTATTTTTCACTTTGAGACAGGACCTGACAAACCATCTTAATATGGTTTGTGCTGCTATAAGTTATAACAGAATACCAGTAGACTGAGTAACTTACAAAGCACAGAAATTTATTTCTCACAGTGCTACAGACTGGAAGCCCACGACCAAGGCATCAGCATTTGAGCTGGTGAGAGCCTTCTTGTTCTTGCTTCACATGGTAGAAGGCAGAAGGGCAAGAGGGGACAAGCATTGTGTCTTCACATACCAGAAAAGCAAAAGAGCAAACCTATTTCCCAGAGGCATTAATCCATTCCTAAACACTTCCATTAGGCCCCACCTCCCAACACTGTTGCATTGGGGATTAAGTTTTCAACACATGCATTGGGGAAACATATTCATATGCACATGCAAAATGTCCTCTAGGGGACTTTTGGGGGAGTTCCGGGGAGAGAAAGCAAGAACATCCATTATCATTTTGTGATGACACAGCTGAAATCTCTATAGCAAGTAATTAGATAAATTGGGTTTTCAGTCAGTTCAGATTAAGAGCTTTCCAGAATGACATTTTAAATACTCAGTAGTGTGCCTGGCCTCCCTTGGAAATGTCAGAGGTAAGACAAAATAATTAGGTTAATACAGTGGGCATTTATTTATTTCACATCATACTTCCCTAATAGCTCTTTATCCACATAAGACAACTAAATATTAAATCTCAAAGGATAAATAAGAAATCTTAATTACTTATTAGCTAAAGACTATAATAAAATCGATTAATAACTTTCTTAAATTATTTTTAACTTGGGACTAAAAGTATGAGAATCAAAAAAAGTCTCCCCCAATCAATCTAATATTTAGCAAACAAAAATAATAGTACAAAATTTTATCTTCTTCCGAATTGACAAAATTCAATACTATCTCAAGGTCAGGAATGAAGAACTTCTCACCATGTGCATTTTCCCCAGGAAAAATAGAAAAATCCCACTTCATTACCTATGAAGGTATGAAGAACCAGGCTGCCCATGGAAGCTATGGTGGACCCAAACTACACTTGTTCTGTCTTCATCACTGGAGAAAGTTCTCACAATGATAGAGAAGGGAAAAAAAGAGAGGACTCCCAGGAGGACTGTCTGCCATTTTCAAAAGCACTTCATGTGACCAGTGGGCCCATATCCAGGAATCCTGAGTCTATTCCCTCATAGAGAATGCACACACACACACACACACACAAGCTTGTTTGTCCTCAGGGAATCCAGCATATTAATTTAGTCAACAGTTGAACTTGTTAACTATTGAACTTGTTAAGAACAGCTGACCTGTAAGAAATTATCTCACTTAAGTTTCTTCCTTTTCTACTCCTTTCTTCTCAAAGAGACCAATGAAAATATGGACAAGTAGACTAGAGGGCAAAAATGAGAGCAATGTCCCTGACTGACCATTTCCTAAATAAACAAGAATTGGTGTATATGTACCTGCCTCCTATTCAAATAAAAAAGTATTCAATTAAGAGCCTGGAGACTAATTGGAATTTTTAATACCACAGTAAAATTATCAATAAATTGTAACAAATGATGGGAGTTCTTATAATGCCAGGTTCTGTACTATACTACTTTGCATGAATTGGTATTTCATTTAATCCACATCACTCATATGAAGTTGATATTATTGCACTCTTTCAACAGATGTGGAAGTCAGGCTTAAATTTGTTTGAAGTTGCACAGCAACTTCAGTTTTCTGGACTGAAAAGAAAGGACTTTTTTTTTCATTCAAAAACATGCTATTTAACAAATACTTATGCCTAGTGTTCTGCTGTTCTCTGGGGCTATGCTTGAACAAATCACCTGGCTCTGTCTGCAGAACACCTCCTGGCAGACTGAAGTAATTCTAAGAACTTCTCAGTCCTGTAATCTCTGATTCTCATCTGCTTTCTCTTTCCAGTGGTTAAATGGATGTACAGGTACGTTTGATGATCTTCCCACATGTTCATATCTGCCTGCAGGTGGTGGGCAGGAGAATGGGAAGCATGTTCCACAACATGTGGGCCCTATGGAGAGAAGAAGCGTACAGTATTGTGCATTCAGACCATGGGCTCTGATGAGCAAGCTCTCCCAGCTACAGACTGCCAGCATCTGCTGAAGCCCAAGGCCCTCATTTCCTGTAACAGAGATATCCTGTGTCCATCGGATTGGACAGTGGGCAACTGGAGTGAGGTGAGTTCAGGGGTTAAGAGGGAGATTGACATTATTCATGCTTCATCAGCCTCCCACCCATTCCTCCCCATTCACCAAATCCAAAGTGACTCCAGGTTAAATTGCATAATAGACACCATCCATCACCTCTGGCCTGTTTACTCCAGTTCCCATCACCCAGTTTTTTAGGATCTTTCTCTTTCTTGTCCATGGTCAACTAACCACCACAGATGAAGTAGATACCACTAGTATAGGCTCATAACAGCTAATTATAAATTGTCAGGATTTTTGCTGGCCTATCGTTAAATCATTGGTAATAAACCAAGGCTCCCCCATATCACCCCAAGAGCCAGTTTGTTAAACATTTGCTAGTAAATCATTGTAGTTAACTAAAACCAAAGGAGTATCGCTGTAATGATTAGGAATATACTTGACACTCAGAGAAAGTCGTTCAAATCTATATCTATTCGACATGTGTTCGGGACATCTATTATTAGCCTCATAAATTCAAATAAGCATTGCATTGTCCCCAAATTAAGTTGATCTAATTCTTTGAGTGTAAGTAGAAGTCAGAGTGCTAGAAGTTTATGAGAAAATCCCAAGTTTTAATCTTCTGTGAATCATTATAGAGCCTGGTTCTGTTGGGCCTCATTATGCCCCAGAGTGATTAGGGGAAGTGCTGTTCTTTCCCCAGGGTACCTGGAGTCTACATGGTCTTCATCTTCACTTGTCTGTATGCATTTCAGTCAATGACCCAAGGAATGAAACGACTAGGAATAAATGATCTCCGAAAATCAATAGGCGTGAAGGTTGAGATGGGTGCTGGTGAGTTTCCTTGAGAAGCCATAAGCTTCCCATAAGAACATAGGCAGGAACTCCTCTAAGGACTTAACTTCAGAGGTAATGGAAAATATTTGATCCAGGGGACTGCCACAGAAAGTCAAAACTAACTCTGTTGAGAAAGTGAGCAGTGTGATCAAATGGGATCAAATTTCTGTGTTTAAAATGATATTTGAAGCTGGGTGCAGTGGCCCATGCCTGTAGTCCTAGTAGCTCAGGAGGTTGAGACAGGAGGATCTGGAATTCAAAGCCAGCCTCAGCAACGGTGAGGTGCTAAACAACTCAATGAGACCCTGTCTCTAATAAAATACAAAGTTGGGCTGGGATATCACTCAGTGGTTGAGTGCCCCTGAGTTCAAAACCTGGTACCCACCCCCCACAAAAATGATATTTGAGGGGCTGGGGCTGTGGGCTCAGAGGTAATGCACTTGCCTGGCATGTAGGAGGCACCAGGTTCAATTCTCAGCACTGCATATAAATAAATTTTTTTAAAAAAGGGTCTGTTAACAACTAAAAAAATTTTTTTAAATATTATATTTAATTATAAACTAAGGAAATCATTTTTCATCTATAGCTTATTAAGGTGTTCTGAAAGTATTATCTAAAGAATTTCTAAAATTTTTGTAGTGAAGTTGCCCTCTCTTGTTTAAATGCAGAACACTTATTTCAGTACATCAGCTTTGATAACCTTCTTCACAAAACTATCTTTGGTTAATTCATAGTCAATGTTTAGGTTTATTTAGCTTCTAATTCTCTGCAGGATGCACTGTTGGGCATCTAGGTAAAAAATGAAAAATGGAAATCATGGTTCCTAGATTGTAAGATCTTCTGTCAAAGGAGAGCTATCACACCACAAAAGGAAGGAAGGAAGGAAGGGAGGGAGGGAGGGAGGGAGGAAGGAAGGGGAAGGTATGCATGCAAAGAAAATATACCACTACCACAGGTGCATTGTGGGTTTGTGCAGGTATACATGTGCACACATCAGTGATAAACCAGAACTTTCTCTTTGCTATTCTTGGGAGGTAATAATCATAGCATGAGGCTTGCCTGGCCTGTTCATCTGCTGCCACCATAGATTGCTGTAAATTACAGTGTTGTCAAAATAAGGCTGAATGGGGTATTGTGACTGGTCCATTAAATCTGTTTACCAAAAATGTGTTGGCTGCATCCAAAACAGTTAATAATTCTTGTCATGTAGAATTTACTAATTGCCAGAATCTTAATGCTTTCTCAGAGGTCTGTAATTACAGATTTGGCTGAGAAGTTCTTCTTATTATGTTCACATGTATGCACAGCATAATAACCTGTCTTCACTGGAGAACAAGGGAGAAAAAAGTTGGTATGATGTGACGAGTACTTGTATCTGTGGATTCCAAATCACAGGCATTTCATAGTCATTTGACAGCACACATGGAATCTCTAGTTTCTAGCTTGCACTCAGCAAAGCTGAGCAGAAAGCCTAAGCCAGTGCCTTCATTCAGGAGATGTTATTAGAAATGCTTTTAGTAAATCAACATCAAAAGATTCTCCAAATGGGTGTTCTTTTCTTCCCTATACTGAGCTTCTCTCTAATGGGCTTTGCTAGAATATAATGAAATATCTTTTCCATTGCAACTATACCCAGATACTTTTTTAAAAAATATATTTATTTTTTAGTTGTAGATGGATGCAATAACTTTATTTATTTATTTCTATGTGGTGCTGAGGATCAAACCTAGGGCCTTGCACATGCAAGGCGAGTGCTCTACCACTAAGCCACAACCCTAGCGCCCCCAGATACATTTTATAAAAGAAATGACATCGTGATTCTTGATATAAAGTATTATCTGAATTTTGTCTTGATAGCAACATTATTTGAAGCAGGGGAGTACTCCAACTATACATACTCAGTTTGTCTGCACTGGGTCATGGATCACCCTGGGTGAGCCTAAAGCTCTAAGGTAACTGAGCCAAAGACCCAAGAACTGAGATACTCCTAGATTCCCATAGAATGGTCCTCCCTGGCCAACCAGGAGGGGAAGAAGAAGGAAAGGCAAGTTTATCAGATATCTCCCTATCAAGGTGTCTCCACCAACCCAAGGAATGAGAGGAGGATGGGCTCAGCCATGCCAGGCCGACACTCAACCCTAGCCCAACAGGGATCAGAAGGGGGTGTTTTCTCTCCTGCTGCCCCCAGGAAGGGGCTTACTGCCCCAGTGACCAGCTCTCTCTCTCTGTCTCTCTCTCTCTCTCTCTCTCTCTCTCTCTCTCTCTCTCTCTCTCTCTCTCACACACACACACACACACACACACACCTAAGCTCATGCTCTAGAAATCCATCCACATTCTCAAATTTTACCAAGAATCTGCTTTTGTCCAACTTACTTTGGGGGTTCAGAGGGTAAAGAAGAGGAACTCTGTTTATTTAACAAAAACAAGGCATTAGAGTTTCTGGAGTTTCCATTTTTTCCTAGGTGTATCACTTTAGTAGCATGTCTTGCGAGAAGCAGCTGATGCAGTAGTGAAGGGCATAACCCCCGAGAACATGGCTCCTGGGTTCAAATCCTGGCTTTGCCACTCATTAAAAGTGAAAGTTCAATCTGTGTCTCATTGACTTTAGTTTTCATCAGCTTGTTTTGCCCCACTTCCCTACATGTTTATTTGGCCTGTTTCTCCCACTGGTTGGCAGGCAGCCATAGGTGCAATTTGGTTTGATTTGATTTGGATACACATGTGGCATGCCTTCAGAAGTCAGGCTGAGTGTGTTTGTTTATACACAGCTACTCTTTCCAAAAGCATTTCAGGCAGTGTGTAGTGAAAGGGCTCTAGACATTGAGGTGGTGAAATAGAAGTCACGGTCATGGCTGAGAGCAGAGATCAAGATCTAAACATGAAGATAATAAGGTAACTATGATAAAGCTTCAGTTTAATCCAGTGCATTGAGGCAACAAGGCAGCACTGTGGGTTCTGTAATTGTTTCTACCCGAGAGATGGAAGGTTACCTCTTCTTCCAGAGATACCTCAGTGTAATAAATTGCCAAAGGTATGTGAGGTATTCAATAATGGCTCCAATAATAAAATTAAAAAATGGTTCAGTCAGATTATTTGTAAAACACTATGTTAGGTGGATGATGGATGGATGGGTAACTAATAAAAGCACTGTGTCGTTGATAATTGTAGCTGACTTTGTGTATCCTAGCAGGCAGACAAGTGGACGGAGATCCCAGAGAACCATCCAGGTTCTAATCTTGTACTTCATAAACTCACATCCAGTCTCAGGAAAATTATTTCACCTTATAGGGCCTCAGTTTCTCAACAAAGCCATCATGTTACTTCATGTTACTTCTCCTATCAGATAGATGAACAAACTTAAGAGAATAGTCATTTTTCTGGGTTTTCTAGCCCTGGCAATCTTTAACTGTGTGGCCTCGAGCTAGGGTTAACCCCCTCTCAGCCTTTCCACATCTATAAAGAGAGGGTTGTTATAAAACTTGAACAAAATAACCCATGTAAGCACTTGGTATAGTACCTGACAGATAGTAAGTGTTCACTAAATGATGACTTTACTATCAGACAAGTGAACAAGGGCCAACTTTCCATGCTACTTTGATTTTGCAAGCCTTGCCCATCAATGGCACCCAAACATCCTGAAGGGATTAATCTGTGGTCCCTTGATTTTCCACCTCCTCCTTTCTTTGCTCAGGGATATTTTATTCATAAAACACTATCTGCACAGTGCATAGGCATGTCAGTTTTTTCAAGGGCCAACACAAATACCTGAGACCTGAAAAAAAAAAAAACTAATGCATTACTTCTGTTAAAACAAAGGGACACTGAAAACTCAGCAATCAATATTTAATTACGTATTTATTTAAAATATTTATCAGACAATTATTTTGTATATTAAACATTTTTTAATGTATAATATATTTATGTTAGTCTGCTTTTGGTTACTGTGACCCAAATACCTGATAAGAACAAATTAGAGGAGAAAAGATTGATTTTGGCTTCTTAAGGTTTCAGTGCATGGTAAGCCAGCTTCATTTCGCAGAGCCTGCGGAGAGGCAGAGCATCATGGCAGATGGGCATGGCAGAAGACAGCTGCTCAACTCATAGCAGCTGGAAAGAAGGAGGGAAGTGGCAGCAGAATATGGACTCTTCCAGTTCCATGCTGGAACTGCTTCCTCTAACTGTTCCCACCTCCCAGTAGTACATCCAGCTACAAGTGGATTCATCCACTGATGAGTTCATGATTGAATCATTGCTTCATGATTGAATCATTGCTTCAAAGCCCCACCTCTGAACCTTGCTTAATTCAGGGACCATGCTTTTAATGCATGCTTTTAGGGGATATTCCAGATCCAAACCATAACAGCATTTAATCCTTACAACAGTGTTATCATCCCTACTTCACAGGCAAAGAAACTGAGACATAAAGAGTTTAGAAACTTGCTCAAGGCCACCTAGCTGCTAAGTGGTAGAGCCAGGATATGAATTCAGCAACAAAGTTTCTATTCTGAGAACTCTGCCACACTGCATCTCAAATGCCTGCAAAATACAACAATATGACAGCTCTTAAAATTCATAGGAAATGTATTATGTTTGTAAATAATTTGTAAACCATCTTTTCTCATTTTGCTGGAATTCCAAACTGTCCCTAATGATTGCTGTGATATCAAAGTCTCTCAAAAAAAAAAAAGCAAGTTACCCTCAACAAATAATTTCAAAAACAAAAAGAAAAGAAAACCTACCAACTTTTTTTACAGCAAAATATGATATTGTACTTGAGACTACAGATGTACTTGAATAGATTGGATGGGACACGTGGTGGTTCCTCCACAAGTGGACATGGTCAGGATCAGGGAAGATCTTTAATCTGCCTTTCTGGTGCCTGACAAAAACACATAAACAAGTGAACAAAGCAATCAGCTAATCAAATTTCTAAGAATTTATTAGTGAAAGCTGTTCACAAAGGTATTAGGGTAGAGGGTGACTAAAGAGACTAAATACCCTCTAATACTCCTGTTTCAGTGAAGATACCAGGCACTCTGTGGGGCTGGACCTTGGTGATCTGACCTTGATTGGCCTGTGTTTGGCATGGGATGTCTGTAAGAGCTAGCATCTTCTAGACATCAGCAGCCTGTGCTCTGCCAGGGCTCCTGGAGAACAGATGTGGAAGATAATCGTGTTTGAAGAAACTGCTCAGAGAAAACCAGTTGGGCGCCATGTTGATTCTCTTCATCAAGTCTGATTTGTTTTTTTCAATTATCTAGAATACTGAACTAATACCCCAGAGCTGCCCTAACAAAGTACCACTGAAACTATGTGGCTTAAACAACAGAAATTTCTTATCTCACAGTTCCCAATACTAGAAATCCGAGATCAAATCCTCAGCAGGGTTACTTCCTTCTGAAAATTTTGAGGAAGAATCATTATTTCATGCCTTTCCCCTAGAGTCTGGTGGATTTCTGGAAATCTTTGTGTTCCTTAGCTTGCAAATGCATAACCAAAACCCTTATCTTCATCTACACATGATATTCTCCCTACATATATGTCTCTGATTTCAAATTTCCCCCTTTTTTTGTTTTAGTTTTTGGCACTGAGGATTGAACCCAGGGGCACTTTACCACTGAGCTACATACTGCCATTTTTATTTTTGGCTTTGAGACAGGGTCTCACTAAATTGCTCAGGGACTCACTAAATTGCTAGGATTAGCTTTGAACTTGTGATCCTCCTGCCTTAGCCTCCAGAGTTGCTGAGAGTCATAGGCCTATACCACCATGCCTGAATAATTTTTCCTTTTTATAGGAATACCAGTCATACTGGATTAGAGCCGACCTTAACAACATCATTTTAACTTGATTTCCTCTAAAAGTCCTATCCAAATAAACTCACATTCTGAGGTAGGCATTATAAGCCCTCACATATCTTTTTGTGGGAGGAGGAGTACACAATTGAACCCATAACAAGCATTTACTTTTAAACCAGGTTTCAGAATGAGATCTAATCATTATTTATAAATTCCTAACACTATACATTAAATGTTTTTATGCCCGAGTATTATCTCTTTCTATGCTTAGCCATTTAGCCAAAATCCTCTGATACACTCCATGTTTTTTAAATAAACTCACCCTTTGCACCACAGTTCTGGGCCCATTATGAGTCCTCCCCTTCCATTATGAGTCCTCCCCTTCCCTTCCCTGCAATGCACCTCAGGTGGGTGGAGTTGACCCATTTAGCAGCAGACCTCTTCCTCAGCAGGCTTCCCCCAGAGGCCTTCATCCAGGAGTGATGGCTAGGGAGGGCAAGATAACTCCCAGAGAGGGAATGAACAGATTGACAAGCTACTTGCCTGGTATAGGGTTCAAAATTATAAGATAAGAGCATACGAAAATCATAGCTGAAATTGGTTTTGAGAATTCTGAAACTACAAATTGAGATGGGTTCCAAAGGTGGTGTTGTTGTGTACTGCATTTATCTCATCCAAGGGGCTTGACAGCTCCTAAGGAGATAAACACAGTCGAAGATGTACTGGAAGAAGCGTGAGGCTGAATACAAAGCATCACTGATTTTTCTGTCCTGAGTGTAAGAAAAGGCAAGCCAGTGCTTAGTTCCAGTGTCCCTGGGAGATAGCACTGTAATGCCAGGGCACAACATGACACAGTGCTGAGGAATGGCATCCGTGGGCTGGGATGATTCAGTGTCTCCCAGGTAAGGAAATAGGGGTGTCAGAGAACATACAGATTCCTTCCAGACCCAGGTCTCCATTAATGAAGTTTTGAACTGCCATTGGGAAATTGGGCCAATGGATGCAGGGTATCTGCCTTTTTTAAGAGAACCCAAAAATCTGGGTTTTTTTTAAATATGAAATTACTAGTTTTCGAAATTTTTGGTCACTAATTCAGTTTTTGTCCTTTTTTTTTTTTTTTTTGGTGTGTGTGTGTGGTTTTAAGATTCAACAGGCCAAAGAATACATGTTTATAAGCCAAATTTAGTCCTTAGGCTGCCACTTTGGAACTCCTGTTAACTTGTACCAAAATTTAATGCATTTCAACTGAACAGCCAGCTAGATAGCTATTAGTAATTTCTGCTTTGTTCTTTGGGGTTCAACAGAATCACACACTTAATAATATTGTTTAGCTCTTGAAACCTGCAGGTTAAAAGACCACATGCCCATCAGTTAACCTGGGAAATATGAATCAAAAAATAAATAAACCCAGCAATAAGCCAGAGGGGAACATGGGTCTCCAGAGTGTCTATACACATGTGCCTGCCCTTACTTCATCACCCAACAGGAAGTTCTGTGTGCCATGCTCTAAAGGAACAATAGAGATTGAGAACCTTCAACCCCTTTGCTATTAGCATGCCTGTTGTTACCAGCATCATTATTATAGCAGCTACAATAATAGCTTCCAGTTACCAATCATCTTGCAAAAATCATGTACAGTTTTCAGACCATCCTTTCAGCAGCCTTGAAAGGTAGGCACTAATTTCTCTCAATTTCCAGATGAAGATACTGAGACTTTGTTTTAGTTTCACCCTTGCTTTACAGTGACCTAAAGTCTAATAAGAACAACGTAAAGGAAGAAAAGTTTACTTTAGCTCCGTTTCAGAGGTCTCTGTCCACAGATGGCTGATTCCATAGCTCTGAGCCCAAGGAGGCAGAACATCATAGTGGAAGGGAATGGTGGAATAAAACAGCTCAAGTCACGGCAACAAGGAAACAGAGAGCTCTCCACTCACCAGGGACAAAATATAAACCCTAAAGGCACACCCCCAGTGAACTGCTTCCTCTAACCTCACCCTGCCTGCCACCCAGCTAATCTATAATAGTGGATCAATCCATTAATTTTTAAGTTAAAGCTCTTATAATCATTTTGTCTGTGAATATTCTTACATTGTCTCACATAAGAGCTTTTTGGGGAGACACCACATATCTAAACCATAACAAGCATTGGGGAATTTAAGCTGTTTTTCACAAGTTTTCCAGTTCTTTTTTTTCCCCATAGTTCAAGGTAAGAACAGAGGATACATATTTTTCTAAATGCTTGTGAAGAGATATAGTAAATTCTCACATCCCTAGGGGGTCATTTGAAATATTTCAAATTAAAACAATTCATTCCACAAAGGAAAAAAAAGGGGGTGGGGGGTTGGACAAAGGGAGCGAAAGAAGAGAAAGAAAAGAGAAATCAAAAGAGTTTCCTATTATGTTGCTATCTACTCAAATAACTTCTTGGAAAGAAAAACTGTAAGAGAGGTCACGGGGTGTTTGAGGACAAGTGACATTAACCAGGTTCCCATTCATGAGAAAGCTGTCTCCAAATCAAGCTGCCTGAGGCAACTAGCATGGAAAAGTGTTCAGACAGACACTGAAGAGTTTTAGTTGGATGGTAAATTTTTATAGAGTGGAAATTTGAAAATACAAAGGGTTCTGATTAGAATATAATAAGAGGAGAGAGACTTGTGATGATTAAACTGGACAGAGCATAAAGTACTTGAAACACAAGGGTGGAAAAATTGTGGCAAAACTGGAAAATAAACATTTCCAGCCTCACTTTCCAGCTCCAAGTAAATCATGGAAAGTCCTGGAAGATAACATATCCCTCACTGGTGGGCTCCCAGGTCTTTGTTTGGTAACCTCAACTTTGGTGCTAAGAAAAAACTAGTATGCACTCCTGCTCATAAAGCACAGTTCCCACCAAAGAATCCTGAGAAGTCAGTCTTAGAGCAGAGTGTCTGCAGGTTTTGTTAGTATTTTCAAGTCACTTCTTTGCTGGTTGAGCCCTAATCTGCAGTTGGCCTCTCCCTCGGCTATCCATTCTGTGCTCAGAGCCATCTCCTGCTTTTCAAAGGCGTTGATTTCACAGAGTTGTTATATATCAGTGAATGATTATGCTCCATTAAAACAAAATAAAGACGGAGGTTCCTACATTGATATTATATTCCTATATAGAGGAAATTGAAAATAGAACTTTAGAAGGCAAGGAACTTAAGCTAAAAATAATGCATAAGCTCATGAGTAAGAATTTTCCCATTCCTGTTATTTTTTTCCCCCGAGGCCAAATGATCACTTAATAAATATTTACAAAGTGATCAGTGTGTCTTAAGAACTATCCTGGAATGCAGTTATGAATAAGAAATAGTTCCTGCCTTTGAGTTACTTTCCAGAAGTCAGAAGTTTGGTCAAGTCAATGAGCTGACTCCACGGATAGCTACTTGTTCAGAGTGTCTCACTAGGTTTTGGCAGGAAAGAGAGGATGTAGGATGAACCTGATTTTTACTTACTCTGAGACTGACTTGCAACCTTTCAAAGCAAGTTGCTGGACTTTTCTCTTGTGGGACCTGGAATAATCATTCTTGTCTTGTAAACCTCACAGGGATATCACAAGTACCTCACAGAATAATAGCTATCAAGTCCTTTGAAATCCTTTGAGTGTTATGCAGTCCCATCCTTAATAAACCTTTTTGAGGTCAGGGATACTACGCAAATGTAAAATGGTCAGCAAAGGCCTGAAAGTGGTCCATGCTTAAATGCCAACTTTTTGGTGGTTGTCTTAAAATGCCACTGAAAAGGAAATGGAGTGGTCAGGCAGAGTATGGATACGTAAATGTTTGTGTTATGTAGTAACTATATACAACTTATGGCTGCTGAGATTGATAAACTAAACATTTCTTTTTTATCCTGAATTCTGAGGAAGGACTGTCTTGTCAGGATTCCCCAAAAAACAATCTAGCTACTTGTGTTTGGCATGCCTTACAGAAGCTGGGGGAAACACTGGGGAAGTAATATGCCTCCACCCCAGTGTGTACATTAGCAGCACACTAAGGGATTGACCCAACTCTCCGGGAAAGGATATATCCTGCCTTTGATTAACTACTCGTCTTTAAATTCCACAAATGGACTTAGATTCATGAACGTGTGTGAGTGTGGGGATTGTGTAGCTTTTAATTCTACCTGCCACAGCCAAATGATTATGATACTTGGGAGAAACTGCTGAATGATAATCGCTATTTTCTAAGATAAAGCAAAAGTTTCAATATAACTAACAATAGATGCCTAAGACTATGTAACCATGTCATATTAATTTAATAGCATTGCAACCCTAGGAAAAAGATAATATCACTAACTCACTCTTAAAGAAATTAGGTAGCTTTAAATCATTGCATTCCTGGTAGATCCCACAAGAGATTTCAGTTTGACTAGGTCATGGTTTACCTTCTCAGTTTGTGAAGAGTAAGTAAATAGTTGATCCTGAGCCCCAGCTGGTCTTCAGGAAGTGGATATTTCCATGGGAAACTGAAAGAGCACAGAAACCAAATGTGGAGATTGAAGATGACATTAACTGCACACAGTTCAGCCATCCACCGCTGGGCCTGTCCTCATCTGCTGTAGACCTGCCCACGAGAATGAAAACATCTTTTCTCATGACACTAACAGCTGTCTCTCTTTTCCAGTGTTCTGTTTCCTGTGGTGGAGGAGTGCGGATTCGCAGTGTCACGTGTGCCAAGAACCTGGATGAACCTTGCGACAGGACGAGGAAACCCAACAGCCGAGCCCTGTGTGGCCTCCAGCAGTGTCCGTCTAGCCGGAGAGTTCTGAAACCCAACCAAGGCACCATTTCCGATGGGAAAGATCTACCAACCTCTGAGCAAGACCCCTTACAGCCCATCCCTCCACCCACACCCACGCCTACACTGCTTACCACACCCACCGTGCCTGACTCTATGAGCACCAGTACTCCAGCAGTCAGTCACACTACTCCTGCCACAGCCTCCAAAGAGGGAGACCTGGATGGGAAACAGTGGCCAAATACTTCAACCCAAACCGACCTGGACTCCCATGATCTCATTTCCACTGGAAGCACTTCCCAGCCCATCCTCCCTTCCTGGTCTTTGAGTGTCCAGCCCCATGTTGAAAATGCTTCTAGTTCAGATACTGGTCCTACTGCAGAGGGAGGCTTTGTAGCTACAACAAGTAGTTCTGACTTATCTTCTGGCAATGCTGTGACTTGGCAAGTAACTCCATTCTACAGTACCTTGACCAAAGATCCAGAACTGGAGATTCACAGTGGCTCAGGGGATGACAGTGAACAGCCCAAGAACAAAGATGAAAGTCATACTGTTAAATGGAGCAAGGTCGGTGGGCCTAGAAATGATGATCCAATGGAGAAAAGTACAGAGATGCCACTTGGACCTCCACCAACACCTCACCTTGGGGAGGAGTCCTTACAGCCTCCCGTTAGCACAGTAATAGAAGGCCCACTACCTAGTCAAAGACCCAGTATCCTGAAAATCGGGACACTCAGAGCAGAAGGGATGGTCACTGAAAAATCAAGTAACACTCCACTCCCTCATGGAGGTGACCACCAGCCAATACTCTCAGAAAAGTCTGTAAAAAATCACCACCTGGAACTTCCAAGCAACACAAATGTAACGCAAGATTCTGAACCAGTCCTGACAGAGGAAGACGCGTCTAGCTTGATTGCTGAGGGGTTTTTGCTGAATGCCTCCAACTATAAGCAGCTCATGAAGGAACACACTCCTGCATACTGGGTTGTTGGAAACTGGAGTGAGGTAAGAGATTATGTTTCCTATCCCTAATCTGATTATACATGGAAAATAGCTAGCAATGTCGCATTCTTGTGCAAATTTTAAAATGAACTTACATTAAAATGTAGTCTAATGTGGAAAAAATTGAAAGCTGTCAAGTCAATGCCAACTCCTCAAATGGAAGATAGAATACACACACACACACACACAGAGAGAGAGAGAGAGAGAGAGAGAGAGAGAGAGAGAGAGAAACGTATGTGGTGAGATACAGTGAAAAGAACTCTGGACTGAGTCAGGAGATCTGTGTCAGGCAGTAGTAAGATCATAGGAAAATTCATCTTTCTATGCCTGATTTTTTTTCAATATTTATTTTTTAGTTGTAGTTGGACACAATATCTTTATTTTATTCATTTATTTATATGTAGTCCTAAGGATTGAACCCAGGACCTTGCACTTGCTAGGCAAGTGCTCTACCTCTGAGCCACAACCCCAGCCCCATATCCCTGATTTTTATCTACAGAATGATGGGCTAGTGTAATCACCTCTAATGTCTCCTCCAGCTGTAATGTACAATGATCCTGGGGTGAAGAACAACTGAAAGGGCCTAACTTTGCCCTTCAATCACAAAGCTAATACTGAGGCTTGGTTTAAACCTGTGAAGTAATCACATCTAGAATGGAACTCTAAGACCAAACTCTGATAGAATTTTACAGAGCTTACTATATAAATGATTTTTTCTTCTTTTTTTTGTCTGAATGTTTACATTAAAACATTTCACTTTGGCTTGTTGGAAGAGTTAAAATATAGGAAAAGAAGAAAATAAACATGATGATAAAATGTTGACCCCTATTTTCAGGCTGCAGAAATTTGGCTAGATATTTCTTTTTCCATTTCTAGAACTAATGACATCCTTTGAAGCATGAAAACCATTTTTCACTTATTTGAATTTTGAATGTACAGCATATGAACTTGTTAAAATAACATGACACCAGGTACAAAAATAGAGTCATGGAGGGTGGATTTAGCTCTTCAGTGGACAACTTTCCCTCAGCACTGGCTGGTGGGCCAGGAGGGGTAGAGCCCAGGCTGCAGGCTCCAACACATTTGGCCAGTTTGGGTTAGAGTTAAGAGGGAACAAATTGTAGCTCTGTCCCACAAACCTTTCCATAGCTGGTGAGTTCTACAATTAGAAACCCCAGAACAAAGTGTCCTCATTTTAAGTAATTTAACAAGAAGAAATATTAAATCACTTTTTGTTTGTTTTGTGCTTTTTCTTTTTTTCTTTGTTGTTATTGGGTTTGTGTGTGTGTGTGTGTGTGTGTGTGTGTGTGTTGCTTTATTTTGTTTTCTCTCATTTTTTTCATATTTCTGTCAAACTTTATGGGTCTTCTAAATTAATTGGATTTTTTCTTGTTATCTCTTCTTTTTCATTTTTATTCCTTTCCCTCCCTTTCTGTTTTCTTCTTTCTCTCTTTATCTCTTCTGTTGTTCCTCCCCCTTTTTATTCTTTCAATATATTTTAGCATTATGTATACTATCATTAATACCCAATTTTTTACCCCATTCTATATCATTACTCCCCTTTCTTCTCTTTGGTCAGTGGAGTTGTAGAGTCATCTGCAGGATGCAAAATGCACAGTTCCCTGATCATATACCATAATGAAGATGGTTTCATCCCAGAATACAAGGATGGTTCTACATATATAAACCAATAAACATAATTCATCACATAAATAGAATCAAGGATTAAAAACACATGATCTTCTCAACAGATGCATAAATCCTTTAACATCCCTTCTGGGTAAAAACCCTGAAGAAACTGGGTATAGAAGGATCTTTTAGTCTCTACTTCATTAATTTCAGCTCTGATCTTTTATTCTTTCTTTCCCTTATTATTCTATAATGTTGAATCTCAAGGTCTTAGAAAAACAAGATCGAACAGTAGAAGGAAAGAAATAATGAAGAAAATATATAAGCACAGGCAACAACTTCCTAAATAGGACTCCAATCATCAGGAAATCACAGCAAGGACTTATAAATAGGATGGCACAAATGTAAAAACTCCTGCACAGCAAAGGAAACAACACAATGAAGAGAGACCCTACAGGATGAATAACTTATAAATATGTTTCTCCAGAATCTAGACAGAGAGACAAATCAGTAATTGGGTTATTCCTCAGGGGGTCTTCTCTCCATTAGGACAATAAGGTTGGACAAGCTCTTCTCAGTCCATAAGTTAATACAATGGTTTTACTGAAAGGCAGCTGTGGGAAGACCCAGAAATTTTATTTCTTTCCCATCTTTTCATTTATCTTCAAATCCCAGAGCACTTGTATAGTTACTTCATTTAAATGTATCATAAGGATTTTGCTCTGATGCTATTTAATATATGTTAATTAGTTGATAAATATTAATTAATTTAATAAGATATTACTATATCCTTATAAACTGAGCTACAATGATGACATCAACCATGATGACTATGTGCCCAGAGGCCAGTACATTTTTATTTTAATAAATCAAAATACAAAGAAGTAATTTTGTCTTGAATATCATCATTTGATTTATGACAGCAATAAACTGTCTTACTGAATAATAATATCACAGTTCACCAAAAAGTTGGCCATAATGGTGGAGCCATAACTTTGGGCAGTTTGGTTGGCAAAGGGAATTGGCCTATTGTAAAATATTAGAGTAGTTTTTATTTGAATTTCTCTAATAACTAGAGGTGTTGAACATTTTTCATTATACTTGTTGATCGGATGTATATCTTCTCCTGAGAAGTGTCTGTTCAGCTCCTTTAGCCCATTTATTTATTAGGTTTTTGTTTTTTTGTTTTTTTAGTGTTAAGTTTTTTGAGTCCTTTCTATATCCTGGAGATTAGTGCTCTATCTGAGGTACATGTGGCAAAGATTCGCTCCCAAAATATGGTTCTCTCTTCACCTCATTGATTGTTTCTTTTGCTGAGAAGAAGCTTTTTAGTTTAAGTCCATCCCATTTATAAATTCTTGATTTTATTTCTTGTGCTTTAGGAGTCTTGTTAAGGAAGTTGGGGCCTAATACAACCATGATTAAGATTTGGGCCTACTTTTTCCTCTATTAGGCATTGGGTCTAATTCCTAGGTCCTTGATCCACTTTGAGTTTGGGGAAAATTTTTTTTTAATATTGATCCCAAGGCTTCAGACCCAAAATTCAGACGGGTTCATGTGTGTGGAGGCCCATGATTGGTATCGTTCTGTGGTCAATCTTAGCCTCTAGAACAGGGAATCCCTCCCTACAGGGTCCAAGTCATGGGCGTGTCTGAGGAAGCCGTCCTCAGCCTGTCTTCACTTTTCCCATCCCTGCTGCAGTGTTCCACCACCTGTGGGCTGGGGGCTTACTGGAGAAGTGTGGAGTGCAGCACCCAGATAGACACTGACTGTGCGGCCATCCAGAGGCCTGACCCTGCAAAGAAATGCCACCTTCGCCCATGTGCCGGATGGAAAGTGGGAAACTGGAGCAAGGTAATCTACCAGGCTGTGTCCGGGGGTGGGTGGAAGAATCTTCTGTAAGTATTTGCTAAAGTTGGTTTCTCTCCTCCCTTCTGACATTTTTCATTCTTCTCTGCCTCTTTTCTTTTATGAAATCATGCGTGGATAGTCACAGGATTACCATGGGCCTGATTCAAGTTACCCAAAAGTCTTCGAACTGCACAGTTTTTATTAACTCGCATGTTTTTGCCTGCATGTCCTTTCTCTTACAAACAAACTAGAATTAAAAGTTAAATTTGTATAATTAATTGCTTTGTCCAGCATGTAGCACTATTTCATTATACTGCTAAATTACTTCAATTTAGAAAGTATAAAGAATAATTATATATTATCATATATATAATTAAACTGTGGCTCAGCACCTCTTCACAAAACAATCCTGTAGGTTTAATCTGCCAGACTTAAAAATGAAAAAAAAAGAAAAAGCCAAGGCATAAAGAATAATGTGGTCTTTAAAAGTATATTCACAGGGGGCTGGGGTTGTAGCTCAGTGGTAAAGTACTTGCCTAGCCTGTGTGAAGCGCTGGGTTCAATCCTCAGCACCCCATAAAAATAAATAAATAAAATATAGGTATCCATCCATCTACAACTAATATATTCATATGTGACAAATATATTTTTTAAAGTATTGAAGTGTGATTTTTTTTCCATCTTTGCTAAAGACTATGGTTATTCAATTCACTGAGCTGTTTTCACAGTCTCTTGTGAAAAGGATGTGTCCATTTTCCAACTATCTAGCCTTGTTGATTTGGGACACTAACCAATTCCAACCTGCCTGTCACTCAGGATTGGAGCTGAGCCGGCCCCAGAGATACACTGGGGCTACAAGACACTGGCCAGGCAGGAAGAGCAGAAATGTGAGCTGTGCTTATGCCCTCCATATAGGATTCCCTGTAGGTCCCTGTCTACTCTTCAAGGAAACAATCCTCCTTGACAGCTGAGACATAGGAAAAGAGAAAAAGAAAAATTACCCAGGAAGATTGTGGATGCTAGTGATCTTCTGTTAATGTCTTCATCTAATGGACTATTTGTGTCTCCAAACAGGACCATGAGGTGTCTCATCAGACATCTCTGGTTCACCTGGGACATGGGATGTCACTGATCTGCTTTAGGACTCTTCCTGCCACAGTAAAGTCTTGATTTGGGGGAAGAGAGAGAGAGTGGCCTGCTCCTTTGATACCTGTCAACCTCCCTGTTCCTGTTTCTTTGCCATTTTTCTCTCAAGAATGATAAAATATACTTATTGGTCCATCTACAACTAATATGCAGGTTCTTTTCCCTTTCTCATCCCAATCATAACAAACTCAGCAAGGACTGGATGCTTGCCTACAGATTCTCTTCCATATCCAGAAAATTCTCAAGAAATGTTTTATATCCCTGACCTTGCAAAATATTGGTCAATTCCTAAGTTCCACTCTCGCTTCACTGGGATAATCATTTCCTTAGAAATTGTATGGGCCAAACATCATTCTAAATGGAGAAAAATTGAAAGCATTCCCACTAAAAATTGGAACAAGGCCAGGATGCCCTCCGTCACCATTTTTATTCAACATTGTCCTTGAAACTCTATCCAGAGCAATTAGAAAAAAGAAATTAAAGGGATATGAGTAGGAAAAGAAGAACTCAAGCTATCCCTATTTGCAGATGATATGACTCTACATTTAGAAGACCAAAAAAAGTCTGCCAGGAAATTTCCAGAACTCATAAAAGAATTCAGCAAAATAGCAGGATATAAAATTAAGACCTACAAATCAAACACATTCCTATACATGGTGATGAATCTACAGAAAGAGAAATTAAGAAAACTACACCATTCACAATAGCCTGAAAAAATTAAAATATTTGGGAATCAATCTAACAAAAGAGGTGAAGGACCTCTATGATGAAAACTACAGAACACTGAAAAAAAAGAAATTGAAGAAGACCTTAGAAGATGGAAACATCTTTCATGCTCTTGGATAGGCAGAATTAATATTGTCAAAATGGCCCATACTACCAAAAGTGCTATACAGAGTTAATGCAATTCTTATTAAAATCCCAATGACATTCTTCATAGAAATAGAAAAGGCAATCATGAAATTTGTTTGGAAAAATAAGGGACTCAGAATAGCCAAAGCAATCCTTAACAACAAAAGTAAAGCAGGAGGCATCACAATACCAGACTTTAAATTATACTACAGACCTGTAGTAATAGAAACAGCATAGTGTTGGCACCAAAACAGACATGTAGACCAATGGTACAATATAGAAGACACAGAGACAAACCCACATAAATACAGTTATCTCACATTAAACAAAGGTGCAAAAAATGATACATTGGAGAAAAAATAGCCTCTTCAACAAATGATGCTGGGAAAACTGGAAATCCATATACAGCAAAATTAAATTAAATGCCATTCTCTCACCATGCACAAAACTCAAAGTGGATCAAGTACATAGGCATTAGACCAGAGACCCTGTGCCTGAAGAGAAGAAAAAGTAGGCCCAACTTTACATCATGTCTGCTTAAGAACTGCCTTCCTTAAAAAGACTCCTAAAGTACAAGAAGTAAAATCAAGAATCAATAAATGGGATGGATTCAAACTAAAATGCTTCTTTACAGCAACGGAAACAATCAAGAATGTTAAGAGAGAGCCTACAGAATGGGCAAAAATTTTTGCCACTTGCACCTCAGATAAAGCATTAATCCCCAGAATATATAAAGAACTCAAAAAACTTAACACCACAAAAAAACAAACAACCCAATCAATAAATGGGCTAAGGATTTGAACAGTCTGTTCACAGAAGAAGAAATACACTCAGTCAACAAAAATGTGGAAAAATGTTCAACACCTCTACCATTTAGAGAAATGCAAGTTAAAACAGAGTAAAGATTTCATCTCACTCCCATCAGAATGGCAATCATCAAGAATATAAGCAACAATAAATATTGGCAAGGACGTGGGGGAAAAGGTACACTCATACATTGCTGGTAGGACTGCAAATTTGTGCAACCTCTATGGAAAGCAGTATGGAGATTCCTCAGAAAACTTGGAATGGAGCCACCATTTGATCCAGCTATCCCACTCCTCAGTTTATACCCAGATGACTTAAAATCAGCATACTACAGTGACGCAGCCACATCAATGTTTATAGCAGCACAACTCACAAAAGCTAAACTATGGATCCAAACTAGGTGCCCTTCAAAAGATGAGTGGATAAGGAAAATGTGGTATGTATACACATGGACTATTACCCAGCCATAAAAAAGAACAAAATTATGGCATTTGCCAGTAAACAGATGGAACTGGAGAATATTATGCTAAGTAAAATAAGCCAATCCCCAAAGACCAAAGGCCAAATGTACTCTCTTATATGTAGATGCTAACTTCACAGTAAGTGGGAGGGAAGGTAGGAAAGAATAGAAGTACTTGGGAGTAGAAAAGGGGGAATTAAGGGAAGGGATGGGGAATAGAAATAAGAAAGTATGTAGAATGATCAGATATTAATATCCTATGTACATATATGATTATATAACCAATATGATTCTACATCTTGTACAACCAGAATAGTGAGAAGTTATACTCTACATATGTATACTATGTCAAAATACATTCTACTATCATATATAACTTACTTATTAGAACAAATTTTTTAAAAGTAAACAAAAGAAATTACATGGGCCATAAAAATAGTAGATGCATGAAATACTTTGCACTTTGAAAAGATCAACATCAGCCTAAGGAATTCTAGCTGGTGTAAAACCCTAAACAAGAGATTGGGGAGTTTATCTCTGGGGTCAGGCTACCTCAGGAAAGTTATGCTGGCTGGCACCTCCCTTGTTTTCCTCTCCCTCTGCCTCTCTCTACCTATTCAGTTGCAGATATATTGATTAACTGTAAAATTCCAAGTGGTTTTATAGGTGTTCTCTTTGCCATATCATCAAATTCTGCTGGGTTTTGGTAACCTCCATATCTAAAATATAATCCTCAAAGTCACTGAATTCCTACCAGCAAAGAAAGTTATAGAACAACTTTGTTCATGGTAAAAGAGGTTCCAGCAAACCTTGAACAAGTGTGTGAGCTCTAGCTGAAGGTTAGAGCTGACTATTAGGCATTTCCTGACCTCTGGCTACTTGGACAGGAGTGGAAGGGACAGGAGACTGGCAGACGGGTGATAGTGAGAGTAAGTCCTATCAATGGAGCATTGGCCAGGGAAGGGTTTGCTCCTCAGTACTAAGCAGACAAGGTGTTCAAAGTGACCATGAACTTTAGAGGACTTTACCTACCCGTGGATACCAGCACTCCTCAAGTACTACCATGTGCTAGCATTGCACAGAAGCATTAGATACACAGTTTCATTATGACCCCCAATATAGGGCTTTATAATTCACCCTGAGGAAACTAAAGCTCAGGGTGTTTAAATCACTAACATATACTTGATTATGAAGTGTATGCTGCATAATCTCAATTCTATTGAAACCATTGGGTAGGGGGTATATGGTCAACTTTAGTTACAGCTTGTTAGAAGGAAATGTGGCATAATAAACATGTACATCAGTTGCATGACACATGCCAATTTCAGAAAAAGAAGATTTATATGGGGGGGTATGATTCTTGTGATGGGAAAAATGTAGTAAGTGACAAAGATAAGTTTAAATAATCCTAATTTGGATTTGACACTAAAAGTGTGTGTCATCCACAGTTCTACACATTTCCTGATAGAATATTTTGGGTGTTTTTTCCAAAGTCGTGCAAACTGCTGATTTGACAACCCCCTTATTATCTTTCTTAGAATGAGCACTGCCCTTTGCATATTCAAGTCTAACAGATCTTGGTCATTTCTGAAATGAATCAGGAAGAGTTTTACATTTTTCTTGGAATGATCTGCCTTCCCCCAGGAAGGACAAGAGGCACATTGCAATTTAATTTTCATAATACTTGATTTTATTATCTTTAGAAGTAACGACCTTTGATTATAGCCTAAAGTTTTGTATATTTGTCTGATTTATTCTAATCCTTGTCTCCAAGTTTCTTTGATTTGCAGATTATCTGTGGTGTTACTACATTAATAAATCTGAATTTTTCCAAATTAAAAATGGGGAGATAGGCTTTGTCTTCCTAAATAGAGAGATGCCCCTCATTTTATTCATAGCATGTTCCTAGAAACTATATTAATATGGTCAAAACATAGAATTGCATGGGATAGTGGAGCTTCTGTCCCCAGAAGGCAAAAACTGAGTAGAAGGAAGGTGAATGATAAAATCATGGCATTTGCTCTCCTCTTGATATGAGTTGTTGTGTGTTTAAACTATCACACCCTCTTGACACCTCTAAGCACTTTAGATTAAGGGATCCCTGAGAAGAAGTGGTTAGAGGATTGGCAATTAAATGGAAGCTTTTAGAATCACAGGAAGCATGACCCCCAAACCACTGAGGTCCAAATCACAAAGCCCTCATGGTGGCCTCTATCCCTCCGTCTTTGCCCTCCCCTACCCTCTGCGCTCACATTTGACCCACTTGCTGTGCCCAGACAGACTGTGTTGTTTCATAGCACTGTGCCCAGATATCATATACTTATCCTATAAGGTTCAGCTTGAGCCCCCAACTCCCTTTCTTGGCTTTGTCAGGTGAAATTGAGCACCTCCTACTGCATATCCTCACAGGATCATGAACAACTTGTAGGATAGACTGGGAATAACTTGGGGGGGGGGGACTGGAGATTGAACCCAAGGGTACTTAATCATGGTAGGATATAATCTTCATCACTTCTACTTATGTATGTCACTCCTCCCACCCTCTATTGTAAACCACTTAAGTAGAGATACACAACTTGGAACATAGTAAGTGATCAGTAATTGGGAGGGAGGGAGAGAAGGTGGTTAAATTTGGTGCTGTTCAACTTAGAATGTTTGGAATGCATCTTTTATTTTAATGATATTATGAATGTGTTTAGCATAAGTAAATGAGTAGAAAATATTTTTTTTTCTTTATCCTGGCCTAGTATTTGGCATGTAACTTAATTTACAACAGAATTCAAATCCATTGATACAGTGTACTTATGACATTCAAGAAGGTTGGGATAGTTTAGGAACCAATTCATCCTCCTTTTAACACCAGTGGAAAAATGGAAGTGATTAATCCACAGTCATGTTGCCACTTGGGACCCATAAATGAATGCCATCTGTTGACCTTCTGATCCTCTGTTCATTAACTTTGCGGTACTTATCTGAACACTATATGGATCCAATGTAGAAAGAGTATCAGAATGACTTCGTAAATAAAACATATTACAAGAAAGTAACATTTGGGATTTATTTCTGTCAGTGACTCCTGTAAGCTAAAGGTATTTATCAGTCTAAGTCAATCTGGTTTAGAAGTCATATCAGTTACTTAATAAAACATTTTGTGATTACTAAGCCCATGAGCTGCTAATAAACTGGTTTTGGGCTGGGGATGTGGCTCAAGTGGTAGCGCGATTGCCTGGCATGCGTGTGACCCGGGTTCGATCCTCAGCACCACATACAAAGAAAGATGTTGTGTCCGCCGAAAACTAAAAAATAAATATTAAAAAATTCTCTCTCTCTCTCTCACTCTCTCTCTCTCTCACTCTTAAAAAAAAACTGGTTTTGTATGTGTTTTTTTCTTTTGAAACAACAGTATATATAATAGAGGTCCGATTCATTAAATCTTTGTTTATGTATTTATTTCATTACATTTGATTTATTTTAATTGTCAATACTTGTTTTATTTATGATATATTTTAGCTTGAAGTTATGTTATTATAGGTGGATGTAAATATAGATTAGGTATTTTGCAAAAACAAAGAAATCATATCAGTTTAAAAAACTGATGTGGTAACTGAAAACCTATCAGTTTTGTTTGGCTGCAACAGGGTGTTAAGCCAGTCTTTCTGTTCCCATTGTCCAGGTTGCCCAGTCTGGTTCTAGTTAGGAAACCAGGAATACAATGACCTTCTAGAATAGTAAGAAAATGAATATAACAATTGGTATTCAACACAAAAGAGCAAAAAAAAAAAAACATTAGAAGTGGAGTAATTCAATATGCTACCATTTCCCTCTTGCTAACTGAATCAGAGGCTCTTTTGAAAATAGAATAGGGAAGTCATCAATTTAGTGAGTTTCTTCCATTACTGACTTCAACATATTAGTGTATTTCATTTTCCATTACGTGTGAATACGCTTTTGGCAAAAGAAGAACGTTAATTTGAAAATTAAATTTAGGAATAACAGATTGTAGCAACAAATAAGAAAACAAACCCCATTTTACACTTAATGTCTTGTAAAATTCCCTTTTCCTAATAAAGAGGCTTCTTGTTTTAACCATGTGCTATTTTTCAGAACCTGTTTTGTCAGACAAATGACTGCTTTGGTGGGTATTATTAGCATGCTTTCTCTGTTGTTTTACAGCTAATTTTAAGTTGGAAGCTACTTTTATTCTCTTTGTGCTCATTGCATGGCAGGAGAATGAACTTCTTAATTTGTGTATTTAGGGGACTATCTGTCAAGTGTTGATTATTTCCAAGAAGGTAAACACACTTGATTGATGAAAGCCTCCCACGTGCCCTTGTGTCCCATGGGCCATGTCTTCCCATGTTACAAACCAAGATTTGAGGTCAGGTGACACGGTACAGTCTCTTAGGGAGTGGAAGAAGGGGAAGTCATATTGGGGAATCTACTCTTCTGAAAGGTCTTGAGGAATTTTCTTTCCCCAACCACAATCCTGCAATCATGACTATTCCACCATAGCCAAAAGGAGAGTTTCATCTGCCCCCCGCCCCCCGCAGAAAGCTTAGGTGGCTGACTCCTTTACCTGGAATGAATATAGATGTCCAGTGGGAGTGACAACCCCCTGAGACACACTATGCCAGCAGGCACTCCCGACTCCAATATCTATAATCTTGCAACAGCCTGTGAGGTAACAGTTAGGTGTTAATCCCCAGTTTGCAGAGTCACTCCATTTCTGTGAGTCACATCATTTCTGTGACTTATCCAAGGGCTCACAATTAGTGAGCCACAAAACTGAAATTCTCATCCACTCCTGCCAGACGTGTAAACCCTCAGACTTCTGTGCATGTGTTTTCTGACTCTGGGAACCCCGACTACGGGAGCTGCTCCTGTGAGGCCCTCTATATGGCATGTAAAGGAAAACAGGGTTCAGAGTCCTAAGCACTCTGCACAATTGGAAGCCTGGAACCTGTAAGATGGAGGGAAATGGATTCCTGTTGCCAAGGACCCTGGTCTCATTTTTGCTTTTTGCTCTCCCCACAGTGTTCCCGAAACTGCAGTGGAGGCTTCAAGATCAGGGAGATTCAGTGCGTGGACAGCTGGGACCATCACCGGAGCCTGAGACCCTTTCACTGCCAGTTCCTGGCCGGCATTCCTCCCCCTCAGAGCATGAGCTGTAATCTGGAGCCCTGTGAGGAGTGGCATGTGGAACCCTGGAGTCAGGTATGACCCCTACCCCCAGATAAGGACATACATCATGCAAGCTGGCAGACCATGAATCTCTGCTACCATGTGAGTCTAGAGGAGGGGGAAGACCACACCTGCATCATGCCCATGACTGGCCTCCATTCAGGGATCCCACACTGTATGGGGGAAACCAGGCAGGTCAGACACTTTCAGGAGCTGAAAGGGTTCCTTTGAGGAGATGATATGGTGTGGTTCCAACCATGACAGTGCAGTATTTTATTACAACCTGATCTTTCACTGGATGTATTGGGTAACTGGGGTCTCTGCTAGGAATTAACAAAATGGAACAATTTGAACAAAGACCACTTTCATGAGGGCCATTTAGGACAGAGCCTCACTTACCTGTCTGAGGCTTTGCAGACAGGCTGGTAGTAATGATCAGAATCTTTCCATAGTATAATTTTAGTTTCATCTCTTAGTGAAATGCCCAGATCATTATTTGCACAAATAAAAAAAAAAAGTGCATGTATTCTTTTTCTAAATGAGGGCTCTTGCTCTGCTGTGTCTTGGTTTTACTTTGGCATGTGAGAACAAGGCTGCTATTTTTTGGTGAAGTATGATGATCTCATTTTCCAATAGTTTAAAAATACACTCAATTATACCCACACATGGTAAGAAGATAAGAATTTTTTTTTAAAAGCAGAGCATATATTGAGTGTGTCCATGGGGTTTGTATATTACCTACATTATTTGGTTTAATTCTCATAATGACCTGGATGACCATTTATAGATAAAAACATTAAGACTCAGAGAGGTTGAGGAATCTACCTGAGGTTATACAACTAGAAAATAAATGAAGTAGTAATTCAAATATCAGGGAGACTCCAATTCCTGTGCAGTGGGCACTGAGCAAAGAGTGAACTGAGGAGAATGGGACTCTATTTCAGAGGAACCTACCACATGTCATGGAAAGGGGGGTAGAGAAGCACAACCTGAGGATACAAAGTTAGTGTCAAAGGTTGTGGAAGGCTAAGCGCCCAGGAGCTACTTAGCGCCTATCAGGCCAAGCACCCGTACTGATTCTTGAGAATCTGGGCCACTACCTGGTGTTTTCTGGGGCAGTAGTCACCATTGTTTCCTCTTTTCCCCCTTCCCTGCCCAAATCTGAAGTACCTGAGTGCCGGCTTCCCCCCTGCTCTGGACCCAGACCTCCAAGCTCTCCATATATGCTGAGGCTGGCCTAGACCTGTTCAGTTGAAACTTCTGGATCCTAGAATTTGCAGAGGAACTTATATTTCCTGGTCAGAGAAATGGCATTTTCAGGTTATCAAAGATGAGCAACCAGATCTTTCTGGTTATGGAAAAGATCTATTCTTTATTCTTCCTTGAAGCTTCCGGGAGCTGCAACCATCAGTCTGTTCCCTGAAGGCTCCTACCATCCTCCTTTCTAAATTTCTCTGTTCTGAGCAAACCACAGGTTGGAAGAGCTATCTGAAGGAACAGAAGGGTTGTGAAATTTAAAAGTCAGTTGAGAACCAGGAGTACTAGGACTCCGCATTTTTAGAAACCTTTTCTGGACCATCACAATTGCTGGTCTGCCTCACAGCACTGTCTAGTGGACTGTTCAGGAACTGTTTGGTAAAGGTCAGCCATTGCAGACTACCTACATGGTAGATGTATTTTAGCTGGGGGAACATCTCTACATCAGTGTAGCCATGAAGTGTTGGCATGCTTCACCATCTCCAGGAAAGCTTTTCAGTGCACAGATGGACGGGCGCCATCCCCAGGTGCACAATTTGGGAACCTCAGTGGAACCTGAGAGTTGCATTTGTTCAGAAGATGCTGAAATTGCTGGTGGGAGAACCACTGATCCACATTTTCTTTGCCCCATTTTTCTGGAGGTTACTTGGCTAGGTGACTCTGAGATGATGTGCACATATGTAGGTACATGTGATCCCAGATGTGTGATTGTTCTCCTTTACTCCTCAGATAGGGTTAAAAACTGATTGGATAAAGGAGAAAAATCCAGGTTGATTCTCGAAGTTGGCATTTTGTGAAAGCGATACATTGAGTACAGAAGGCTAATTGCAAATAATTTCCTTGTTGTCTGTTATTATCATACACATAGTGCCTGCTGTGATGGCCATGAGGTTGACAAGACAACCATAGTTTTGTTTCTATTGGTTATTGTTACACCCGTACCATAGCTAAGTTATTCAAAGTACTTTTCAAAGATTCTCAGCGAATTATTTAATTTCCTCTTAGAAGTGTCATGAAAAATAAACAAAATGTCCTACCAAATTATTTTAGTGAACAAAACTCTGACATGTTTCAGAAGCACAACCCTTCAGAAATCCAACTGACCGTCTTGATTTTATTTTGTGAGCATTACAGCCCAGCCATCAGAATCCTGAACAAATCCATGAACTTCACTAGTCCTAATAGGGAGACATTTAATTATAAGACTGTATATAGTGCAAAAGGAAGACTGCATCAGTTTTGATAGGAAGTAGTAATTCAAATATCAGGGAGACTCCAATTCCTGTGCAGTGGGCACTGAGCAAAGAGTGAACTGAGGAATTGTATTATACACCTTTTGGGCTTTATATCCTCACCTTTTGGGCTGCCAGAGTTAACTATCATAAAAACATCTAAATTTCATATTTTGGTTTCTAGACACTTAGGCCAGAAGGGAAAATGCAGATAGCATAGTGTCCATTCTGGAAAGATCTCTCATTTAAGTTTTTAACCAAAATTCTTCCCTTTTGGCATACTGCTTGGCATTAGACTACTTGGCATCTTCTGATTTTTCTCTTCTTCTTATCTTCAAGATTCCCTTCAGCCTCCCTCCTTCTCTTTAGTTTTGTCTCACATTGTTGCTTTAAGTAACTGGAATGATCAGCTGTAATCCCAGGTGCTCGGGAGGCTGAGGCAGGAGGATCTTGAGTTCAAAGTCATCCTCAGCAACTTAGCAAGGCCCTAAGAAACTTAGTGAGACCTTGTCTCTAAATAAAATATAAAAAGGGCTGGGGATATGGCTGAGTGGTTGAGTGCCATTGGGTTCAATCCCCAGTACCGAAAAAAAAAAAAATTAAAAATAAGTAACTGGAGTGATCATTGAAAGGAACTTGCAAGGATGCTCCAAGTTCCAATGCAGACACTAATTTTTCTAATAATATACAATGAAAAAAAGCAGTAAAAAACTGTTCTTGTCATTGAAAGTGTCACCACCTGATTTTACTGACTCATGCCTATATTGTGTATCAGTGTTCCAGGTCCTGTGGAGGCGGAATTCAGGAGAGAGGTGTGTCCTGTCCAGGAGGCCTCTGTGACTGGACAAAAAGGCCCCCATCAACTGTGCCCTGCAACAGGCACCCTTGCTGTCACTGGACCACTGGGAACTGGGATCTGGTAAGAATTAGTTATGGACTCTGTTTAACTTCACAAAAGAAAATAGTATTTGTTTTCTTTTGGTCATAAAAGTAATATATATTTATTTAAAATGGTGAGCATATTCATTGATGTATGGTGCATTTCTATGTATTTCAGTTTAGTACTCTTCTGCCATCTGATACTTCTAAGTCTGCTGAAAGTTGACTCACAGCTGCCCCAGGTCAATGTTTACTGTGTAGAGTTCAGAAGAGAAAAGATCAAATGCTTTCAAAAGAGAAAAAAATCAAATACCAAAATTATTCCAGAAGCAAAAAGCCTAAGGAAAGGTTATTTTGGATTTTCTGTTTTTTTTTTTCTTCCCCCCAGAGCCAGGAGGATTTTCCTATGTCCTAAAGCTTCAAATGTGATCTAATTTGGTTAGTGTCAGGCTTCTTGTCTGCCCACAGAGCAGTTTTCCAGATGGCCAGCATATTTAATGGAGAGTTAAACAAAGTAATTAAACTGAAAATGATAAAAATATTTATTATTCTCCTAAATTTTATTTATTGCATAAATAACACCGTATCAATGATACTGAAAATTCTTCCATAGGTGGATTTTGCTATCATTCTGATTTGTCTTACTTGGGTTCTCTAGGAAATAGAGTCTTTTTTTTTTCTGAATTAAATCCCATTGTTTTTATTTTTATTAAAAAAACAAAAAAAGTGGGGACTGGGGCTGGGGCTCAGTAGTAGAGTGCTCACCTGGCCACGTGAGCCACTGGGTTCCACTCTCAGCACCACATAAAAGTAAATAAACAAAATAAAGATATTGTGTCCTTCTACAACATATATATATGTGTGTGTGTGTGTGTGTGTGTGTGTGTATGAAGTATTTGTGTCAAAGTACTTTTTACATTTTTGTTTATAATCAGATCTAATTTCTTATTGCTGAATAAGACAAGTTTTAAACTTTAATAACTTAACTTTTTTAAAAAAAGGCTTATTTATTTCTGCTATCAAAGAACAGAATTATGACAGTGTAATTTAACAATCCTAATTGGCTTCATTTTTAATTTTAAAATCAGGTAACACTTCATTCCATAAAACATAATCAGTTTTCCTATGAGCCAAGCACTCCTCAAAAATAATTTTATGAGTTAACATCAGATTATTTATTTTGCTTACACAAAATAAGGACAAGGGAACTTCGCTATTTCGCCAGTTGAGAATGGCTGTTCTCCCCCCAATCTAGATTTCTCTGGGAGGACCAGATGTGTCAGCTTGGTTTGATTGACTCCATGTTGTTGTTGTTTATTCCCCCCTGGAATATTGTCTCTGTTGAAAAACTAGCTTCACAAAGAAGGTGGCAGCAGGAAAATTTCAGAATCCAAAGCTTAAAAATAAGTCTTGGGCAGTGTGGGGTTATTTTCTGTCTCTGGGAGGGATCCTCCGGTGTCTGAGGCTGGGGACAGAGGCAAAGTCCCCAGCCACCCATCCAGGAGATGTCACTCTCAGTAGCATCTGGTGTCCTGACCTTTGCTCCCCCAGGATGACAGTGGGTAAGGAGCAGAAGGTCACAGGGGCCCCCTGACCCTCTGGGAGACAGAGCTCTCCCTGGGCAGACCCCGGGGCTGAGGGTCAATGGCCAGGGGAGAATCATGTCAACGACTCCCCACCTGTGGTCCCTGAGGTCCTGGGGCAGGGATGTAGGAGGTAGCTAGCGTCATAAGACATCCCCATCCCCAGCCAGGCTGGGCGCCTGGCTAAGTGAGGAGAAAGACGGTGTCCCTCCTCATGACCTGGCCCCTGCGCTTGGTCGGGCACCGCCTGGAAGGGGAGGAAGTGACACCCAGGGGAAGGCTGGGAAGTGAGGCCACCGTCACATTCAAGTTCAGTGTGTGACAGCTCAGTCTGCCCCCCAACAGGCCCCATACTCAGCTCCCCTTCATGAGCCACGTCCCTTCTGAGAGTCAAGCCCTGCCCTTTATAGGCACAAGGACCCAGAAGTTCCAGGGAACTTGTTTAGGCCCTCAGATCCGGAAGTTCCTCAGACATCCATGTTTAGGCCCCTGGATCCGGATCCAGAAGTTCCTCGGGCGCACATCCATGTTTAAGCTCTAGGATCCGGAAGTTCCTCAGGTGTCCATGTTTAAGCCGCCGGATCCAGAAGTGCCTCAGGCGTCCATGTTTAGGCCCTTGGATCTGGAAGTTCCTCAGGCGCACGTCCATGTTTAAGCCCCTGGATCCGGAAGTTCATCAGTCCTCCATGTTTAGGCGGTAGCAACCGGAAGTTCCTCAGGCATACATCCATGTTTAGGCCCCCAGATACGGAAGTTCCTCAGACATCCATGTTTAAGCCCCTGGATCCAGATCCAGAAGTTTCAAAGGTGCATGTCCATGTTTAGGCGCCCGTATCTGGAAGTTCCTCAGGCATCCATATTTAGGACCACGGATCCAGAGGTTCCTCAAGTACACGTCCATGTTTAAGCCCCCAGGTCCGGAAGTTCCTCAGCATCCATGTTTAGCTCTAGGATCTGCAAGTGCCCCAGGCGTCCATGTTTAGGCCGCAGCATCTGGAAGTTCCCAAGCGCATGTCAATGTTTAAGCCCCTGGATCCTGGAAATAGAGTCTTAAGGCAAAATCTAACATGTTATTAGGAAATAAATGCCAAGGAAGCATCAGTAATAGGAAAGAGGAAGTAGGCAGAGAAGGAGGATCCAATATGAAGTAGTGCATTACCTAACTGACCAGCACTCAAGATGGAGGCAACTGACTGTTGGTTGTCATGTGAAGGTCTTCTAAAATCTCTGTGAACTCCTGCTGCTTGTGGCAGTTTACCCAAAGATAGGAAGGAAAAAAAATAGAGTTATCTATTGGTTCCTGTCTCCCTTTGTCTCCCTTCCTATGTCCCTCTACTTCTGAGTTGTCCATATTTAGGTACTGAATAGGTCTGTTCCTGTGTTAGTGAGCTTCACAACACTGTGACCAAAATACTGACCAGAATGACCTAGTGGAGGGAAAGTTGAGTTCAGACCACAGTTCCTAAGGTTCAGTCCCTGGTCAGCCATTGCTCTAGGCCTAAAGTGAGGCAGACATCATGGTAGAAGGGGATAGCAGAGGAGTGTTGCTCCATTAATAGCAGCCAGGAGGCAGAGAGAGGGAAGAGGCCACAGGGAAGATGCATCCTTCCAGGGCATGTTCCCAGTGACTTACCTCCTCTGGTCACATCCCACCTGCCTAGAGTTACCACCCAGTCAGTCCATTCAAACTAGGATAGACTGATTAGTTTATAACTCTCGTAATCCAACATTAACACAGGAGCTTTTGGAGGACACCTCATATTTAAACTATAACAATGTCACATGTTTCTTTGGCAACAAGAAAGCCCAGAGTCAGGAGATGAGAGGCATAGCACAAGCATGAGGTGCAGGTCAGTGAACATGCTTCTATGAAATTTGTTGCTACCTTCACTGGGACAGATCATAGGGCCAGGTGCTGGGAGACAGGAGGAGACAAGAAGAGAATCCTTATTTTCATAAAATATCCCATTCTTATGTGAATCTATATTAATGGTTATACTTATGACATAGACGAATGCAATATTTTGACCAACACAATGTCCCCAGATATTTTTAGTCTTATATACTCTTAGTAATGATCGTTATTCACAGCTATATACCTGCAAAGCCATAATCAGCTGAAATGTTGGTTCAAATCAGCAGGGCATTAGTAGCCAGACACATGAAACACAATAGGGTCGAATCTAACATTGTATTTATTTAGCTTCATAGAAACATACAAACAGGATTATATTAGATACAGCAGCCTCATCTCTTCAGGAGGCTGTTATCCAAGACACAACCTCATTTGTTTCCTGACTAGTACAGAGTATTTGTGGTTGGCAAGGAATTAAAGCCAAGATGTGCAAAGATCACTTGGCACAAAGAAGCCTCAGCCTTAGTTTCTTGTCAGTATTTTAGACCATTTTGATCACACATACCCTAGATCACATGCCAACTCCCAGGCTCCCAATCTAGGGCAACTCTACACATCCAGAATATCCTATTAGCCATATGGCAGTCACAATTTTCTGTGTTTACCTTAACTCTGTAGTTTCCAAGGAAATCATACTTCAAGGTCAATTTTCCCCCAAGTAGATTGAACCAGATCTAATGTCAACCATTATTCCCAGTAATATTCCACCAAGTTAATGTAACTTACTTAGCCATTGCCCCTTTGTTAGCATGACTAAGGGCACTTAATAAATAGTCATCTACTTAATATTCACTTCTACCAGCAAGGTGGTGAGGGAGAGCATAGTCAAGCCATAAGTCATAAGTTTCAAAATTTAGTTATGAGCAAAAGTAAAAATAATAATTGGAAAGATTAGGAAAATACTCTGAGGTGATCTCTCAAGCAAATGAAAAGAAAAACAAAAGGAAATTAAGATAAAAGATGAGAACTTGAGATTATTAGGACAGCAGATATAACATCAATAGGATTTCAGAAAAGGAGAATGAAAAAGTAGTTAGAACATTATCAAAGAATTAATACAAGAATTTTTTTCCAAATATGAAGGCATGAGTCTCCACAAAAGATTTACAGCTACTACCATTAAAAGGAAACAAGTTTGTGCAGACGAGTAAGGTCTGTTTCTCTATAAGTAGAACCAAAAAACAAATCTTGTTTTACATGAATGTTACAAGGATTGAACTCAAGAAGACCTCCCATGTGCAATAAAATATGGCCTGCCATATATTAATTAGTTCAAGGAAGGCATTTAATAAACATGTTTGCATTCATTATAAAACATCAAATGGCTTTTCTTCTTCATATTTTTCCATTTGATCTGTGTTGATTGAGTGGCAGCAATAACAGAATTCAGTCTTCATATATCTTTTACAGCTTCTCACAGAGCAAGTATTTGTTGAACTTTGAGGATCAGCTTTTCCAAACAAGCCAGTTTAATCTGAAGAGAACCTTCATGGTCTTTTGGACAGAGCATCTTGGATTGAATGAGGCCAATGTAGAGTACAGTATAATCAGTAGCCTTTGATATGAGAGGATTGAGGTTAGCCCCATCTTTATTTGGGGTGCTCAGTTCTGCACAAGGATTCCTGGTTTTACTGAATCCAGAAGAGCAGATTGTAACACTAAGAAATGTATACTTTCCTTTTAAAACCCCAAACAATATTACCACAATCAACAAAACCCATATCAGCAAACATGCTTCCTGCTTAGTCTCCCAACTAAATACAAAAAAAAAAAAAAAAACATGCATCTTAATCACAAGCTATTTTAGTGGGCTAATAAATGCACAGTGATTGCCTCTGTTTATTTTTGTGCTTGGCTAATAATTAGCTCTTTTAGCCTAATTTGCTCTGTCAAAGTGGAGCCGCATGGCTTCAGCACTCAGGACTAGTCCAGTTTTGTCTCTTTCTTGGAAGCAGAGGACAGGAAAAGAAGTCATTTGGTCTTGATGTAATGGACGTATTTTATGGAGGAAGAAAGAGATGGAATGAATTCCCCAATCTCCTGAATCCTAGTGCAGGACTCTTCATCATATTCTGGCTTGATTACTTTCCATCATTGTTCTTTCTGTCCTCTGTTGCAGACTTCCATTGATTCAGGATCAGTTGAGTAGTTACTTCTTTCTTATTCTTTGCTTCTTGCCCACATCCATGGAGAAATTGAGATGAATTCACTGAATAAAACTGCCTTCAGATTTAATCACAGAAAACTGACTTTATAATGCAAACGTGAAGTTCCATGCAGATCACCATGCTCTAAGCTATATAGAGAACAAAAATAAATAAAACAGTGGGTGTTTTTTCAAATGCCACCTTTCTCCTTTTATCCTTTGGGAGGTCTTTATGAGAAATGAGGTTTTGGTAGCATTATTCTGAGTTGATCAGTTGTGTCCCAGCATGAGAATTCTCTCATCTAGTGAGTTGGGTCTTCTATAATATTTCAAATGCCAAATGAATTTTTTTGAATTTAGTGGTGCAGGTGTAGAATGTAACATTATTCTATCTTAAAAAGGAAATTCTGACACATGTCACAACAAGGACAAAACTCAAAGACATTATGATACTTGAAATTAGTCAATCACAAATGGAAAAATACCACATGATTCCCCTTTTATAAAGTACCTGTAATTGTCAAATTTAAAGAGATAAAAAAAATAGAATGGTGGTTTCCAGGAGCTGGGGGTGGAGATGAGAATGGTGGGTCCTTGGTGTATGGTACAGAGTTTTGGTTTGGTAAGATGAAAAGCTTCTAGATATGGATGGTGAAAAATGTGAGAGCACAACGTGAACATCCTTAAGACTACTGAACTGCATACTTAAAAATGGTTAAAAATAGTAAATTGTATGTTTTATACCACAAAAAAAATATGTTACATAGCAGAAAAAGAGTTTAGAAAAGTGCACATTCGATAAATTCAGAAACATTTTCTTACATCCCCAGGAATCACCTAATAGAAATTGCTTCCACAAGTTAGAGAATCTCCCTCCTGCTGCAGATGGCCAATCATGACATTGCAGCAGAACCTTATGTGTGAGAGTGGCTTGAGACCACATGTGGTCTATCCGGACCCATCTCAAAGACCCCTTGGCCCCCAGCTTCCTTCCCAATCTCTATATACAATCCTGTTCCTACCTCCATTTGAAACTTTTTTCCCTCCATTCCACCATGGTCTTCCTTTCCCACATATCCCACATATCTCTACTCTCAGGGAAAGTGAAAAGCCCCAGGACCCAGATAACAAAATTTTCTTCTATTTTGTTTGCAATTCCACCTTTCTCCATGTGTTTCACTCCATACATTCATGAAGTCAATATGAGTGTTTGGGTTGTGAGTTTTCAATAGAACTAAGGGCATAAACTCTATAAGCATGCCAACCCTATAAGCATGCCATCTTTCATTCCAACATGTCTCTAAGCATATACTTAGTGCCACTCACATTTTTTGTCATATATTTTTCTCTACCTCTCTTACTTGGCAAGGAATGTGGGTACAAACTACACTAACGTTTGCATAGTTCACTCTCAGTTGGAATCCTTTGCCAAATCTCAATTCCAGATTCTCAAGACAGTGACCAATTGGCCAATCATGTGTGGCTGGGTAGGCAGGGGTCCATGGTATTATCATGGGTAGTCATGTGGTAGGAGTAATGGACCATTCTCAAATGTGGGAAAGAAGTACATGTTCTTCAGAGAATCAGCAGTAAACTAAACCAAATTCTACCCAACAGCCTATAACATAGGATACTTCCCTACATCACATCTCTAAATTATTAGTGTCTTTATTCTATAGCTCCTTCAAAAAATGTGTAGTGATTGAGATGTTCCAATACTTGACTGTGGTGGGGTGAGAGGTGCTCTGCTAGTGTTCCCTTGGTTGGTCCTGGTCCAACTCTCTGTGTGTCCCTCTCTTTCAGTGCACAGCTTCCTGTGGAGGTGGCTTTAAGAAGAGAACTGTCCTTTGTGTCCCATCAGAAAACAATACAGCTGAAGGCCAAGATGGATGCCTATGTGATCATGAACCCAGACCCCCAGAATTTCAAAAATGCAACCAACAAGCCTGTGCTGGTGAGTGAATGGGTTTGTTGGGGTGGGGTGGTGGGAGAGAACTTTGCATAAGTTACTCTGCATGATTCCACTGTGTATAGTTTTATGTCTCCTTTGCTGAACATACAATTTTAGTGCTGAAGAGGTTAGCCAGCAACTCTGGGAGCAAGATGTCTGGTTTGGTGAGGTTTGACTCTAATTCCTTGAGGGATTATCTCATCCACTTTCTTATCTTAGATCATGTTTATACTGATGTCATCCCATACAAATGGGAATTACTTCTCTTTTTTCAAAAATGTCTGAGAAGTGTTCCAGCCTTTCTCAGGAACCCAGTCAAGTACAGAATGGTCTTCTCTATAAATCTAGTTCCACTGGCTTAGATCAGGTTCCCCAGAAGATGACTCTGGGGTGAATAGATGGATGTATGCAAGGGATTTATTAAGGAAGTGCCCCCAGGGAAGACCATCATGGGAGTGGGAAAAGCAGGACAGCAGAGGGAGGAGGCATAGCCAAGATGTCCTTCCATGCACCTGAAGTCCCAGCTTTAGCCTGGTCTGCAAAGGAGCTCCAGAGTGTAATACTGATACTTCTTATACCTAAAAAGTATCTTAACCCTGAACCATTGAGCTGGATTTTCACACTTGTGTACTTGTCCACTATTGACCAAGGGATACTCCAAGGGAAGTGAATTTGCAGGCATTTAATACTTGCTGCTGGAGAGACATAGGAGCTCCTGTAGGCTTCCAGCAGTTCTCCAAAAGAGCCAGGCTATCTGGCATTAGAGACTAAAGAGAATGAAGCTGGAAGTTGGGTATGGGTAAGGAGTGGCACATGAAAATGGACAAAAGAAATCCAAAGAGAGATTGCTGAGCAGGGAAAAAATGGCATCATCTGCTACATTCAGTTTGCATTTTCAAAAGTATCCCAATTAGAGCTGGAACAGTTGTGTACACCTGTAATCCCAGCAGCTCTTGGAACACTGAGGAAGAATGATCGCAAGTTCAAAGCTAGCCTCAGCAACTTAGCAGGACCCTGTCTCAAAATAAAGTATAAAAATGGCTAGGACTGTAGCTCAAGGGTTGAGTGCCCTTGGTATCAATCCCTGGTACTCAGAAAAATAAAAAATAAAAAGTATTGCAATTAGCTCAATGGTAGAGCACTTACCTAACACATGCAAGGACCTATTCAATCCCCAGAACCGCAAAAAAAAATCCAATTTGTGATATATTATATGATCACCTTAGTTACTTTATGGGAGCCTGGAGACATTAAGTAGAATGTTTTGATACATTGGTGTGGTGATATCAGGACCAGAATACCAAGCTGGATCTTAGATTCACTCTTCACATGTCATACTTCCTCAGAAGTGACAAGAATCCAGCTTTGGAAAAGGACAATAGGTTTGCATCCCCTTTTCTTTGTGACCTTGTCAGATTGTTTCACTCTCTAAGTCTCAGTATTCTTTTGAAGAGCATTACAGAGTTGTTGCAAATATTTTAAATAATATATATGAAGTGTGCTTAAAAAGACAAATGCTTCATCATAAAACCACTCAGTTTCCTCCCTTGGCCAAGTTACCTCTTCTCAATAGACTATACTTTCCTTTCCATAAATGAGAGGGATCAACCATGAACTTACGTGTCCATTTCATTGATACCTGCGACTCCAATGAGTTGCAAGATTTCTAAACTAAATTAAGAACCTGGAGAGAACATTCTCAGGCAGGGAGAAAAGATGTTGTTGATAGTTACCTATATAAGTTAAAAAATGAAGAATGCCTCATGTAGATGTAGTCCAGCAGTTGGGGTTTATAGCATCAGGATGCATTTATTCTGCACCTAATTAAAGATGTGACTGTGACACTCCAACTAAGGTCATGTTGTTCCTGAAGAAGTGGTAATCTTTACCCCAAAGATCCTTAAAGATGAGAAGCTGTGAAATGTGTGCTTTTCCTCCTTCCAAATACAAAGGCATCCAACAGAGACTGCCCTTAGAGTTAATTCTGAAAATATTTTTCATTGATTTGTTTATTTCCAAATCATGCATTTATTCAACATATAATACTCCATGCCAGATGCAATGTCAAACAAGAAACAAAGTTATAAACCATTGGCAGGCACTATGGCACAGGAGGGAAGGGGTGCATGAGAGTATTTGGAGAGGACATCAGACTTAAATTGGGAGAGCAGCAGCAATGGACACCAGAGTAACTACAGGATAAGTAGAAAGTTCAGGCAAAAAGTTCAAGAATACCAGGAAGAAGACAACACTGTAGCAGGGTGATACCACAGGTGACACCTATGCAAACAATGCACATGGCATGAACCGGGGCAAGAGAGATGCAGATAAAGAGAAGTAAGTAAGATTAAGAGTGACTTAAAAGAAAAACTTGGCAGGACTTTGTGCCAGGGAAAGAAAAGGAAGATTAATGACCATATTTCTGACTTTGGCAGCTTGAAGATTTCAGTGAGAGAGAAAACCCAGGTATGGGTTGGAGAGTGGGGTAAGATCATGAGTTCTGGCTAGGACCTGTTTGTTGAGGCCTGAGAATCATTTAGGTAGGAATGTCCTGTGAATGGTTTGCTCCATAGGTGTGAAGGCCAGGAGAGAAATCTTGGTTGGAAATCTTGACCAAAATACACTGAGGCAGAAAAATGCTTTAGAAATGATTATCATGTGGAGTTTCTTTCTTACTACCTTTTGAATTTGAGGGTGTTTTTAATTGTCCTTGTGGGAAATTCCAAAAAAAATTAAAAAAATAAAAAAACCACCAAGGGCTCATTTTCAGAAGTAGTATTAATGTTTAAGCTTTCAAACTGTTCCTTCTCAAAGTGTGGTTCCTAGACGAGCTGAATTAACATCACATCTCCTAGGAATTTTCTAGAAATGCTGAATCTCAGACCTCACCCTAGAACTGAATCAGAATCTACATTTAAACAAAGTCCCCTTGAGATTCAGGTGCCCATTGAAATCTGAGAAGTACTCTCTTGCAGACAAAAGGGCAGATTTGAGACCCTCCTCATTTTATCACCTCCCATGATACCATGTTTTAAAATGTTGAGGCTATGGAATTCCTTCCATGTTCTGTTTTCTATATTATTGCAGCAGCCATCTACTCTTGTTTGATCATGCCTGGTGTTAGGGTTGTTGTTTTTAATGATATGTAATTTGTCTTTAACTGTCTTATTGCTGGAAAATACAATCTTCAATAACCAAAACTGAAGTAAATATACAGATGGTTATTTTTTTGGTCTTGAAATTTCATACTGAATAAATGGTGGCTAACAGTTGCCTGGCAATTGATGTAAATAACAATGAATTCCACTCACTGACAATTATCAGGGCAACAAAAGTTAATTATTAGCTTCTCTTGAAAGCAGAACCATGCTTACTCATACAGAAGCAACATGAAAGACCAGTTGCCAGAAACTCTGTGAGAAGCCAACCACCCACCCTGACCCCATACTCTCTAAAATGCTTTGAAAATAAATCACTCAATGCCAATATTCTTGTGAGCCAGCTATCACAATAAACACACCCTTATATCTACCATGTAAGATCAGGAATGAATATATATAAGGCTTGGTTTTCTACAGGTCATCTCACTTCTTTTAATTACCATCTGAATTTTTAATAATTTAAGATCTAAATCAGAGCCACCATTTCCATAGAAGAAATTTGAAAACCCTTTTCAAGTATCTGGGTAAAAAGAAGAAACAAAGAAAACTCATGCATATCATTCTTAGGTTTTGTTGTTATTTGATTTGTTCTTACTTTTGAATTGATAGAAATTTAGCAGAAAAGATGAGGAAAAAATAGAAACAGTACTTAGATCCAGTGTTGACGCAAATGAATATTCAAGTCTATCAATCTTCAACTGAAGGCTATTCTTCCAGATTAATAGGATACCGTTGGATCCTTAGTTTCCTCCCTTGGCCAAGTTACCTCTTCTCAATAGACTGTACTTTCCTTATCCATAATTTATTCAACAAACATGACTGACCATAAGATAAAAGTTTTTGAAAGTGCTAACCTGAGGACACTACCTGCAGGACACGGGTCCAGGCCACAAAGAGCACTAAGTGTTATGAAAACTGTATTTGTCAACAGTATTCAAACTGCTTTTCAACTTTCTTTCATAGGCAACATATAATCCTTTCAACTTAGAGCTGATAGCAGGGAAACAGGCAAATCACTGTTCCTTTAAATTTCCAAGTATGTTTTCTATTGAACAAGCAGAGGAAAATTGGGATCTCTTCTCCATGTTGCCCCTAATTACAAGCATTGTGTCTACTTCAGGGCTGGGATCCAGTTAGCTGATGAACACAACAAGCCTCCATTGTTTTACCATCATAAGGAAAACTGGTGTAATTAAGTCTTGTCTAAATGAGCCGTTAAACAAAGGCCTGGAACACAAACTACCAACACAGGCCACCACTGTCCTCCGCTCTTCCTTCTGGTTCCCACTCTCAAATAGCAGGGTGCAAAGGCCCAGCATATTTCTGGGGCTCTGAGGATCTTTAGAAGTCAGGCTCGTGATCTCCTGGCTCCCAAGATCAGGCAACATCACCAGGCTTGGTCAAGACTCTTTCAGTCATTTAGGCATTGATGTAATCTGATAAGGGGGCCTCCTGTGTCAAGCAAATGAAGCTGCTCTGGGCAGGGAGGACCTGTCCATCCTCCCTATCTCCAGTACAAAAGAGTCATTCTCCTGGAGGCAAAGCTTTAGAGCCACTGAGACAACATTCATATTTCAGCAGCACCACCTATCTGCACACCAGCTTTGTGATGTTGGGCCAGTTGCTAAACATCTCTGGAACACTCGTTTTTAAAAGGAGAACAGATATACCTATAAGTAAATTTCTCTAAGGATCCAATGGTATAGTTTATATATGGTATAGTCTATAGCACATTGTCTAGTCCGTGATAAATGCTTGTTAAATGGTACCTGTGTTGCTATGGTTGTTATTGTCATGAGTGAGAAGATGTATTAATTTATTTATTTTCCTAGGGTTACCACATCAAATTACCATATACTGAGTTGCTTAAAATAACAAATACATTCTATCACAGTGGTGGTGTCTAGAAGTCCAAAATCAAGCTGTTATCAGGCATGGATTTTCTCTTCTAGCTTCTGGTAAATTCCAGCATCCTTGACTTTCTTGGCTCAGGGCCAATTCAATCTATTCCTCCACTATCACAAGGTCATCTTTCTTCTCTGGTTTGTGACTTAATATGAGTTTCTCCTCTATGTGTCTTTCTCTTTCTCTTATTTTCTTCTAACAAGGAAAACACCACTCATGAAGGGTCCAGCCTACTCCAGAATGACCTCATCTTCATTTACATCATTACATCCACCAAGGTTTTACCTCCAAATTAGTTTACACTGACAGGTACCAATGGCCAGGACTTCAACTTTGGAGGACACTTAAACTTCAGAGGACACAGTTCAACACACAACAGGGTTAAAGACTCTGAGAGCTTCTCCTTCTTATGATAGCAGACACCTCCTCAAAAAACTGCATACTTAGCCTTCAACAGAAAAAGCTTACGTACCACTTATAGAACGGTCCCAGACAGAGTGTGGTGCCATGCTTAGGCAAATGGTAGCCAGGTTGGGAGACTGAGACAAGGTAACCATGTGAGCCAGCATAGCTCAAATTATCTTGGTGGAGAGTTGGGATACTGGCTAAGCCTTCACACTTTCTGTGTCTTCCCTCTTCTTTGCAGCAACCCCAGAGTCTTCATGTAATCAAGTCAGGAACAGTGTGAGGCAAACAGTTACGCCACAGCTTCCTTCTCTATCCACTATCCACAAGGGCTTTAGGAGAGGCTGGCTAAGAAATTGGGGCAGAGAAAAATTGGGATCTCTTCTCCATGTTGCCCCTAATTACAAGCATTGTGTCTACTTCAGGGCTGGGATCCAGTTAGCTAATGAACACAACAAGACTCCATTGTTTTACCATCGTAAGGAAAACTGGTGTAATTAAGTCTTGTCTAAATGAGTTCCCATGCTGGGCCCTCTTTTAAAGACAGACGCCTAGGGAGGAAGCCTGTTCTTGTTCTGAACAGCACCCCAGGTGATACATGGTCCATGCCCCATGAATGACCACTGCTCTGGTGGGAACATGGGAGATGAAGAGCTCAAAGGAATATTTCACAGTAGGAATGCCTGGTCAAAACTGTACCCTAGCTGGACGTAGTGGCACACACCTACAATCCCAGCAGCTCTGGAGGCTGAGGCAGGAGAATTTCGAGTTCAAAGTCAACCTCAGCAAAAGTGAGGAGCCAAGTAACTCAGTTAGACCCTGTTTCTAAATAAAATACAAAATAGGGCTGGGGATGTGTCCCCCTGAGTTCAATCCCTGGTACCAAAAAACAAACAAACAAAACTATACTTTCTCTGAAACTTCAGAGCATGTAAGAAAATTTTCTTTGGAATTTTAGGAGATGCTTACTTTTAAAAAAATATAATAGGCTTAAATAAGAGGACTGAAGAAGAAAAGAATCAACAACAAAGACTGAGGTTTGAGGTTTGGCGTTCTAGAATTACTATATGCTACCTATTTCTAAGTACACTTAAAACTTGCATGCAAAATGGGATTGTGGCTGCTAACAGATGAAGTAATTTCTTCACACACAAAAAAAACAGGGCACAGTCAATGGTGAGTTCTAAGGTGGTCAAAAGCATATTTATTCTCTTGATCTAAAGGTGAAAAAATATAGAGGCAAAAATCACAGGTTTGGAGTCCTGAAGAGATCACTTCAATATCTACTTTACTGACCCTTGGGTATACAAAGGACAGTGGCCTGTGCTTTTTTGGAAATTCTTTCCTTCAGGGTTGTTAAAATCTTTTTCTCTGCAAAGAAAAAAGAAATTCAACCAGAGTTTCAAGAGACACTTAAGTGGTGTTTGAAGCAATTTCGCTTTCTATAAGGAAAAAGCTGTGACTTGGGCATTATGGAATTCCTTCTAGACCAGTAGAATGTGGGCCAGTGCATTGGGAATACCACTTGAAGAACGTGTGCCTGAGCAGTCCCTGAGCAACACACTCAAACTCCTTGATTCTTGTATGAAGAAAGCAAGGCCAAGAAAATGAAGGGATATACTGGCCCAGAGCTAGTTAAAGAAGAACAAGAACAGGAAACTTGAGTGACTAATGCATAGTAACTATTGGAAGTACTTGTGCATGCCTCATGCCTTCATCCACATTACACAGTTCAGGAGGGGAAAATCCACAATTTATATGTCTGTATGCTTCACTCTACTGAGCCATGCTCAGGAAGCAGGGATAGTTGGCTGACTGGTTGATGACTTGCCACTGTGAATAGCATGATTGATAAAAACATGAACTGTAGAGTCAAAACAGCTATGTTCCGATCTGGCCACAACAACATATCAGCTGGATAACACTGTACAAGTTCTTAGCTACTCTAGACCTTATTTTTCTTATTTTTTTAAGTGGAAAGAAGATTTATCTGCTAAAACTGCTGTGAGGATTCCATGAAGGGATGAATGTAAAATGCTGCATTCAACTATTGCCATAGCAACACCACAGAACAAGATGCTCCTTTACTCCAGGGTTCAAAACTAAAGTCGAGGCTGTGTATGGTGGCACATACTTATCCCAGATGCTCGGGAGGGTGAGGCAAGAGGATCACAAGTGTGAGGGCAGCCTGAGCAAATTGATAAAAGAGATTGGGTCTAGGTCTGTTCCATGTGTGTCTCATCTCCTTTGTTCTGGTGGCCCCACAAGCTAGATTCCTTATGATGATGGTTGAAGCTCCTTAGGATAAGCCCATCCTCCTGCTCATTCCAAGGCCCTACAGAGATCATGGATGCTAACATCCCATTGTCCAAAGTCAGTCATAGAGCTGAACCCACAGTCAAGTAGTAGGGAACTATTCTTCACCCAGCAGGTAACCATTGTATGGAGGAAATACATAATATTACTATACAAGAATGATGAATTATGACAGATTCGTCAGTTTAACACAAACACTAAGTGACTGACACACAATAAAGGTACAAGGAGGAGATTCAAGATGGCAGATTAGAGGAAGTCTGCATTTTTGTTGCTCTGTGGCTCAGGTTTCAAGCAGCAGAAATAACTGCTTCTCAGAGAGGTGGGTGAAAAAGGAAATTCACTGAAATCCAACACTGGACAGTCAGAGACTCTTAGAAATACAGAAATTCTGGTACACTGAACAAAGGATAAGAAGGAGTACATTGGAGGGCTGGGGATGTGGTTCAAGGGGTAGGGCGCTTGCCTGGCATGCACGGGGCACGGGGCACTGGGTTCGATCCTCAGCACAACATAAAAATAAAATAAAGATGTTGTGTCCACTGAAAACTAAAAAATAAATATTAAAAAATTCTCTCTCTCTCTCTCTCTCTCTCTCTCTCTCTCTCTCTCTCTCGCCAATCCAGTAGTTAGTGGCAGCAGCAGCAGCATGGGTTCGTGGCAAAGGGGAGGGTTAGAACAGAGAGAACAACAAACAAATTTGGCACAGAAAACCCTGTATAACAGAACATCAGCCTGAACTTAGCTGAACCAGAGGCTGCATGAGCTGATATTTGAAAAGTACTCTCTCTACTGGCAAGTGGAAAGCTGAGCAGGGGAGCCATCTTGAGGAGGCCACCACAGCTTGCTGCTGTGAGGGCCCCTGAGATCATAGCAGATACTGCCATACTATCCCAGCAAGAATACACTGTGAGTACTCTTTATAGCCTAGAATGGATCTAGCTGTGAGTGAAGCAGGCACAGAGAAGATTGTACCCAAGGGAATTCGAGTCAGACATGTGAGGGTGAGTGCAACTCACTTTCCCTTTAAGTCTTGTGGTTTAGGAGGTGACCAGCTGGAGAGGGTTGGGATACTGAGCAGGTGGGCATGATTACACTTGATGACTGAGCCTGGGAAGGCCATGTGCATGGGCCGTGTGTAAAACCTGTGGAGGGTTGACTCCCTGAACTACTAGTAAGAATTCTTGGGAAGCCTGTGAGATCCAGACGGCAGAGATCAGAATCTGTCCAATCCTATGGGTGTGTTAGTCTGATTTCTCCAGGGCAGATACCATCCAACAAAGTCCCACAGGCCTGATGAGAGCTAAACCACAGCTACCAGAAAAACAAGGTAACATGACACTTCCTAAGGGTCACCAACAACTGACCCCAAAGATATTGAAGTCAATAAAATATCAGAGAAAGACTTCAAAAGAATTATTATAAAAATGATCAATGAATTCCAAAAGAACACACACACAAAAAAAAAACTGAATTTGTAAAGGAAGTCATATAAGATATGAATGAGAAATTTAGTAAGGAAGAATTTATAACTGCTAAGCCAGCAATATGGAAAATACTTACAAATTCACACAGAGAAATCAAAAACAACTCCAGAACTCACAAATGGGCAAATCACATTTGAAGAATAGCTAAGCAAATGAGAAATAGAACCAAATTAAACAGCAGAAATAAATCAAAATGACAGTAATTAATAACTATCTCTGTGATAGCACTAAATGTAATTGGTCAACTCTCCAATTAAAAGACAGGCTAGCAGAATGGATTAAAAAATAAGATGCAACTATATGCTGTTTGCAAGAAGCTCATCTTATAGGCAAAGACAACCACAGCCACAGACAGAAATTGAAAGGATGGAAATTGATATATCATTCAAATGAAGCCCCCAAACAAGCAGAAGTAGCTACTCTCATATCCAACACAGCAGATTTCAAGCCAAAATAAATCAGAAAAGCAATGAAGGTCACTTCTTACAGGTAAAGGGAGCAATCCAACAAGAAGATATAATGATAGTATATACTTATGGCCCCAATATTGGTGCATCTAATTACATAAAACAGACACTACTTGACTTAAAGACTCAGATAAACCCCATCACAATAATATTGATCATTTCAACACACTTCTCTGAACAATACATAGGTCATCTAGACATAAACTCAGCAAAGCCTCTTCTGACCTAAAGCATATTATAAATCAAATGGACTTAACAGGCATCTATTGAATATTTTATCCAGCAATATCTGGGTTCACTTTTTTCTCAGATACTCATGAAATCTTTTCTAAAATAGACTATATTTTAGGCCATAAAGCAACTCTTAGCAAATAAAAAAAAATCTGTAAAATTCTTTCATTTTACATGAATATGTTGGAATAAAATTAGAAATCAACACTAAAAACAAACCCACAGTAACTACATAAACCCATGGAGATTGAACAAGACACTTTGGATGATAAACAGATGATAGAAGAAATCAGGGGAGAAATTTTTAGAATTCTTAGAATCAAAAGAGAATACAGATGCAATATCAAAGAACCTTTGCAATACTATAAAGGCAGTTCTAAGAGGAAAGTTTATAGCTATTAGTGCCTACATTAGAAAATCAGAAAGATCACAATAAAGAACACAATGATGCATTCTCAAGGCCCTAAAATAATTTAATTTAATAATTAATATTAATTTAATAATTTAATTCCAAAACCAGTAAAAGGAATAATTAAAATCAGAGCCAAGAGCCAGGTACCCTGGTGCACACCTGTAATCCCAGCAGCTCAGGAGGCTGAGGCAGGAGAATTGCAAATTTGAGGCCAACCTCAGCAATTTAGCAAGACCATAAGCAACTTAGTGAGACCCTGTCTCAAAAATAAAAATTAAAAAGGGCTGGGGGTATAGCTCAATGGTAAAGCACCCCAGGGTTCAATCCCCAGTACCAAATAAGTTAATTAATTAAACAAAATCAGAGATGAAATTAATTAAATAGAGAATAATAATTTTAAAAATTCAAAGGATCAATGAAACAAAGAGGTGGTGCTTTGAAAAGATAAGCAAGATAGATAAACCCTTAGCCAGACTGCTAAAATAAAACAGAGAAAGCCCAAATTAATAAAATCAGAGATTAAAAAAAGGAAAAATCGCCACAAACATATGCTGAAGAAAGAACAGATTTGTTAACAACAACAAAAAAGGGTACTGAGAATAGGGATTATTGATTATCAGTATGTAGAAGAAAGAGTCTAGATCCCTCTCTCTCACCCTGCATGAAAATCAACTCAAAATGTTTCAAAGACCTAGGAATTAGATGAAAAACTTTGCAACTCCTCAAAGAAAACATAGGGTCAACACTCCAACATACAGGCACAGGCAATGGCTTCCTCAATAAGACTTCTAAAGCTCAGGAAATAATACCAAGAATTAACAAGTCGGATGACATTGAATTTAAAAACTACACAACAAAAGAAATGATTAAGAATGTGAAGAGAGACCATAGAAAATGGAAGAAAATCTCTACTATCTATTTTCTGACAGAATATTAATATCCAGAATATATAAAAAACTTACCACTAAAGCCCCAAATAACCCAATTAATAATTGGACAAACTAAACAGACAATTCTCAAAAGAAGAAATAACAAATAGTCAACAAATATATGAAAAATGTTCAACATCTTTAGCAATTAAGGAACTGTAAATCAAAATTACACTGAGACTCCATCTCATTCAAGTCAAAATGGCAGTCATCAAGAATACAAACAATAATAAATGCTGCAATAAACATTGATGTGGCTGTGTCCCTGGAGTATGCTGTTTTTAAGTCCTTTGGGTATAGACTGAGGAGTGAGATAGCTGAGTCAAAAGGTGGTTCCATTCCAAGTTTTCCAAGGAATCTCCATTGCTGATTTCCAGTCCCACCAGCAGTGTATGAATGTGCCTTTTTCCCCACATCCTCGCCAACACTTATTGTTGTTTGTATTCTTAATAGCTGCCATTCTGACTGGAGTGAGATGAAATCTTTAATTAGAGTAGTTTTGATTTGCATTTCTCTAATTGCTAGAGATGTTGAACATTTTTTTCATATATTTGTTGATTGATTATATATCCTCCTATGAGAGTGTCTGTTCAGTTGACGCTTGGCTCATTTATTGATTGGTTTTTGTTTTTTTGGTGTTTAGCTTTTTGAGTTCTTTATATACCCTAAAGATTAGTGCTCTATCTATGATGTACAAGTGGTAAAAATTTGCTCCCAAGCTGCACAATTCACAATATCTAAACTGTGGAACCAACCTAGATGCCCTTTAGTAGATGAATGGATAAAGAAAATATGGTATATATATACAATGGAATATTACTCAGCAAAAAGAGAATAAAATCATGGCATTTACACGTAAATGGATGGAGTTGGAGAACATAATGCTAAGTGAAGTTAGCCAATCTCAAATTACCAAATGCAGAATGTTTTCTCTGATATAAGGAGCTGATTCATAGTTGGGTTGGGAGGGGGAGCATGGGAGGTGCCACAGTCTGGCTGGGCACAAATCACGAGCCACTGAAGCAGGAACAAACTTTATTTCCAAAACTCCCGCCAATGCCACACACGAGGCCTTCTCCCCAGACACACTATGCCCACAGGAAATCCCTCCTCCGGAATTCCCTCCTACCGCACTTCCCCAACCAATGGGAACTCTCCGGGGAGTCCCATGAGAGCTCCAAAGTAGCAGGCCAAGGCAGACAGCAGGGGTCTAATCTCCAATTGAATGCGCATCTTAACATAATCATTATCATCTCAATGGCTTGCTGGGGTCACCTTTCAACCAAAAATGCCATGCATCATTCCTACTTGGCTAGGCTCTCAGCAGGGAGGATTAGACAAATTCTAGATAGAGTAAAGGAGAGGGAAGGAAACAGAGGGGACCAGAGGATAAAAAAGATGGTGGAATGAGATGGACATCATTACCCTAAGTACATGTATGAATACATGAATGGTGTGAATGTACTTTGTATACAACCAGAGATATGAAATTGTGTTCTATATGTGTAATATGAATTGTGATACATCCTGCTGTCATATATAACAAGTTAGAATTTTAAAAAATAATAAATGCTGGAGAGGATGTAGGAGAAAAGTTGGTGGGATTCTTAATTAGTACAACCACTGTGGAAATCAGTATGGAGTTACCTAAAAAAATTAAGAATGGAGCAATCATTCCTGGTGACCCAGCTTTACCACTCCTCAACATTTACTCTAAAGTCATCATGCGAGAGTGATACATGCACACCCATGTGTATAGGGGTACAATTCACAATAATCAAACTATGGAACCAGCCTAAGTGTCTGTCAATGGATGAAAAGATAAAGAAAATGTGTTATATAAACACAGCAAAGTTTTATTCAGCCATTATTCAGTAATTTGCAAGAAAATAAAGAAAGTCAAAGGTTGTATGTTTTCTCTCATAGGTGGAAGCTAGACAGGATAAGGGAAAGAAAGGTGGGAAAGACACACCAAACAAAACAGCCTCTCAGGAAAAACCCTCAGAGCCTCAACTGCCACCACCGGCTTTCCACAAGCCTCTCCCTCCAACACAAGCTTCTCTCCACCTCCCACAATCCTCCTGCTCTTGAGGCCGATTGGCTGGGTCACATGGGCGGAGCCAAAAAAGTCCCCCAATGAGCAGCTCCGTGGTCTGAAAGGGCAGGGAAACAGCCCAATGAGCATCACCGCAGAGGAGCCAATCAGCTAGATGTTGCTGGGGCCGCTGTGAGCCAATCATCAGCCGGCAGCTGGAAGTTTGCTGGGACCCCTTCGGCTGTGGCTCTCAACATCTCCCCCTCTCTGTTTAAACAAAAAGCATGTGGCTTAGGGACCGTGCCTGCCTTAGGTTGTCCAATAGTACATATGGTCCTTACCCGTTAGGTTGGTACCATTGCAATTGGATCTTACCCGTCATTGACTACGGGTCCAGTATACAGCCACACCTGTGGAGAGGTCTTTGTGGGGGGGGGGGGGGGAGGTTCTTTGCCTCACCTCTGTTATATAAAGTTTGACATGAATAGAAGTTGTGCTCATTTACTTACAAAGGATAATCTTCTAATTTTTCTCCCTACCCCTGCCCCAACCTCTCTCTCTCTTTTTTTTTCTTTGCCCACAGATTTACTTTGCACCAATGACAGGCTGTCAGCCAGCTTCTGCCAGACACTGAAGGGCATGAAGAAATGTTCTGTGCCCACCATCAGGGCTCAGTGCTGCGTCTCATGCCCCCAGGCACACGTCCAGACCCAGAGACAAAGAAGGCAACAGTCACTCAAAAAGCCCTTCTAAGTCCAGAAGGAAGCCATCCTCCACCCTAGACTGCAGCAACTTGCTGACCAGAACATATTTGGGTCCTGGGGGCCACGTCATTGAAGTTTTGCTTTACACATTTCAGGTTCAACTTTGGGTCATAACAAAACAAAACAACTGCGTTCTTCTAGCCACAGAATGTCCCTCACAGGAAGCCTGGGACTTTCACCCTTGGTGTTCCCTGATAGGAAGGTAAAATATCTAGGAGAACCCCACATCACCTGGGATCAGCTCCTACAAAAGGTGAAAGATTAGGCAGGTGTGTGAAATGATGTTTTTTTTTCCCCCTTAAAGATGAAAACAGACCAGGTTTTTCCCAGTCTACCTCAAAAGTGTCAGGATAAAGAGCCATAATTACCCAGGGAACAAATGATCTTTTAAATTCACCTTGAAGAATACATTCTCTTCCCCACACCTGCCTGGGGCAGCTGCTGTTTAAAAGGTCATGGGGAGCTTTTAGGAACATTCCTTTCATGCATCCGTCCAGGAGAGAACAGCTTTCTTTGCCCAGTGTTCCTGAGGACAGGAGGAGAGTGTGCTGACAGCATCCCTCAATCTACCCCTCAATCCCTGTTGGACTCCATAGCTGGACTGTTTAGTGTCCTGTGCCAGCCCTAAGACCCTAGACTACTAGGACACAGATATCAGCTTCAGCCTAAGGAATTTAGGCTGGTTACACAGAACACATTCCCAACTTGAGGACAATTTCTATGCGAAATCTTGAAAAGCCAATGAACTGATGTCCGTCTTTCTAGCAAAAGACAGGAAATGTGAGCCCTTTGTTCCTCCCACTCTCCTGGCATGTACCCATTCCTTCACAGAACAGCAAGTGAGGTTCCCTGCCTCATTTGTTCTTCCTGATGCCTGCCTGTGTCACAAGCTCAGGTCCCAATATTGTCTTGGTGTACAAAGATCACTACAACCAACATGAGGCTGCCACTTACCCTCACCTCCCCTAGGGCAGGAAAAAGAATCCTGCATGACAGTATTTCAAAAAACCAAGTAAATCATATTAAGTACAAGAAATTAGTGCAAACTTCCCCCCCCTTAAGTTGAAAGGGGGGAAAACTATTCAAAGTGATGTAATGATTATCTGTGCCTCAGTGTACCCATAAGTTTATTTTTAAAGGTCTTTTACTGCTAGGGATGTAGCTCAGAGGACTTAGCACACAGGAGGTCCTGAGTTTGATCCTCAGCAATTCCCAAAAAAAGATAGAATTGAAAATACCGATATTTACCTTGTGGGTAGGGGCAAGTCAGGAGAGTCAAAAAAACTGAAATGAAAGTTAAAGTTCTTATTCTGGATGTTCCTACCTCCCATCAGGTGATCAAGACAATAGGCTGTGATCTTGAATCCAGAGCATAAACCAATTTCAGGAACTTGGAGAGAAAGAAGGTGGAAGGAGGAGTATAAGCCCCAAGAGAAGAAGACCTCAGAACTAATTCTTGATATGGGGAGGGGGTGGCCTTCATGTAAAGGGCAGTATATTTTCAGACTCATGCACAGATACACTTAATCATGAGACACAGAGTCCCCTATCTCTCTTTAGTTATCTGTCCATTCAGCAGAATGGTGCTATTGAAAAATGGTGCTAATATCTAGATGGTGGCAGAACTAATATAAATAAACAGTCGTACAAATGGATAGGAGTATGTGAGACTTCCACAAGGACATCTTCTGATAAGTGTGGAATGGGTGTTGCTGGTCAATGCCAATTCTATTGCTTAGATACCATGAACTTCAGTTTATACTATTTGCTTTTTACTTTTCTTCAAGCCATTAGTGTATATTATTCTGATAAACTCCTGTGGAAAATAAAACACTATACTTGGGATGAAATTCAGGATAGAACAGAACCAGGAGGAAAGTAAAAGTGTTTACCTAAAGCCAAGGAATTTATTTCTAGGTAAATACTATGTTCTTGTATTCTCTGTCTTTTAAACATTGCTGGTCGATGACTGTCTCTGGTGAAATAAGAGTTTTGAGAGAAGACACTTAACTTGTTAATGATATGAGTGGAGGATAATCTGATTTTTCCTAATGAGGCAATTCACGAAAACTGTCCCTGAAGTGTATTATAGGTTTTTAAGAGAATTAATTTAGTAAGCCATATTGATTTAACTCAATCTGATACTGTAATATCATAGCATCAGATACATGTCATCAGAGACCTGGGTATGACCAAGTTTGTAAACCTCAGGAACAAACCCAGATTCCTACTGACTTCATCAAATCAAACGAGGTCAGATTTCCCCAAACACAAAAAGGACCATGTCATTTATGACCCATGTGTAAACAAGATGGTAGACATGTGCATGGGTAGGGGGTCTGGCCAGGTGCTCTCTTCTAGATCTTTCTTCAGTTTCTCAAGGGCAGAAATTTGGCCCCTGGTCCTGAGTCTTGGACATTCACTTCCTGTACTGAGGCTACATTGTGGAACAGTTGTCTGTCATGCATCATGTGTCCTTGCCATGAGTTATTCTCAGTCACTCAGCTACAGGTGGCCAGCGATGAGCGTTCTGCAGGCAGATCCCCTTGCTTGCAGTAGTAAAGGGGCCTTAGATCAACTGGAAGACTCTGAAGGCAAGAATCTGGATGGTGTCTCTGTTTCTTTGATGCCCACAGGGGCCAACACAAAGCAGAATTATTGTTTTACTTCATCCAGATCCTCCTTTCTCCCCACCTTGGACGAGCAGGTGAGAAGTATGCCAAGAGACACTGGAAACATTATATAACCCAAGAGGGCTACTACAGGGCGTGGTGCATAAATACATTAGATTCTAAAATACAGTTTGGTTTACATTGCCTTTCATAGTGATAGAGTTAGTTCTTCACTAAAAAGTTGTGGATTAATTTAATTCTTGAACACCAAAATATAAGTACACCATGAAAGAACAATATTCTAAGAAACTTAATAGTATTTTCTTAAAGCCAGAAAATCACTTCATGGTACAAGGATTTCCCTCCTCGTGAAGGGATGCTCTGTTTTTGAAAGCTTTTCTTAAACAAGAGTGCATTATCATCCCATTTCCAGAGACAGCCCAAGTCTATACTAGCATCCAGTGAGATGCTCTCTGACAGTCAAGGGGATGTTTTTGATACCCTCCATTAAGTAACACAGTCTGAGGGATTATATTATTTTAGACCATGGAATTGATTTTAATCCTCCAAACTCTGAAAGTTACACATTGCTACCCCAGAGAGTATAGGTCTCGGCTTTATCCTTTGTGACTTGACGATGAAGCTCTGAGAAAGCTTATCTGGTGCTCAATCCACAGTGATCCACTTTCCCAGGAGAGACCACATGACATGAACTTCCTGGTGCTATAACCTAGCCAGCATATTTCTTGCTGTTTATATTGCTACTTTGAGTATTATTAAGTTATGTCATTAAAAATAACATGGTGGGAAAGCACATTTCTACTTATCATTTTCCTTCAAAGTAGTTGCCTGACACCCATGACCCAACCTGTTGCTCTCCCTGTGTCTCTAATCTGCCTCACCAGCCCTCTGTCTTGGCCTCCCTGAGGGGTACTTTGGTGGGTGCTTCAGTACTTAAAGTCAGACTGTAATCATAGCCTGCCTTTGTGTGGCATCAATAAATGATCAAACTCATTGGTGTTTCCATGTGATTCATTTCCCCCTACTGCAAGACTCTCATCACTCACCTTGGAGCTTGGCAACCCAGAGAAGGATGCTATCAATTTCTCCCTTCCACGCTCCTTTCAGAATTTCTTCTACCACAGCCCAGATGAGTCATATCCCAGATGAAGTAGGACTTAGGTCTCCTCTCATGAATATGCAACAACTGACAGTCTTTTATATGACAATCTGAAGCAATGCCTACAATTCCCCATAATACTGAATCTAAGTTTTCAGACATGCAGTTCCTAGAATAACCTATTCTCCCATCTATCCTAAGTATAGACATAATGTTTAAGAGAAAATAACTCACCTCTAGAGAAATTTGCTTTGGGAGCCTGATCATTTTTCAAACACAGTACACCAGTAAAGGTAGAATTTGTAAGTACAGAGATGGAATCCCCTCGGCATATAGAATTAAGTAATAGAATTGAGGGAGAGAGGTGCTGGCTGGATCATATAGCTGATTCATAGGATGCTTGAGAATATGAATGGGGTGGTAGGAAATCTATTTTAAGTCAAGCAGGCATCACAGAAGGTTATGAGTACCTCCTGTTTGCACCGTAAAAATGATTCTATGACCATTAATCAGGGGTGAATTTGTTCTTCAGAAGATATTTGACAAAGTCTGGAATGCTTTGAATTCTCACAACTGGAGATGGGGGAGAGAGTGCTACTGGCCTCTAGTGAGTACAGAGGCCAAGGATGCCACTGTGTGTTCTACAGGACAACATCCAGACTGTTACCTGGCTCAGAATATCAGTGGTTCTGAAACTGAAAAACCCCGTCCTAAAAAAAATTATCACTACAAGTAGCAGGGGTACTGGGTTGAGTAACTGAGCTTAACTTAAAAATTTAAACCTCAAAAAAGAACTTGAGATATAGTCAGAAAAGCTCAAGAGAAGGGGGGAAATGCACAGAATTCAAGACCTACTGGCTCAGTAAAAGCCTCCTTGAGGGGAGGCATGATAATGACATGGCTCCCAAGTCTTAGGCTGGCTGCTGGGGACTCCGGTATTCCCATCCTTAGATTTAGGGCAATAAATGAAAAGCAAGAAAAATGGAAATGTAATATGTTATAGGTTTGGTTTCATCATTCACTTCCAACTGAGGTTTCAAATTAGACTAAGAGTAGACATAAAGTTGATCAAAATATCAACTTTACTGGGCTGGGGCTAGGGCTCAGTGGTAGAGCACTCACCTAACATGTGTGAGGCACTGGGTTCGATCCTCAGCACCACATAAAAATAAACAAAATAAAGGTATTGTGTTCATCTGCAACTAAAAAAATATTTTTAAAAAAATATCAGCTTTACTAATGGTGACACAGGCTTGGGGAGTATGTCTTGGGTGTAAATGGAAGAGGTTTCCTACCTTTATGTCTTATCCCCCCACCTCCACCATGGCAGGCAGCAGGGAGACTGTAGGCCTATGGGGGAGGGGGGGCGTGGGGGGGAGATGGACCCCTCCCCCTATCCTAATCATTTAGGTTATCATGGCCATCTATATCAACAACTCTTCCTGCGCTGGGAAGAGCATGTGACAGGGGCGTAAAGACCCCAAAGGGATATCCAAATATTCCCCCTGGGAATGCAGTCTTTTTGCCTGTATGGAAGGGAGGTAAATTTAGAATGAAAGGAAGGAATGGGGAAGGAGATGTCTTATCTAAATATGGCTCCTTTCTCACAAACTCTTAAAGAATGATGTGAATTTTTTTTTTTAAGTTCCTAATGAAAAGACTTGGAAGTACTATGGAAGCAAACACAGACATCAACAAGGCGGCCATTTCCTCTATGTTCACTCCCCCTGGTCAGTGGCCAGGCTCCCTCCCTTTAGTGGTAGAGCAGCTATCACTTCATGCCTAGGGGGCGCTATAACTTCATGTTGCCAAGTGCAGGGTCTTCAGGGACAGTGCTGCAGCCTCTGCAGTGATGAGAGGTGGTTCCTGGGCTGAGGCAGTATCAAGGGATTCCTGGACAGCAGGACAGTCCATCTGGAGCGTGACCTCCGACATCAGCCAGCTGGGAGCTCTCCTGCCCAAAAGCCAGTAGAGATGGTGGCTCCTCTGGCACCATGACTGCAGAGCTTCTTTGGCTGTGGGAGCAAGTGGGAGACATCCCCACAGCTAGTTGCAGCAAGACAGGAAGACAATGCTGCAGAAGAGAAAGACACGCAGAGACTAGTCCACAGAAGACGTGCTCTCATTGCACCCAGAATTATCAGAAGTTTACAAGGACTGGAATCCTATCCCTCAGAAGTGGGCATAGAACCAGTGAAATGTTAACCCTTTACTGTGACTTGCCCTCCAGGCTGGCAAGGACCAGAAGTCCTGCTAACAAGACTTTTGCCTAGGTGCCACTCCTAGGTCCACCTCTGGACTCGGTCCTCTCAAGAAAGGGAAAACATGGTTTCGTATTTCTATGTGTAAACCTAGTCCACTGCCTGGCACATAATGTGTGCTCAATAAAAATATGTTGATTAAATTAACTGATGGCAAGTTAAGGAGGTTGGAGGAACAAGTGGCATAATTTTAGCAACTGAGAGATAGAAGATTATTTTAGAAGTTGAAGTTTGTAAGCCATTCAGACCCAACACAGAGACCAAAGGTAACCATCCTAGCCAGTCATGAACAATTAATTACAGGTACCAGAAACATTCAAGCAACCTTCCGGAATCAACCGTGTCTGGAAATACAACGTACCCCTGTGAAATACTCACCCATGCAGGTTCCAGGGTACAAACTCAAGAGCTCAGTGTTTCTACTTCACTAATGTGAGCTGTTAATCCATTCCCAAGGCCTTTCCAGTGTTTGACGGAGAGGTGGTATGGTGGGGAATGAATCAGACTAAACTACAGGCACAAAAACTGGATGCTAAGTCTCAGTCCCACCACCAATGAGCTATGGACTGTGGGAAAGTCTTAAGAACAATTTATTTACATTTATGTCTCTTGCAGTGAACCATCAGCCTCCCTGATGGCAAGAGCACTTCTTAATCCATCATTATACCCTTAGTTTTTTGCTTGTTTTTTTTTTTTTTTGATACTAGGGATTGAACCCAGGGGTGCTTAACCACTGAGCCACATCCCAGCCCTTTTTTTACTTTTTTGTTAATTTATTTAGGGCCTCCTAAGTTCCTGAGGCTGACTTGAACTTACAGTTCTCCTGTCTCAGCCTCCCGAGCTGCAGGGATTATAGGCACATGCCACTGCACCCAGTTTATATCCATAGTTCTTAGTAAATGCCGGATAAAGATGAATAAATGGAGCTGTGGATGGCTGTCCTTGTGAAGGAGGGTGTTGAGCAAAGTCCAGGTGTCCAAGGGATGTTAAAACTATAGGAAAACAGAATGCAACTTCTGGATCCAGTGTTGGGGGAATGGAAGCAGTTTTAAAATAAAATACATATTATAGGGTGTGAAGTATAAATTTTTTAAATAGAATAGGAGACTTCAAAGGTATTTCATCAACTGTGGGGGCCACTCAGGTCTAGCCCCCAGGTATCTCCTCTGCCTTAGGTAAACTTTAGTGGCAATGATTAAGACCGAATTCAGTGTTCTCTGAGGTCTGATCGGCTGAGAATCTGTGACACAATAACTTCTTAGAATATATCCATAGTGAAAACCCGACTATACACCCCCTGGCCCTCCTTTCCTATACAGTTCCTTACCACAACCCCTTCATTAGAGGGTTGCTGGTCCAATTTTTCCTGTAATAGTGGATAAAGCTTTGAAGACTGGCGACTTATCCCTCACCACCACTCCACAGCACTCTGGAGCTCTTCCATGGGCAGAATGCCAAGAATAACAAGGCACTTTTCCAGTTTCAGCCCGTGGTAACCGACTGCTGAGTGTTCTTCAGACCCTGACTCCAAGGAGGCCCTTAAACAGGCTGCTTGGTTTACACTGGGCAGTGGCAGGAAGCGAAGGGGCTCCTCCTGTTGGATCAGAAGAACGGCACTCTTCCAATTCCAATTACTCCCACACTACTGTGGCAAAAACAGTCACCGTGTCATCATGAACTCACATCTGTGGAGCAGTGATTCCGACAGAGCACAGAAGGACAGCTTGTCGATATTGAGGACTGAAAATTCTCAGCACAGACAATTCCATCCAAACCCTCGCACTAAGAGACCAGGCTGAACGCTAGCATGATGTCTAACAGCCTAGGGCAGAGCCCCTTTGATGACCCAACCCCACTCCTTCTCCCATGTTCCCATTTGGAAAAGCTCAAGACTGCCCGAGAATTTACTGTCTATTCCAGCCAATGCCTGACAGGGGCCCCTGATCTCCCTTTTCTTAGGGGCATTCATTAAAACCTTATAATTGTGGATCTTTTCTCTGACCCTTGGAGAGGTACATGTGGTATATGCCGTCTGTGTGGTATAAAATGTGTGTGTGTGCGTGTGTGTGCTGTGTGCATGAGAATGCATATGTCCTCCAACCCAGAAGTGTCTTTCTTGGGGACCAGAAAGCCATTCCTTTGAAATGTGATCATCAGGAAGGACAGGGCCCACAGCTCCCAGTCTCCACCGGAGGGTAGAAGTCTACCTTTGATAAATGCCAGTCACAGAGGGCCTCTTCACATGGACCAACTCTCCACCTGCCTTTTGTAACTTTTTCATTTCCTGACTCTGCTCAAACCCTCACTCGTTCCCTTATTTTCACTTTAAAATATCCAGTGAGCTCTGCACAAATCAAAGCTGCACTCACATTTCACCGGGATCTCTCCTCCATCACAAGAGTCTTGAATAAAATGTTTTTGCACTCTTTTTTAGTGACCAACTTTGTTATCTTTGACTATGTGTGATTGATTCTCAGCTGGGAAGACTCAAATGGTTGGGGTCTACATAAGCTGCTGGGAGCCAGAATTGTCTGGAGTTTCCTTTACTCACATGGGCTTGTGCCTGTCAGCTAGATGGCTCACACACGACTTCTCCATGGGGCTTGGACTTTTCAGCGGAGCAATCGGGGCCCAAGAGAAAGCTTCTCAAAAACAAGTGTTCTTGGAGAACACAGGAACCAGATGGAAGCTGCAGGGCTCTTCATGATCTGACCTCAGAAGTCACAGAGTATCACTTCTACCACATTTCAATGGTCAAAGCATTCAAAAGTCTCCCCAGCCATAGACATCACCTTTCAATGGAAAAAGTGAGTAGATCCTCGTTGTTGGCAGATTCCATATTTGGAAATTAACTTTCTTGCTAAAATTCATTTGAACCCTAAGATAAATAATAGCTTTGGTTCACAGACATGTGCAGAGTGGTGAAGGCTTTGAGTCACCCCTGTCATAACGTCAGCTGAATTCCAACTATGTGATACCCTGCCTTTTTGCTTCAGTTCCATGCTGTAAACAAACGTCCTTTTCAAGATCTATTTAGGGCCATGTTTCTGGCATTTTGGCCACTGATTTTTCTATTTCAAATTATCTCCAAACGTAGTGCTAAAGAGGTGTCTGGTGTGTTCCTAAGCACAAGAAGTCTACGATGTGCTTGCCAAAGTTTGAGAGCCATTAGATTAGCATGATCTCCACAGTATACAGCATTAAGCAACCACAGGGGTTAGGGCTGAAGCATTCAGAATGCTCTACAATCATTAGCCTGAAAAACCTGTGGCACCTGTCCAAATGTTTTTGTAAGAATGCTCATAATTATGTTAAGCAACATAAGCCAGGCTCAGAAAGCTGTGGATTGTGTGTTTCTAGAAAGAAAAAAGGAAAACCGAGAGGAGAGAGAATCTCATGAAAACAGGAGGGTGACCAGCAGAGTAGAGGAGGAGGACCAGGGGAGAGAAAAGGGAATGTACTAGGGAATAAAACTGGCCAAGTTGTGTTATGCCATATGAAAATGTGTAACAATGAACCCCACTATGACGTATAATCATAATACACCAATAAAATACCAAAAAGAAGGTGTATAACAGCTTTATTTAAAATGACAAAGAGCTATATGCATCTCTGATGTCCATCAGTAAAACAATAAACTGTCATATAATCATACCATGGAATACTGCTCAGCAATAAAAAGGAATGAACTGATGATAATGTAACAACATGAAGGATCTCAAAACATTATACTGAGTGCAAGAAGCTTTACCCCCCAAAAAGTAGATAATATGTAATTCTTTAAAAAAATTATTTTTTTTGAGAACTGGCAAAACAAACATACAGTGAAAAAAAAAAAATCTAAACCAGTGGTTATCTCCAGGATTTATGTAGGACTAGGAGGAATGGACACAAGGGACTTTTGGGGGTTTCACTCCCAAAATTTCAGGACAAAGAATTTGCATTTCTAATGTCTCAGCTAACCGTGATATAACTGTTCTGGAGAAGTATACTTTGAGAACCATTGCTCAAACCTATCTTTGATGAAGCAGACATGTCACATTGCCAAGAGCCCTTTTTAGCTCCATGTGAGCTCAGAGACCCCATGCTCCATGCACATGCCATGTATCTGTATTCTTTCTCTTTCAAAACACACTCATATATGTTCATCTCTGAACATGAGATAGATAAAAACACTGGGGACAACTCCAGCTAATGGACGATGAAATTGTGGGTAAAGGGGGATGGAGCAGTGGTCTCCCATCCTTAGTTGCATGAATGTGAGGGATTCTGCACATCTTGTAGGGGTCTCAATGTGTTGAGCCTCAGTCCATAAAGCAGCAACCTCTATCCCGAGGTGAGGTTTTTCTTCTTCTACATCTCACTCTTCATGCTCTCTTGCTTTTTTTTTTTTTTTCTGAAATCACCTCCCAAATAAATGATTTGTATTCAAGTCCTCATCTAAGGCTCTGCTTTTGAAGAACCCAAGTAGGAAAATTGGGTGGCTATTGGGAGATGAAAGGACACAGAGCATAATTACCAGGGGGAGCATCTGATATTACCATGGAAGAGAAAGATGATGCACATTGACTTTGAATGTGGGTCACCCGTAACCCATTCTCACCATACCAGTTTGGAAGATTAGAGTTTACATAATCCTTTGGTTTTGACTGTGAATCTTTCCTGCCTTGAGTTGTCCAGTTTGATGCCTTCCAGGTCTGACCTAAGTAATAGGTGGTCTCCTCTGTCTTATCTCCCTTCTCAGTGCCAGGCAGCCTTACGATACACCCTTATCCCCAAATAGTAAACATACACCATCAGTACTCACAGGAACACAAATAGTGGCTCTGGAATCAGGAATGAAGAATTGTCCACCCACAGTGAGAGGTTCTGGGAGGCAGGGAGCCCAGGCTTGAGTGTCCTTCATCATCTCACATCCCAAGAGGCCAGCCTGCAAGCTGTCACCTTTCCATCATGGTCTATTCATGATACATGTCTGGCATCTGATTTCAGGGAATAATCCCAGAAAAGGGTATTTCTCCTGTTCTGTTAAGTTGTCCCTATTTCCCAAAACTTTTCCAATTTTGCCTCATCCAGATCTGAACATTCATGGCCAAACCACTTGGTTGCATAAGGTCCCAGGTCATAGCCACAGCCTTAGTAAAAAACATGGACCCGGCCATGCACAGATTACCCCTTGGTGGCTGCCTTCAGGAAGAGACAAGCTACTGTACTCTGTCAAATCAGAGCTGGTATTTCTCACTTAAAATCAGCACCAAGTCTCAGTATGAAAGAAGCCCCTTTGAGGAGAAATTAAGAGTTGGAGACAATGGCAGTGCTGATGAGCTAATAAGCAGAAACACTTTTCTCGAATTTGCAAATGGAGTCCAGTGGCTAGAGCCGTGGGGAACTGCAGTAAAGCTAAGGCTGCACACAATGGCAATTTGTGTTCAGGTGATTGCCTTGTATCTGTTTTCAATTTCACACAATGGATGAACTAATGAATCATGAGATTAAATTAGCTTGACTTGGCCCTTGTGGATTGGACATGGATGAAAGTTTAAGGAATCAGTAGCCCTTTCGTTGCCTTTATGACCCGCCAAAGAACTAAACATAAGAGAACTCTCCTTCAGTTGTGTGATGGTTGGGGACAGACACCTTACCTGAACAGACATTTGAGTGTCAGAGAGAGAGATGGCAGGGGTACAAGGTCACAAACATACGAGCATTTCTTCTCTCTCTGTCTCTGTCTCCCTCATAGTGCTGTGGATCCCACCCAGGGTCTGGATCATGCTCAGCACAGGCTTTACCCCTGAGCAACTTTCCCAGCCTCCTCTCTCCTTCTTACTGAGGAAGATACAAATCTGGAAGCAAGAAGATTTTTAAACTAAATTTTCAGATTATTGGGAGAAGGGAAATCAGAAATAAAGGTAGTACAGTGTTGTACTTTCCTCATAGGAAATTTTTTAGATAAAAGTCAAGCTAAAATCTTGCTATTAATTTGTACTATAGAATTCTTAGACATATATACATACAAATATATATGTGTAAAAAATGTGTGTGTGTATGTGTGTGTGTGTGTATGTATATATATATATATATATATATATATATATATATATATATATATATATATATATATATAATTTTTTTGTTTTTTGTCAGTTGCCTGTTTATTTGNAAGTCCCCAGATGCTCTTTTTTTTTTGTAACACAATTCCAAGGATCAGTTTCTCCCAGGATGCATTTACTATAAAACTCATCATGGCCTCTTTGGTTCCAGGTAGGAAAAGAAAATATTCACTAAAGCCAAATAAAAAAGAGCATCTGGGGACTTTAGCAAGTTTTTGACAATGACCTCTGGGCCGTGTTTCATTTGGAATGAGATGGCTCAGGTGGAAGGCACACTCCAAGTCGGGCCCAGTGTCAACCCCTACATGCTTTCTTTTAAAAGTCATTTAGCTGCAGACCTGCCTGGCTTACATCAATGAGACATGCTACATTCCTTAGTAAACAACTTGTTATCTGCAGGAGAAATGCAGGCCCTGAGAAAGGCTCCTCATTACCCTGAAGTGGGGCTCAGGCAGGGGCAGGAAGATTTTTGTGGCCTTTAAACAGACCAGATTCCAGAATTCAGGGAGATGATAATTAGTACTAATCAGCACAGGCCAAAGTGACCCAGAGTTGCCTTAGATCTTCTCTTTCTTTCTTTTCTTTTCTTTTTTTTTTTTTTGGTACTAGGGATCGAACTCAACCACTGAGCCACATCCCCAGCCCTATTTTGTATTTTATTTAGAGACAGGGTCTCACTGAGTTACTTAGCACCTTACTTTTTGCTGAGGCTGGCTTTGAACTTGCAATCCTCCTGCCTTCGGAGCCACTTGAAATTACAGGCGTGCACCGGCTGCCTTGGATCCTTACCACATGCAGTGGGGACTTGGAAGTCTGATGCAATCTGACTGTCAGTCAAGAGTCAAGAGGTGGACCTGGGTGGGACTCTCTGGAAACTTCCTTGGGACTACCAATAAAATTGGAGGGCAGGAGGGGACCTCTCTGAGAGGCTAACTCTCTCCCTTGAGAGGGTCCCCTTTTCCCTTTTCCTGTCCCTTCTAGTAAATTCATGTCTTCTACTCTTGTAAATTATCCCCTTTATACTTTTAATATAGCTCTTGATGCTCTGCCATGGCTACTTATTTCTAAAACGGACATTTTTCTTCCTCTCTCCTTCCTCCTCCCTAATCTCTCTGCCCCCACTCCCACCCCCATTTAGGGAAAAAGGATTACCTTTCTTCCCATCTTAGGCAGTTATCTGTTCTTGAGCACACACCCACCACAGGAATATAGTAATTCAGACTTTGGGGATGGCATCCAAAGATATCAGAAATGACTATCTCCCAAATTAACCAGTGAATTAAAACTCTGACACTGAGCACGAGGAATGTAGCCTTTGAATCCCCTCTTTAAAAATCCTCTGTTCCCCCTGATGGATAGAATCACAGCCTCTGGGACAGAAGTCCCCTGTGTTTCTCCTTTGCTAGCAAAGCAATAAAACTTTTTCCTTTTTCTCAAAACCATGTCCTTGTTATTAGATTAGCCTCTGGGGCAAGGACTGAGCTTTTGGTTACACTCTTGAGCAACACATCTGAGATCTTTCTTGTGTTGTTATGGGTCAGGCAGATGAGGATGGTGGGAACACAAGGTTAAGAGAATAATTCTATAAAATGGGCCCACTGTGCTGACCCCCACATGCTTTGTTTCTCAAGGAGCAATTTACCTGCAGTCCTGCCTGGCCGAAGTGAACACAATACATCACATTCCCCAGCAAACTACTTGTTCACTGCAGGAGAAATGTAGGCCCAAAATAATGTTAAGAAAAACCCAACTTACCCTGAAGGGGGAGACTTTTGTGACCAGATCATGAAACTCGGGGAGATAAGGACAGTTCCTCCTAACCATAAAATCTATAAGAATGTATGAGTAAGAATCCAATTAGAACAGGTCAGCACAAGCCAAGGTGACTTAGAGTTGCCATTACAGTGGGGACTTGAAAGTCTAATGTCACCCTGCTGTCAAAAGTCAAGATGTGGCAGACCTGGGCAGGACTCTCTGGAAACTTCTCTGGGATTTTCAATAAAATAAGTGCAGGAGAGGCACATTGTCCCTCTCCTTTCTGAGAGGACACACTCTCTCCCTTGAGAGTATCTCCCCTCTCCCTTTTCCTAGCCCTTCAATAAAATTCCTGTTACTCTGAGCAACGTATCTAAAAACATTCTGACTTGTTTGAAAGAATCAGGGTTTGAAGAGGGGGATCTTCACACTGCCTCAGTTTCTCTGAAGGCCCCAGCTCCCTAGCAGCATGATTGCAAAAACCCGTAACCCAGGACTTCTGCAGCTGCCTTGGCTCTGTAGCAGTCAAGGAGCCAAGGCAGAAGCAATAATGGCCTCTTGTTGTGCGGTTGCACAAGAACCCACCCAGGGAGGAAAGAGTCTAACTCATAACGCTAGCTGCTCCAGAAATATTCAGAGTCGAATTGGTAGGAAAGATGGCAGAAACATAATTGTATCAAAATTTCCTTCTCTGACATCCCTAAAAAGGAGCAGAACTTTAAAGGAGAGGATGCTAGGGAGAGGAGAGAGCAGCTTAGTGAAACACATAGCAAGAATTGTACATATGTAGAGCGAGTTAGCTTGTGTTAGGCCAAGGCAGAGGGGAATCTTTGCTCACATCTTCTTTGGGATGGTGGTGATGGGGTGGGGATTGCAGCTCCTGTAGCTTTTTCTCTCAAAAGAAATTTGTCTTAAGATGGGGGAGGGGGCCCAATCTGTTTCACTCTCAGAAAAACATCACAAAATATTCATATTTATTTTCAATTTGAATGATCATTTAGCAAAATGATCATAAATTTACTTATACTTTATTTAATGGCTTAGGATGTTAATCAAATAGATGATTACTTAGAACACATGCTCTAAGAGTATAACCATGTGTACAAGTGTCTGAGCAGAAGAATCATGTGCTTCTGAATTCCAAGTTAATATATGGTTGCCCCATACAGTTGGCCTCTGTATCAAACCATGAATGGAAAAGTTGCTGAAACTGACAGACTATTTTTCCCTTGTCATCATTCCCTACACACAGCATAAGAACTATCTGCCTAGCATTTACATTGTATTGTGTATTGCAAGTAATCTGGAGATGATTTAAAGTACTCAAAAAGATGTACCTAGGTTACATGCAAATACAACATCATTTTATATAAGAGACATGAGCATCCACAGGTTTTCATATGACTGGGGCAGTCCTGGACCTAATACCCTTAGGTACCAAGGGATAGACAACTGTATTAATTTGTTTTGGATTCTGCTGACCTTCCTTTGCAAAGGTTAAAGGGTGAAGTTGAGGAGCACAATGCCCAAGATGTGCAAGTGCAGCAATAGAGGGACCCACCCTGTGAACCTGCAGAGACAGAGGGACCCACGCTGGGTACCCACCATGGCTGGAGACGAGGATGGACCCTCTCCAGGCAGACCAGCATAGGGCCTTCTTCCCTGCGATTGCACCAATGTGAACCCTCCTCCTGCTTCTGCTAATCCCAGCCTATTGCAGCCCAGAGAGTAGAGTAAGGCCTCTGCTAGTCTTCTTTAAAGCTATTTGCAGTTTCTCCATTATACAGGAGGCTAGTGTCCTCCTGCCTGTTCTGGGCCCTGAAAGATTCTTGCTCCAGACCTGTCCCTTAGCATTTGTGGGGCCTGGGGTAAAAGGACAAAGGAAGGTATCAAATATCCAATAGTTTAAAAGCCATAAAAAAAGGTATGTCCCAGATCCAGGATTGTTCCCATTCTGGCATCCCATAGCTATCTCCCCAAAGATTGCCCTTGTGATCAGGAGGCTGAACAAGCCAGCCCTGTCCCCCAGAGAACCTGATGGTCCAGAATCAGGACTTTTGGGTGATGACTAAATGAACGCCCATGACCAAATCCATAATGGAAACTTACCTGGCCAACCTCCCTAGGGAGACTATACAGATGGGTTCCTCACCTCTCTGTCTCATCTATCTAATTCATAATCTTACCACCATTCTCAAACTCTCTAGAACCGTATCACATGAACTGAGAAAGAGAAAGAGACAGAGTTACCTGGGAACCTGGTCTGGCCAGGGCCCCCAGATACTTTGGGTGCTGTGGTGTGGCCACCTTTAAGTGAGAAAAGCAATTCTTTCTCTGGTTTCCTTGGATCCAGACTCTGAATTTTTACTTTCCAGCATATACTAGAGGCTTTCAGGCCTGCAATCTTCTCTGGCCTAGAGAACCCAGTGTGTTTACCCAACTCTGGTCATTTTTATTTGCTCAGTTAGTTACAGAATTCTTACTAGACCACAAAGGCAGAGTGTTTGCGTTTCGTTGTTTCTCACATGCTGATCCTTCTAAAGCAAGCCAGAGCAGGGGACGCTGTGGCACCACGGCCCATTCCAGCATAGCTCATGAGAACTCCCAACTGTGAGCATAGATTTTCACAGGAGAGAAAACTTGTAGCCAAGCAGGGTCCAGGATTATCTTGGACAATGGAATAGATAAATAACTGGAAAATGATACCCCAACAAGGTAGGCATGCTTCAGCCTAGAAGCTTGAGTTTAAAAAGTCTACCCAGGTAGACAGACCGCTAAGTCATGCTTGTGACTGGTCAGAATGCAAGCAGCAAGTTAAAGTTCAAACTTTGCCTTGTGTTCCTAATCAACTCTGGGTCCCTCAGCCTCCACTCCTGCCTACCAACTCTGCCACTGCCCAGGATGTGACTCACAGGAGTCCAAGAAGGAAAGAAGTGGGCAGTGGGGACTATGGGGGCAAGGCCTATTTCAATGCACCAATTATCTTTCCTCTGCTCTCAGACAAAGAAGCTAATTCTCATCCTGATTACAGGTCATCCTGAATCATTCACAAACTGCTGGATTTCACAAATAGCTTTCACATTTCACTCTAGGAACACAAATTCGATCAGTAGCTGCTTACCAAGACATCAGGCATGATGTCCAGATTTGGACATTAAAATATGAGTAAACCATGAGGGAATTTGCTATCTGCTCTTTCCATCTGAGGATTACCAGGAATTACCAGATGCCAAGGAGAGCGCTCAGGATCAGAACCAAGACACAGGACATCTGTTAGCTCTGTCTTCATTGGAAAGATGGGGTTGATGATATTTGGCCTACCTGAGAACTTCCTACTTTGCAATATAAACTGATAACTTGGAAAGAACCTGGAAAAGATGGTGGGTCCAAGAAACATGCATTGTCACTCAGCTGTCTGTCAGAGAGACTGCTTCCTTGGGAGTCATGAAGTCTATCTAACACCCTCTTCTATTCCTTATTGCTCACACACACACACACACACACACACACACACACACACCACCACCACCACCATGTTCATCAAGGCCTTTTGCTTCTGCTTCAGTCTTCCTTCTGTGGAAATAAAAACAAATGAAACCAGAATTAAAGACAGGCATTTAGTATAGATAGGTGAGAGAATGAGAGATTGAAACGTTAATGCCTTCAGAGACCTTCCTCCACCCTTATCAAGAATCTGGCCCTGCTCCAACCTGTTGCTAGGGTAACCTGTCCCAGGGAGCTGCAGGGAGTTATAAAAGTTGCTAATTAATGTGTCCTGTGCCCACTCCCTACCCAGATCACTCCACCTTGGCCCCTCCAGCCCATCTGCTTCTCACCTTTTGTCCATGCCACCCAGCATCTCCTGGGCCTAGTCACATATGCAGGAAGGAGGGAGGTAAGGAAGAAGTCAGAAGAACAAAGAAAACCTAGGATATATGAAAGGCAGAACAGCCTCACTTCCTGGGATACCAGGACGCCAGCTGTGGCCCCTGAAGGGAAAGCAAGCAGCCAGAGACAGTAAGCCAGAAATGAAAGACGGAGACCAGGCAGAGATACCCACGAGAGTTTATTTGTCAGAGCTGACAAATAAAGGCCCTCTCTCTATAGCACAGAGAGGCAAAACAGGCTGGAGTTCCAGGAAGGGCTGGCTCAGGAATCAGAGTTGAGCGGGTCCCAACACAGGCAGTTAGGGGTTGGGTTGGTGTGAGGGAGTGCTGAGCTTTTCTCAGAAACGCCAGTGGGCAGGAAAGCAAAACTTTTTCCTTAAAATGGCAGCTGTCACTTAAGATGGCTATCCAGATGTTAAGCAAGGACCTTACAGCCCCCTTCTCCCTCCTGGGAGAAGTCTATGTTACTCCTTTTTAAATGAACCCTGCTTTAGACGCTTCCCTCTGTGTGCTTCTCTAATGCTCTATTTCAACTTGTGAGGAAGCAGAACTTTCTCCATCTTCAAAGCCAACAAGACTTGGCCAGGTTCTTCTCACAGTGTGTCGCTTGGTCCTCTTCTTTCGCCTCTCTCTTGGATTTTTGATGTAATGACCTTCCGGATCACAATGGGCCCATCTGGAAGATCCAAGATAATCTCCCTTAATGCAGCCTGATTTACAGTCTTAATCCCAACCTTAATTCCTCATGCAGTCTAACATAGTCACAGGTTGTGATCAGTGATAGGACACAAGTATTTTTAAGGGGCCATTATTCTGCCTATCAGAAAAGATGAAGTTGCAAATGGTTTCACCACCCTTCTTAAAGAGTTTTACTTTAGCCTAAGGAGAACAGGGGGACATTAAAGGGCTTTAAGCAAGTGAATGATATGATTGCACTAAAAGGCTGCTTTTCATGATAAATGTTGGTATTCTTTTTTCTCTAGTTTAAAGACTGGGTGCTAGCCAATAGAAACTCAAGCCTGGGCCTGATCTAGGTCCTGCAGAAAGGCCTGCATAGAGCAGAGAACAGGAGAAATTGTAGGTGCCCTACTAAAGGCTGATGCCTGTAACACAGTTCCCAGACTTCTCTCTGCTAAGTTGAGAGTCTACCATGGGTGAGATAGTCCAGCTACCTACAGCTAAGCCTCAGACACCTCTACCTCACGGTGAAGTCCGATTTCATTAGGAAAGTTTGTGAGGAAGTCTGAGAACTTCCTCCCTGTGTTAGCTTTCTATTTCTGTACTGAATACATCAAATGATCAACTTTAAAAGAGGAAGGGTTTATTTTGACTCACAGTTTTGGAGATTTTAGTCCATGGCCAGTTGACCTTGTTGCTTTGGGGCCAGTAGCAAGGCCATCCATCATGTCAGGAGTGGGTAGTGGAGCAAACTGCTCAGCCCATAGTGGCCGGAAAGCAAAGAGAGAGCAGAAGAGACCCCAAAGTCCCACAGTTCCCTTCAAGGGGATGTGTCCCCAAAGGCAGAAGAGCTCCTCTTGGCCTCACCTCTAAAACATTGGCACCACCTCTCAATAGTACCCTGCTGAGGAACAAGTGGCCCTGAAGAGAACATTCTAGATCCAAACTATAGCACTCCCCAGTGGGAACACACACACTCAACCTGGTCTTCCATCTCCCCAACTTAATAACCTTATAAACCTCCTGTTTATAGCCCAGGCTGTTTTTGATGAGCCAGTTTGGGAAATAAACTGGCTCATTTCTTTATCTGTTTATCATAGAGAAGATACTTTCCAAATCCGTAAGGTCTTATTTAAGTCACAAAAATAAAATTGTGTTGGAAACATTTTATTCTCTTAAGTTAAAAAGGGCAATGTTTGCCCATCATGGTGGTGGCAAACATCTGAAATACAAGCGAGTAGGGAGGCTGAGCAGGAGGATTACAAGTTCAAAGCCAGCCTCAGCAACTTAATGAGACCCTTTCTCAAAATAAAAAGGGCTGGGGAAGTGCCCCTGGTTCATCTCTGGTACTGAAAAAATATATATATCTGGGCATAATGGTGCATACCTGTAATCCCAGTGGTTTGGGAGGCTGAGACAAAAGGACCACAGGTTTGAGGCCAGCCACAGCAATTTAGTGAGGCCCTAAGCAACTTAATGAGACCCTTTCTCAAAATGAAAAATAAAAAGGACTGGAAAATGGCTTAGTGGTTAAGTACCCCTGGGTTTAATCCCTGGTACCAAAGAGTAAAAATAACAAAAGAGGAACTTTCTATAAATAAAGACTTATTAGTAGTCAGATTTCTCTTCTAAATGATATATTCATGAAGCTGAAGAGTTGAAATCATCTCTTTTAACTGCTTTGGTTAATTAGCTCCATTATTCTGCTAGCTACAATTAACTGTCCATACCAGCCCCTTTGTAACAGTGTCTTTTAAATGTTTTCCTCCCTTTCTTCTGGCTAAAGGCTATAAGGTTAATATTAAACAACATGGGTCTTTCAGTCTTACACCTCCACTCATCCCCAGGTTAGGGGCTGAGACCCCACCTCTGGTTCTGAGTTTACCCATAGCGTTCACTGGTCCTGAGTGACAGACCGCTCCAGTTCACCTCGGATTCCATCCATGCCTTTGACTTCATCCTCTCATTTGCCCTCTGCTGCTGTCTGTTGCCGACTGCTCCTTGGTTCCCTCCAGATCCACCCTAGGTCTTCACAGGAGGAAAGAATTCTATCTAGCACTTATCTCTTTTCCTCCACAACATGCTCTGAATGGGCCTTGGGGGTCCCCAAAAATCTGGATCTCAAACTCTGACATTCTTGGTTGCCTTCACTAATTGTGTAATAATAATACCATCCTCATAGAATTATTGTTATTTTTAATTAGTGAACACATGTAAAGTATATAGAATAGTTCCATTCAAAGTACATTTTTTGGACCAATGTAATCCATAAATGGCTAGTGATCAGTCTGCAACTAGAGAAACATGAAAATATAATCATGGGACTGGGGAGGTGGCCAAGTGGTAGAGTACTTTCTTAGCATGTGTGAGGTCTTGGGTTCAGACCCTAGAACCGAGGTGGTGGGGAGGGTATAGTTACTGTTTAGAAACTTGTCAATCAAATCTCATTGGATTGATGTTTTTATAAAACAAGAAGAAAGTTCATTTGTCATATTAAAAACTTTGAATGTTGATATACACAGCATTTATTTAAAATGTCCCCTGGAGTTCTCCTCAGATAAATCCAGGTTGCAGGGCATGGACACTTTGTGGTGAACTCTTCAAGGAAAATACCATGCAGAATTGTTAAGTATAAGCTGAGGTTGGAGCACAAGAATGCATTGCTGGGATGCTCCCAGGGAAGCAGTCCTGAAGCTTAGTCCTCCTTAGCTTCAGAGTCAGTCCATTCTGGGCCACTCATGAGACCTCTGGGGTCTAAGTCTCATCCTGTCTGACCAGAGCCTCAGAGGTTCCATCAGTCGCAGAGCAATCCTCACCAGAGCCTGCACCCCTGGACTGGACAGCTTCCAGGGTACTTTGCTTGCCCTATTGGAAGACTCAAGGTTTTATGTGTAGGGTGGGTCTTCCCTCCAGAAACTGCCCCAGAGCATCCTGTGGTCTGTACTGGTTATTGGATGAAGTTTGCTCACTTTCAAAGACCTTTCTCAGAGAAAGAGGGTGACCACTATGTGATGGAGTCAGCAACTTCTTCATGTCACGATCTTGGGCAGACCAGCCTCTTTGACTTTCAATTTCTTTAAATGCAGCTGAGAATAATGACTTCCTCACATGTCATTGTCAGGAATAAGCACCATTAGTTAACTCTAAAGCCTGATGTAAAACTCAGGCCTATTTCATCGTTCTCAGCAGTCACTCTCTGCAGATTAAGAAATGATGGCAGGCACCTGGACGATGGGAAAGCACTTCCTACCCCTTCATGGGTCATTGCCTCATTTAAAAAGGCTCAGCTGAGACAGCTACACACTCTGAAATTTCTTTGCATCTGGATGCAACACTTTGATTACCCCAACTTGTTTGCATTCTTCATGAGCCTGAGACTAATTTGTTCCAATCTTTCCTACACAATTAAATTATCCTTATCATGCTGATGGTAGATGGGTAATCACAACTTGAAGAGCAAGGACTGTCCAAGCAGAGTGTGAAGGGTGGTCCCTGCTGTGGTATCCACTGGAACAAGTGTACAAAGAAGAGATTTCTACCCCTATCCAAGGCCACTGAATCAGAGACCTTGCAGATGCAAAATTTTCTGGATACACACTAAAGTTTGTGAAACACTAGTTTCAAAAGATTATGTAGTGGGGAAAGTTAGTGGAATATTTTCCTTGAAGGAGGATGATTTCTAAATTTCAAGAAATAAATGCCAATTAGAGTCCAAAGCTCAAAAGGAGGGAAAACAAGTCTTATTTCCAGTTCTACTATCAAAGGCAATGATTTAATGGCTTAGGCAAGAAGATGAGCCCTGATTGTAACCATCGGCTTGGAAAAATGAGAACTAATCACTCTAGGAAGTGTTAGGCATATGAATTTCAAATGTACTCATGAAAGTAAAATGCTTTCCCTTTATAATCTGAGGACTAGCATGTAGGTAGCAGACATTGCTACAAATCAACAGAGACTATAGTAAATAATGTAAAGGTAAACAGCATGTTCCTATATTAATTAATTCAATATTTTTAAACTAACATTCCCTCAACTATCGGGATTTCCCACGTAAAGCAATAGTTTTGTCGCTTTGGTGGGTGAAAGAAGTCATGTAAGGAACTTGTTAAAATATATACTCCAGACTTTTCTTTCAGGGACTGACTTATTATGTTAAGAATCAGAAACTTAATAAGAACCCAGATGATTTAGAAATGGTGATATAGAAGGGTTAGCCTTTGAAAAATAGTTAGAGCTGGGAGCAAGGGTGCATACCCATAACCCCAGAAATTCAGGAAGCTGAGGCAGGTGGATCCCAGGTTTGAGGTCAGTCTGGGCAATATAAGCAAGACCCTGTATCAAAATAAAGTAAAAAGGGCTCAGGATGCAACTCGGTAGTAGAACATTTGCCTAATATGTAAGAGGCCCTGAGTTCTATCCCCAGTACCACAATAAATAAATAATAATTAGATTGACCTCTTCCCAACCATTCCCTTTAAAAAAAACTTTTAAAAATAATTCCTTCAAACAATATTTACAATTGAATTAATATTCAATGACTAATGTGACATGTCTATTTCTAGAGCCATGATTATGGCAATAATTTGCACTTCCCAGAAATGAATTTTTGGAAAGCAATTATTTATTGTAAGATGATCTGTGATGGTACATTAGCACGGAGTGGCTCTCTGGTCCCATGACACATAGGCACATATATGCAAAGCAAATGCATTGAGTGGTGCGTTGAATTTCAATCTCCTGGTGTTGCCTATGGGACAGCATAATAAAAGTGGGCATGGCCAGGTGCAGTGGCACATGCCTGTAACCCCAGCTATTCTGGAGGTGAGAGAAGAATCACAACTTTGAAGACAGCCTCATCAACTTAGTGAGACACTGTCTCAAAATAAAATATAAAAGAAGGACTGAGGATGTAGCTCAATAGTAGAGTGCCCCTAGGTTTAATCCCCAGTACTACAAAATAAATGAATAGTTAGATGGATAGACAGAGAGACATAAATAAAAGTGAGCATGGATCCTTATGGTGCTTTCTGTCACTCTGTACTTTTTGAGCCCTGTTGCTAGAGCTGGAGCACTTCACCACTTACATATGCTACACATGTCCTCAAGGTGACAGCCTCCATCAGCTTCCCTTGAAACCAGAGCACAGGGGTGAGATTTTCAGAGTGAATAGGAGGCAGCAGGAGAATCCAGCCAGCAAAGAGAGGCAATGGATCATGGCAGAGACATGCTAGCTTTCGAGGCAGCCTCGGCATCCAGCAGGTCCTATGAGCTGAGGGTCTGGTCTGCTCCATGGGGGCTGTTCCCATCTGCAGACATTCCGACTCCAAGCACTTTCTAGAGATTCTGTGAGCTCTTGGTATCCTTTGGTAATCTCCTTTCCACCTAAAACTGGATGAAACAGTCTGTTATCTACCCAGAATACTGATAGAGAACGACCATTGTTCATCTCACCATCTGTAAGGGTAAAAGAAATTGAAGTTAAAGCGTAAAAGTTAAAGGGTAAAAGACCAGGTGTTGTAAAGTTTCTAAGCTGCAAGGTCTGAGTTAAAATGTAAAGGATTAGGTATTGTTAGGTTTCTATGCTACCTGCAAAACCTGAAATTTCTGTAGCTGTTAAGACAATGCTTGGAACTGCCCAGTAAATATTTCCCCTGACTATTTGGTTGTTTAATAAGGGCTCTGTGTGGTCGCACGTAGGCATTGCAGGGCCTGGACCAATCAGTTTAAATGTAACCCCCTCCTTAGGAATGACCTATCATTCCAGCCTGACCTGTTCCCGCCAATGAATGAACTAATCATGTTTAGGAGTTGTTGTTCAATTTTCCCGCGCCTCATGATGATTTGTTCTGATGTATACAAAGCCCTCCGCCCTCCCCCAAAAGTGTACTTAAGCAGTGCTCAGCCCCTGCTTGGGGCTCTGGGCTGCTTTCCCTTCTTGAGTGGGCACGGAGCCCCAGCATGCTGGTTCAATAAATCCCCTTCTGCCAATTGCATGAGTGGTCACTTGGTGGTCTCTTTCTCCGACGCTTCGCCTGACCCTTACACATCAACAAACATCTATTCTTTACCGGAAATGTCCACATATCCACTTTGCTGAGGTTTACTTTGAACACGAATGTATCATTAGTAAAAGTATTTCTATTGCATATTTAAGGTAAAACCAGTGTTCAGGTGGAGGGGATGCCACCATAGGCAAATTCCCTATTTTGTACAGAAAGTGGAACTGAAGTCCAATAAAGGGAAGGGATCCAACTACTTCTACTTGGTTTGGGAAGCTGGATCCCCGGCTTTCTATTTTGGTGCTCACTGGCCTGCCCTGGTCCAGGTGACATTGTTAAGAATTTGGTGTCACACAAGTGCTGTCTTCTTCCATTACTGCATGAGCAGATGCCAAGACTTGTTTGAATTTATTCATCCTATATTACGTGAACAAAGTCCTTGGGCTTCTGTTTATGTGGTCAATTGTGAGTATTAAGAGTCCCAAACGGTAGAAAATTTGGAAAATAGCAGCTATAGAAAAATTCAAAGAATTTTCACTTGTACTTCACAGAGTAAAGACCTAGGATGAAGCTTTGACTTTGGTAGCTGCAATATTTGTGTGGGCCTTCTGACTGGCAGAAACGTCATTAAATAGAAATGAAAGTTGAAACAACAGAAAGAACTACCTACCAGTTCCCAGGTCCTTAGCTTCTCAGCCCACGGCTCCTCCCTTCACCAGTCCCTCCCCTATCCCTAAATAGAGGGGGACAAGATATCTGATTGGAAGAATAGGAGAAAGAGCCAGCCCTGCCCAGGTCCTCCTGCCTTCTTTTTGGGAACCAGTCTGCCCAGGAAGCAGGAGTCTCTGTTCCATGTTTCATCAGTAAAGTTTTGCAGCTGTTTGGACTTGTTGTAGGGACAGATGAGGCAAGGCACCGAAGATAGCAGTAAACAGTTTTATTTGGCTGCAGTCAGGTTCAGAGGGCACAGCTTTTGCTGTAATCAATTAATCCCTTAAACCCCAAGTTCAGGTAGTTTTAGAATTTTATACCCAGCATGTAAGGGAGGGGCTCAGAAGTTCACCGTCTGCAGAAGTTCACATAAAAGCAGCCTTTTCTTTCACTGTTTTAGGCAAGTTAACCCTTCAAGGACAGCACCTGAGAAGGGGAGACCTTCTCCCTTTCTTTCCTCTCCCTGCCAGCTGTTACCACAAAGCCCAATTGGTAACTTCTCTTATCTTAGAAATGTAGACATCTCTGTGAAGCCCCAGCTGGAGGCCAGAGGCCTTGTTTGCACATTTCTACTATTATGACTGGATACATGTTTGTGAAAAGCTAGTAAGGGGGTGTCCAGCAACTGGAGTGTTGATTTCTTCCAAGCTAGCGGCAAAGTAAAATTGGGCAACATGAAAATAGGAAGTTTATCTACATTGAACTCTTTTGTAGAGACCCTTTTGCTGACAGTCCTAAAATCAGCCATGGTGAAGATTTCTGGAGAAGCCCAGTTAAGACTTTTTTTGTGGAGAAAGGGGGTGCCACTACAGACTGGGAGGAGGAATTTACTTCTACTTGTGCAGGAAAGTGACAGCTAGCCTGCTGTCATCACAGATGTAGAGCTGTGTGCCCTGAAAGGCTGTATTAGCAATAAAGGAAATGATTGGTTCTTCAGCTACAGGACTCCTGTTCTTTCTCCTTTCCCTTCCCTTATCTTTCTCCCTCCCCACCCCATCCCCACCCCACCAGCCCTACCTTAAGGATATGTGGGGATTGGCTCTAGAATCCCTGCAGATACTAAACTTTAAGGATGTCCAAGTCCCTTACATAAGATGGCATAGTATTTGCATATAATCTATGCACATCCTACTGCACAGTTTAAATCATCTCTAGATTACTTAATATACCTAATATAAAGTAAATGGTATGTAAGAAGTTATTGTACTGTTTAAGGATCAAAGACAAGATAAAAAGGTCTGTACATGTTCAGTCCAGATGCAATTTTTTTCAAATAGTTTTGATCCTCAGTTGGATCCAGAGTGTACATATATTAGTTTAACACTCAGGAAAGTCCTTATATCTTTATGTACTCCCTTTATAGCTTCACCTCCATATAAGCCCCAATCGCTAATTCCATCTTTACTAAAGTGAACACATTAAGATATCTCTAGAAGTTCTCCTAGCAACAGGGACAACAGCAACTCTTTCCCTAAAGAGTTAATAATGCCATTTTTTAAAAAATTTCTTCCTCCCAATCAGTTATTTTAACAGTAATTCCATGTATCATAAACATTTTTTGTGACACTTTTCATTTTCTGGCCACAGGTGAAAAGGGGGACTGCTCCTTTTCCTGGCACATTTCCACATGATGGAGGGGCCTCAAGGTGAAGCTGGATGTGCAGGGTGACTGAATGGAAGTGCACATACCTGTTACCGTATTTACCGGTGACGAGTCCTTGCTTCCCCAATGTTGAAGTATAACACCAGAGAAGCACGCCGAGGCAAGTTTAGAGTGGAAAGTAGAGGCTTTATTAAAGGACAGCAGAAAAGACTTCTCCCGGAGGAAGAAGGGTACCCAAGAGGTGGAATCTGTGGAAGGGCGAATGTATTCCCCTTTTATAGCTAAGGTCTTCATCTAGTTTTTCCCCCATTCCTGTCCTTTGTTATCTTTCAGTGATGGAATGTAGGTGGGAAGGCCCCAAAGGGTGGGGCGCAGGTGGACCAAAGGAATAATCTGGGCAGGAAGGACTTTTGGGTCAGCATCTTCAAGTTTGCTGGGAGCTGTTTCATTAACATTTCTTTGGGATGGGCTCTGGGCCTTGGGGACATTAACATTCCAAGAGTTGTTCTGCTTTTCCTGGACTTCATTCTCAGCATGGCCTTCATATTGGATTTTACTCAATATTAGAGCCGATTTACCTAACTACACTCACTACCTATCTTTAAATCTGGCTTCATACCAACAGGGAAACCAGCAGATAACTTCCCTCTGTTGGGATCACAGCCAGACAGGAAGGATGGGGACACTGCATCACTATCTACTGCCACCCTCCGTGATAGCAAACTCATCATCCAGGCACATCCATGCGTCTGCCATCTCTTGTCGTCAAATTTCAAGTGTTAAGAAAAAATGACACTGTTTTGGACTAAACTCCTTTACTAGGCTCTATTAGATCAGGCTAGAGATCAAAATGCAGTCACTCACATCAAAGTTCTTCCTCACCAAACTGGGACCAACCTGTTCATCTGACCTTCCAAGAAATTAGGATTACAAATTAGAATAAAGTAAAAAGGACTGGGGGTGTAGTTCAGTGATAAAGTGGTTCTCAAAGTTCAGTGTGCCAAAGATGGACATGAGCAACTCATTCCAATGGAGACCTCTGGGCTTGCAACAAAACTTTCTCATTCTGTTGGCATCTGCATTTCACACTGACCTGTAGGCCAAGTGATCCTAAGAGCACACCACAGGAGACCCCGCCTACATCTCTGCTGAAACACCTTCAAGTGACAGAACATTCATGTGGGGGATCCAGTCTCTTGACAGGTCTCACTGTTGGTAGATATTTCCCCATATTCTGTTAAAGCTTTGCTCCTTGCCCCACACTTGCAGGTCTTTCTTCCACATGAGTTTGCTTCTCCCTGGTTACAGACCAGAAGCCTCCTCACTGTCCCCCCAGACCTCTGCAACACATCCACTTCTCGCTCTTTCTTCTCACTGCAACAGAGGTAGCTGGGGCAACACCATTGCCCTTACTAGTCTCTTTCCAGCTTCTTATCCTGCACTTTCCATTATTAGTTTTAATGACAGCTGAGAATGATCAATATACAGCCCTGTTTCATGACATTAACGTAAAAAAATAATAATTCTATTGGATTCTATTGCCCTTCCCCAGTGAGGGACAACTCCGGAGGATGTTTCCATGAGTTTGTTTTAGCATCAGTGGGCACCACACTGGACACACTATAAAGGCTAATTTTATGCAATAAGGAAGATAAACTTGGGTGAATTCTTATGGAAACAGAAAACTCCCCTTAAATTTTAAGCTAACACTAAACCAATTCACTTCAACGTCTGACATTAGTATCAATCTGGATAAGGAGGGCAGGACTGCCCTCTGCTGCCTGGAGATAAAATAGCCTTTAATTTTTCATAATTATTACCAAGAGTAAATTCCTTATAATAGCAGCCAAAGGAAAGCCTCACTGGATAAGTTCTAGTGTCACAAGACAGCCATACTGCACTTTGAGATGTTGGAATCCCCAAGAAGTCAAATCCTGAAAAAAATGGCTTGACTTCTCAGGAAGCACATCACTTGGACTGAGGATGTAACTCAGTGGTAGAGCACTTGCTTAGCATCATGAGGTCCTGCATTCACTCTCCTGTAACATTCACACACTCACACAGGAAGAAGCCACATGCCTTCATATTTTCAAGGAAAATACATAGATGTCATTTCTCACATGTCTCACATGCCATTGCAAATCTGATCTAGTGTTCCCCTTCCTTCATCCATTCAGCCCTTTGTTCTTTCCCTCAGTCATGGTCATTCCACTTAACGCCTGCTTCTCCTGCTCACTACCTTCCCTGTGGCACCAATCCCAACTCAGCACTTCTTTCTAGGCCACTCCTTTTATTTTCCACAGCCCTTCATTCATGATCCTTCAGACTCTTATGTGCTTCTGTTATCACACAAGGAGGTTTCCAGGAGCAGTGGCAACCTCAAGTTCTCTTGACCATGTTACAAAAAATAATTAGAGTGCATATTAACAGTAAAGTTGCAAAGGAAGAGATCACTTATGAAGAAAAAGTATAGATTTGAGATTGAGAATATGGACGACCTCAGAAACTGTTGCCTCATCTTGATCTGAGGTTTTAACATTTATGAAGGGACAGTAGCCAGGAGGTTGAACTAGAAGCAGAGTCAGGGTGGGGTTAAGCACCGGTTCTCTTGCTGGATCCTAAGGTCTAGTTTGGTTTTGTTTTCTTGAGTATGTGAATTCCTTCCCAGAGGGTTTGCAAATGCAAAATAGGCACAGAGGATCTATGTGGTCTTTGGCAAACACTTACTTGGTTTGGTGGGAGTTGGAATAGAGACACGGAATAGAACAGAAAAGACACTGATACTTTTAGGTTGCGAAGTTGAAGGCAATTAGGGGAGAAGTGGATGTAAAGGGGATAATTCCTGCAAGAGACAGGAGCCAATGAGAAAAACAGCATTACTTTCCTCACATTACACCAGTTGACTTCTCATAACTCCACAGAAGAGTAGTACCCACATTTTATGGGTAAGGAAAGAGGCTCAGAGAAATTCTATACCCAACAAGATAGATTTATATGAGCTAAGTGTCAAAAATTACTCCTTTGAGAAGCTACTGGTCAAGAAAGGAAAAAAAATAAAATAAAATAAAAAGAAGACACAGATCCAGGAAAGAGGCCCAAGAAAGGAAGAGGCAAGGCCTAATAACAAAGGTGAGCTGAGCTGAGGGCTGCCGTGAGCCCAGATTGAAGCAGGAGTCTAGAGGATTCTAGGAAGGATTTGTCTTGGAAGGAAAGTGGAACTAGGGCAACCTGTAGCAAAAGGTATAAAAGGTTGAAGCCATAGGATCAAAGAAAATACTTTAAAAGGAAGATAATCATTAACTACAATCACAAAGTTGTTCTAAAAAATGTAATTATAGAACACTCTGATTTATTAGAACATAGTTATGGACATAATAAGACATTTAATATGGATTTAATAAAAATTTGAGATATGACATTAGAAGGTTGGAGGAAATGGAAGGATACGAAAAGACCTCATTCTCTGAAACAGGAAGCTTATAGAGGAATTCTAAGAGTGAGGACTTAAGAGATAATATTCAGAATCTGAAACAGATACATAGCAGCATGACTGACATTTATCATGTTGGGAGTGAGGGTCAAAAGGACAGGAGGCTGGATTCTTTCTGAGCCTTTTTAATCACTATTTGACTTTTTTTCTTGCACAGTACTGGGTAAAAGCCCAGGCACTACCTAAGATGACACCCAGATTAATTTTTGTCTTTTTAAGGCAGAAGAGCACAAGGCTAGTCAGAGTGGAAAACGACTCTTCTGCTTGTTAGATGCAGTGCAATATTTCGAGACACAGCCCAGAACTATGAACCAGAGTCTGCATTTTAACACTGTTTCCTGTGCCCATCTCCAGAAGCACTTGTCCAGCAGCTGTGCATCGCTGCCACAAAGGAAGGAAGGGAAGTAAGAGGAATGGCACACCAAGTTGATGGGCAGTCTGTCTACACTCATGTTGCAGGTAAATGACTCTTTTCAACTACTCAGAACTTACCGTCACTGCTCAGCACTCCTAACAAGGCTGAATGAATCTTCCTGGTGTTTCAAATTATTTTCCAAATTTCCTGCCCTAGTCATCACTTTCTTCATGATTCACTTTGAGTTTTAGCTTTCTGAGTTGCTTCATAAAATCTTTTTTACAAATTGTCACATGACATAAACACCTGCTATTATTTTCAAATCGCTCCTATTTGATTAAGAAGCCATACAACTCTCAATGGGCCACATGCTCAACAAAAGCTCAGCAATTCTTTCCTTCAGTTCTTTGTTATGTACCACAACAGAACAGATGCATACAACAGTAAAAACAAGTCTCTGCCTCCCAGGAGAAAAGAAAACAACAGAGAGAGTTCTTGAAGGGGAAAACCCACAATTAAGAGATCTTCCTTAGAGTGTTCCTCTATGATCCCACTGGAGGTGAGGGCTAAGCCAAAGAGGTAATGAGACAAAGAGGAATTTGCCAACCTGCCTTACTAGGCTTTTTTTTTCTTGTCTTAAAAGATTTCTAAAACGTCTCTAAATGTTTCAAGGGAAATTATTACTCACATAAGGTATTTTCTGCTTCAAGTGTGAAATACGCACTGAAAACAAAACCCAGCTAAACAGTATTTGGTCTTCTGACCACATAATGTGAAAACCATTCAAAATGATCCTGTAGGCTTGGTGATGTAGCTCAGTAGTAAAGCAGCATGTATGGGGCCCTGTAATCTTTTTTTTTTGAATACTGAAGAAAAATTCAAACAAGGATATTGTGAATTTTAAAGAAAGAAAAATCAATACACTTTCAAAATGAATCAGAAAACTGGTATCACGAAATGCAAAATGGGGTTCATTTTTTCTTAACATACAGCAACCCTTTCAAAGGCTAAATCTTAAGGCACTCAAAAGTTTAATTAAGAAGGTTCCCCCAAACCCCTATGATTAAAGATCTTATCTCCTTTATTAAAGTGAGGATTAATCTATGCAAATTAATCTCTTTGAAGTGACCCTTGGAAACATGCAATTTGGAGATATCATACAAGATGTTGACTTCTAAAAATGATTCTAGTAAAGAGAAATTCATATATATCCACAAAGAAATTCCTATTTTGTGGGATTCTCATAATTCCCATTTACCAGTAAAAATTTCAAAAAATTACCTCTTTTGAGAGAATAGGGAATTTGTTTAACAAGATTCTATGACCTAAAACAGAATATCCATAGATATATCCTTTACCTTAAATATTTGTGTAAATCTACTCTATTAGATTAGTGGTGATTTTTAGTTCTTTTAAAAGATGCCCACTAAAAGACAAACAAAAGCTACATTCCAAAACAAGATATTTACTGTACATATAAGAAGGTAGCACCTAACTCACAACCATTTGAAAAAAGCATATACTGTAAATTTGCCTCCTCTACCCACTCTGCATCATATTTGTTATAGAATTTTCAAAATAAATACTGAATTCCACACAAAAGATCTTTTTTTTTTTTTTTTGGTACCGGAGATTGAACCTAGGGGTGCTCAACCACTGAGCTACATCTCCAGGCCTTTTAAAAATATTTTATTTAGAGATAAGATCTTAGTAAGTTGCTGAGGCTGGCTTTGAACTTTTGATTTTCCTGCCTCAGCCACCTGAGCTGCTGAGATTACAGATGTATGCCACTGCACCTGGCCTGAATTATACAAATCGTTTCAGGTGTATGTGTATGTACGTGAAAGACAATCCATCTTGAAGTTTGTTAATAATTTTTATTTTTACATCATAATCCAATCCTACCTAGGCTTTCTTTTATCTTAATTGAATCCGAAAAAAAATTTCCAATGTATTAAATTTACAAAAAATCTTCCCATGTTATACTAAAGGATTCTTCATGTTCTACCATTGCTCAGATATTTAATGAATAAAAATAATTTAATGGGTCTCTTAATTAACTCTATCAAATACTCATTGTCAAAAACCTATCTAGGTCAAAAAAGGTTGATCCTGCAATCATCTAGGCAGACTCTGCTCAGCTACCAAGACTAAGTGTGAATTAATGTGTTCCAGATGGACTCCATTTCCACTTAGCCAGTGTGGACAAAGTTCTATGTTAAAATTCTTCTTCTGCCTGTTTGCTGCGAGATTGCTTGAGTTGCTGCAGCCGTTCAATGGTTTCAGAAACAGTACGTTCACCGTGGACCTTATTGTCTCTTGTACGGATATTAACAGTGCCACTGGTTTTCTCTTTTTCACCAACAACTAAAAGAGAAGAAACAAAGATTCATGAGACTTTGGAAGGATTAAATTTGAATGTATGAACAGAAATGATCCAAGCACCCAAAAGCCACACTGAAACTTCGTATCAAAACATACAGGTAACCATGTATATAGCTGGGCAACTGACTTAAAAAAACCAATAAATTTGCAGTACGTGTAACTTCTACACTGACTGAATCCCTTAATCCAGTCAGTCAACTTAAAAATACCAGATAAAAGCAGCATGACATGAAGGAGAAGAAATTTTAGACAAACCTTTTTCTCCTCATACCAAAATTTCCCTTTGTTACCAATTGAAGGTACTGAATTATTTGTCAGAAGTAGGAGACCAGCATGCACAAAGCTGTGAGTTCAATCCCCAGGACCACAAGAAAAAAAGACTGGAAGGAACTAAATATGTTTAACCACAATTCATTTAAGTCTAAGTCTCAAGATTTGTGTAGGTTTTCCTAAAGGTTTGGCAAATTCTCTTTCTTACCTAGGATGAAGTTATACTGTGCTAATTGTGCATTTCTGATCTTCTTATTCAAGGTACAGCCTGGATCCAGATCAATGTCTGCCATGAACTTAGCATCATGGAATTGTTGTCGTACCTGTTAAACGAACACAGATTGCATCAGATCTAAAATTAGAAATTTTTTATTTGGACCTTTAAGTGAATTTATTTAACATAAGATAGATAGTCATGAAAGCATTAAAAATAAAAAGGATGCTAATAGGTATAATGAAGTACATACTACCACGACTTGGGTGTACATTTTAAAAAATCATTTTGCTCTTGAGATGTTTTAGAAGATCCTTAAACATCAGAAGACAATCAAATTTCATGAAAGGTACATTACAAAGGGAAAGAAATCCTTTCATAAAATATACGTCAAGATTCTAATGTAGTTTCTGGGCAATAAATTATTTAACAGCCTCCATATAAAAATACCATGTGTAGGGGTAAAAACAGTTTGCCTGAATGGTTTGTGTCAACTGGTAACTTTATTAATTTCTTGAAAATAATATGTGAGAGCTGGGGTTGTGGCTCAGTGGTAGAGCACTTGCCTAGCACAGGTGAGGCACTGGGTTCCATCCTCAGCACTACATAAAGATAAACAAATAAAGGTATTATGTCCATCTACGACTAAAAAAGTATTTTAAAAAAATTGAATGCAATTTATTTTGAAAATCTAGAATCAGGATGACTTTGATGTTATAGTATTGTTCACTGATCAACTGTTAATCATTTGAAATTCTTTAGTATGAAATTATTACTATAGCAAAACAGATTGTTCTAATCTTTAAGTGAAGTACAAATGGCTGTTTATACATTTGATACTGGGGGTATATTCATCAAATGACACTAAGCTGAAAAGAACTTTCAAATAATTAAAATTTGCATTAAAATGAAAATAATTACTTTTTGAGTCAAAACACAGCTTAAACTGTATAACTGTATTTTGCTTTTGAACTTATATATGCTAAGGTACTTGATTTCACTTTTGTTTTTAAATATTAAACACTGAAATACACAAGTGTACATAAAACACTTGAATGTCTTCTGATCATGAAGCTGAGAAAAGCTTCATGATGATATAACATATTCAGAGATGATATAACATATTCAGTTTATCACAGTGGAAAATAGCAACATCTTCCTTAAGTAACAGAAACTGTACTCATATCTTGATTTACCAAGAATGTTATGGCTTATACGAAAAAAGAAATTAAAAAAGGGGTATTATGAAAATAGAAGGGAGACCAATAGAGTCAAGGAAGGGGATCAAGAGGGAAGAGGAAGGGAGGGCATGAGGAAGTACTGTGGAACAAAACCTACCAAATTATGCTATGTCCATGCAGAAAATGCCACAATGAATCCTACACACACACACACACACACACACACACACACACACACACAGAATTACAATATCCCACATAAATACCATAAAATCATAATGCATTATTAAAATAATAATAATAACAATAATAATAGTGATAGAAGGGAGATCAGGAGATTAGAGCAAGAGGATCATGGAGAAGAAAGAAGGCAGGGAAAGGAAGGTACTGGGTACTGAATAAGGTTGATAAAACTATGTGCACATAAAAATATGGAATAATGAATCCCACTATTATAAAGAACTATAATGCACCAACTTAAAAAAAAAAAGTACACGGCTTATGAGATCTGAAAAGCTTAACAAATTTAAAGAGAAGTCATACTTAAGGATTACCTGTTGAGCGTATTCATCACATGTTGGCCCCACTGGAACTACCATTACCTGGCGAGGAGATAGCCAGAAAGGCCTTGAAGAAGAAGAAGAAAATAAAAATATTTAATGTGGATTTCAGCACATTTCACTATACAAGGATGGCATATTTCTAATAGTCTACTCTTTAGTATGTCTTCTTGAAATATGAAAGGTCTACTTTCAAAACTTTAAAAACTTGGCTTTTTCTTTTTTAAGTTTTTTACTAAAGACTAAGGGGAGGAGACTTGAGAAAAGAAAATGAACACTCAATAAGGAAAAGCTGTAACTGTGACTTGCATTGTTAAGCAGATAACAAAGAAAACTGATAGGGAGTGGGCCACACACTTTAATACATCACAAAACAAAGCACCATATACTGGCTGTGAGAGGGGTTAACAAAATGTTAAAATAAGTGTAGAGAGATTAATTGTTCAGATTATCTTACTACTTATTTTCCATGGGGGATATAGATAGCACCCTAGTTTATTTAAGATTCTTTTGCAGGATTCATAATATAACTGATAAGAAGGAGTGATAATGGCACTTGGCTAAAAGATGATTTCGTGCTGTTGGGAGTGAGGTGCATGCCTATAAATCCTAGAGAATTGGCAGACTGAGACAGAAGGTCACAATTTGAGGCCAGCCTCAGCAAACTTAGCAAGATCCTGTCTCAAAATAAAAAAATTAAAAGGGCTGGGAATGTAGCTCAATGATATAGCATCCCTGGGTTCCATCCCCAGCAGAGTTTTATATATATACACACACACACACACACACCACACACACACACGAACACACACATATTCATATATATAATATATATTTTATAAAATATGTATATTACTATATATGTGTACATTCACACACATATATAATAATACACAGTATAGTAATACACACACATATATATACAGTATATATTAGTTGTACTGATTTACAATTTTTGTAAGATGCTATAAATTCTTTTATTCCTATGCATTAGTCATTTCGGTATTATTTAAATTTATACATATTCTCCCCATATACACACTAAAAAACAAAGAAAAACAAAACCCAACTATCTGCAATTCTCCCATCAGAACACTTCAGGTATCAAATCCTCCCGCAGCTGCAAAATAGGCCCATGTTTTCTCCATCATTCTTCCATTTCAGCCATCTTCTTATATCAGGTAAAAGGCTAGAAGAGGCATTAAATCCTACCCATTAGGCTCTTCCCAATCCACTAAAGGTTTGACAGAGAAATTGGCTGAATACCCCTTAATTCTCTAGATGTCATATGGAGAAATGTTACCCATATTTTATGAAATATAAGTGAAAAGAAATTATCTTACATCATTGACAAGTATGAAAAATTCCTCTTAATGTCTGAACTAATCAAATTTAATTTATATTGAAATGACAGCAATATATAAGATTAAACCAATTTATAACATCATACAAAAGTTTTAAATCAAGACATCTAATTCTGCAGGTCCTATAAATGGGTGTCTGATAACTCTGTACTACTTCCAACTGCACTGTGGGCCAGATAAAATAAAATGTAGGTCAAGTGCTCATATCTTGCCAATGAAAATAATCCCTCATAGTAAGGAGTCATAACACATTGTTCCATTTAGCATGCATAATAATTTTTAATTAAAAACTGTTTGGTTTCTAAAAGATGTTAAAAACACATGCTTACTCTGATCTACAAAGCTGAATAAGGTAAGCCAAAAGCCTCTGTTTACTCAGGCAAAAAAGTAAAACCATATAAATCCCAAACAAAGTTACATTACTCAAAAAACAATTAAGACCAAATTCTGTATGCTGCCACTGCTCCTTTTCTTCCTCCAAGTGCCAGTGAATCAAACCCAGTCCTTGAGCATGAGACAAGTTTTCTACCACTGAGCTCTATCCCTAATCCCTATGTGTGCTTTTTACTGAATAACTGCTAATTAGAAACATTTAAACATATCAAGTTCTGAAAAATAAATACTAATAACAAGGTTTTTGTTGTTGTTGTTGTTTTTTTATGGTGGGATTTGAACTGGAGATTTTCCACCAAGCTACTATACCTCCAGACCTAACAAATATTCTTCATGATAAAAAGTTTGAGTTATGATTATAATTTCTTACTTTTAGTGAACACTTGTCATTATACTACAAATGATCAAACAAATCATTCTCCCTTCCCATTTCATACCTATACTGAAAAGTAGATTATTTCTAGGCAATTTACATTAATTAGCAAAAACAAAAGAAAACAGACAAAAATTACCATTTGCCCCCATAGTTTTCAGTGAGGATAGCAATCATTCTTTCCACTGACCCCAAGATGGCTCGATGAATAATCACTGGCCTTTTTTTGTCATCACCATCATGGCTATAAAGAAAAAGAATTTATTTATTTTGCTTTTTTATATATACTTCTCCTTGTAGGTCCCTGGAGAAGACTATTCAGAGCAGTTACTAGAAACTTACCTTACAAAAGTAAGATTAAATCTGATGGGCAACTGAAAATCTAGCTGAATTGTTGCACACTGGTGGTAGCGACCAATTGCATCTTTTATCTGTATGTCAATCTGCAAAGCAAAAACTAGGTTATTATTTAGATGGTACAGATATTAAAGCTGAGCTCAATCTCTGGATTAGTGCTGATTTTCCTTTTTCTTTTTATTCAAACTACTTAACAGCAAACTGTCTTCTTTCAGAAAAGAAAACTACATTATTCTAATAAACTTTGGTACTTACCTTTGGACCATAGAAAGCTCCATCACCAGGATTTAACTCCCACTTTTCACCAAATTCATTCAGGCTGTTTTCAAGTTGCTGAGGATAAAGCAAAATGATTTGCATTTTTGTTCATCTGACACTTCCCTTCTTCTGAGACTGGAAATAAAATTCCCTGTTTTATAAGTTTGTACACCTCAATATACACTCATACCTCCTTTTAAAGCATTCAGCTTAATAACTGAAAATAAACATTCAAGCAACTCTAAAATACTTTAAAATCATACAGAAAAAAAGGCTTACTCAAATAGAGGAACCATTTCTAATTTCCTTTTCTTTTATCCATTTATAAAGGCTTTCTTTCAGTATAGAACAAGCCAATTTCAGCCAAATGGTATTCGAGCACACTTAAAAAACACCACCGACCTTCTCAGCTTGATTCCAAACTTCAATATCTCCAAGGAATTTTTCTGGGCGAGTAGAAAGGTTCAATTTAAAAGAAAATCCAAATACATTATATACTGTACGCAGAAAATCCAAACAACCTTTTATTTCATCCTCAATCTTCAAATTAACAAAAAAAAAAAAAAAGAGAGAGAAAGAGAGAGAAGAAAGAAAATAGTAGTTATTTTCCTTTGCTTTCCTGACACTTCTTTCAAAGTATTTTTATCCCAGAAGGTTGCCTACCTGCTCCATGGCACAGAATATGTGTGCATCATCCTGTTGGAATCTTCGTACCCGGGTGAGTCCTGTGAGTGCTCCTGATAGCTCGTTCCTATGAAGTACCCCAAAATCAGCTACCCGCAGAGGCAGCTCTCGCCAGGATCTTGGACGATGATCAAACATGAGGCTAAAGAAGAAAGAAAAATTGACTGTTTATTCCATGTGAATAAAACTGCTTCTCTAATATATTTAATTACATGAAGTGCTGTCAAAAAGTCACTGATCTAGCTGGGCATAGTGGCATGTTCCTGCAATCTCAGCTACTCAAGAGGCTGAGGCAGAACGAAAGTTTGCAGTTTGCCTGGACAATTTAGTGTGATCCTGTTTCAAAACAGGATGTATGTAGTGGTGGAATTCTTGCTTAGCATGCACATCCCTGCGTTTAATCCCTAGTACTATAAAAACAAGAGAAGAAAAAAAGCTTGTTTCTAATTGTTCATATAAGCAACATTTCTCAAATAATGTTTCACACAGCAATAAAAGCACTTGAATCAATAAAATAGCATGAACTAAAATACAACTATCCACTGCTGAGAAAATGAAATGTGTATTCCCATAAGCCTGGATTAAAGTACACGAGCTCAATATTTCCATTAGTTAATATGAGAACTGCCCTTAAGGCTCATATTAAAAAATACATATTAAAAAAAAAATAGAGGGCTGGGGATGTGGCTCAAGCGGTAGCGCGCTCGCCTGGCATGCGTGCGGCTGGGGTTCGATCCTCAGCACCACATACAAACAAAGATGTTGTGCCCACCAATAACTGAAAAATAAATATTAAAATTCTCTCTCTCTTAAAAAAAAAATACATAGATATAAACCATTTGAAACACTGAAACTAAAGTTAAACTTGTTCTTGTCAGGTACCAAAGTGCCTCAGTTTCCTTGTTAGAAGGTGAAGAATCTGGAAAAACTTAAGTATATCTCATTGGCTCCCTGACATGTTTAACCCAGTGTTATAGCTTAGATATGAGGCATCCCCCCAAAGCTCCTATGTGATACAATGTAAGAAATTTCAGAGGTGAAATGATTGCGTTAGGAGTTAACTTAATCAGCGCACTAATCCCCTGATAGGGATTAACTGAGAAGTAACTGTAGACAGGTATGACTGGGTCAATGGGGGAGGGGGTAACATGCTTTGGGGCACATATTTTGTGCCTGGAGAAAGAAGTCTATCTATTTTCTGGTGCTGTGTCTTGAGCTAATTTCCTCTGTCTTACTCTTCCATTATGATGTTCTGTCTTACCTCAGGCCCTAAGGAATGAAGTCAGCCATTTTTGGACAAAGACCTCTGAAACTGTAAGCCCCAAATAAACTTTTCCTCCTCTAAAACTGTTCTTTTCGGGTCATTTTGGTCACTGTGGTGAAAAAGCTGACAAAAACACCAACTTCTTTATGGAGTTTCCTTTCTCATTTCCTCTCCTGCCTCCTGTACTATGAGCCCTGCCTACCACGAGCTGTGGACACTAAGCTACCTGTATCCACAGTTCTCACAAGTCTTCCCAATATTTGTTCTTCATTTGTCTTTCATGAACAGAAAGTGGAGCAGCCTTAGGGCAAGAGAAGTTTTCCAAGGACATTAATTCATTAGCAGTAGGTTTTGATAGAACATGAAAGCAAGGGAAAGGGGCAACAAAGGCAAGAAAGAAGGGAAACTTGGAGTATTTGCTACACCACACATTCAGTCTCCTTGGTTCATATTCTGCCTTGTTAGCTGCTATTAACACCAGTATTATTCCTGAGTGTCAACATATCTGAGAATCTAACTGCATAGATAATACAACAAAAATGTTGTACTGAAATATTATTCTTATTACATAATGTTTTTAACAAAAATTCTTTCAAAGAAGGTAAAACAACATAGGACTAATTGGAGCACATGAAAATCTTAAGCTGCTGAATACCAGTGTCCTGGGCAGTTCATGGGTTTAAGAGCAAATTGCTCCTTCTCCACCTCAAAGGAGAACATGTTCTCACTGTAGTGTTGCCAGTGGCCTGAGGTCATCCAGAGTCGGCTATTGTAGATGTTTGGAGTGACTACCTCCTGGAATCCTCTTTTCCTATATTCACTCTGTTAGAGAATAAACAGAACACACATGTAGGCAAATCAAAGCTCACCTTTCTGGAAGGAGTAAAATTTTAAACAGCAATTTTATACTCTCTTTAATAAAGTTCAAGAAACACATATGCCATGACCCAGAATTCCACCTGTAGGCATATACCAAAGAGAAAACTTTCACACAGGTACATAAGGATGCTTATGTAAACAATGCTATTTTAGCATTGTTAGTAAGATGGAAAAAATCAGAATTCACATCAGTGTGAATTAATAAAGGAATAAGCATATTAATGAGGTATATATTGCAGACTGATACAAAATGACAACTATGTATATAAATTACAAACAAATAATTCAAAGGCACACATATTTGGGATATATATATATATAAATAACAGACAAAACAAATCCACGCCAACTCCAAAATAATAGCTTCTTCTAAAAAATGAGGGAAATGGATCAAAAAGGGGTCTCAAAGAGGGTTATTTTTTGTTTGCTTACTTAGCTATATTTGTAGTTTTTTTAACATCTTGAACAAAAAATTTGGAACAGATATACCCAATGCAAATGTTAAATTTGGGTGGCAAGTACACCTGGTTATTCATTACTATTCTGTAAATGGCTATAGTTACAACTTCAAGCTCACCTGCTTCTGTGTACATACTCATGTATACGAACAAAATCATGTATTAGAATTTTTCAACAATTGATGAGACCTCCAAACTTTCATTATTTTTAATCATTTTATGTGTTTCTTTCCAAATATAAATCTTTACTTTCAGCAGACCTTATTTAACAAAATCATTTCACGTTCTAAATCTTCAGAATACAAAAACAAATGTGATTTACCCTGATGAACTCCACAAGTGTATTATAAATGTAAGCTCCCTTGGGCAGGAAAAAGCAACTTCCAGGGCTGAGCTCATGGAAGAAATATAGTTCTTGATCCTGAGTAAAAGAAAAGCAAGATTGTTTATATATGTACACAACTTTGACATAGTCAATGTTCCTCAGCTCAAAATTCGGTCATGATGTTCCATATGTCAATTAATGCCAATCCTAAATAAACAAGTCAACTTTTCTGGTGTATAATTTAATTGACAACTTAGCACAAGTCTGTTCCCTGCTTGCTATAGTCCTCAATTCAGGCACGTGTAACCAATAGTGACACTGAACAGGGCTCTCAATTTTACAGTTCTTATATTTCCAATTTCTCAAAGTTTTAAGGTCTGGGTGTTTTTTCATTATTTTTCTCTTTCTCTTAAACTGGGAAAAAGGCAGTGACGATCAAACAGACGATAATAGATGAAACTGGTTAACTCTTTCACTCTCATCTCCTTGCCTCCCTCATCCACCACCAAATGCCCAAAGCCTTTGGGGAGAGCCCACTACTGCTGGGATTCATTTCAGCAGTCAAGGGAGCACAGCAGTAGATGCTCTCTCTAGCTTAAGCTTCATAATCTAATAGCCAAAGACATCTGGCAATGAGCCCTAATTTACAGAGAAATGTTTTTATGAAACCTAACTTGCAGTTTAGAGGTAGAGGGATGATGGGTAGAAGAAAAAAAAACTACAGAATCCATGGGTGACCTCAGGCAACAAATTGATTAATTTTTCTGGGATGGTTTCCATATTTTTATGAATTAGTGAGACTAGTTCTCCCAGATCTATGAAAGAGTGTTATACATTTTTTTTTTTTTACAGAAAAATGTAGGTCAGCAACATTGTTCTCAAAGTGGTAATTAAAATGGATTTTCATAGAAAGATAATGTGAACAATCAGTAAGTATTCACAATTCCGATAGGACATGGCATGACAGGTAACTGAAATCTAAAGCACGTCTTCAAAATGGAATTTCTAGCACTCAATACAGCTGAATTTTAAATAAAATTTTAGAACACTCAACCTAGAGACATCTTTGTTCTTTAACATACCCTCCCAATTTTTCTATGATCTCGGTTTTTAGCCTCCTCTTGGAACTTCTCCCATTCTTTCAACATTTTGGGATCAGGGAATGAAATGCCATAAATTCTCTGGAGGGTCTCCATATCGGCTTTGCCTTCCCAGTATGTGGAAGAATTCTGAAAATAAGGATAAACCATGATACAACATTTAAATATATAAACATCTCACTTATTTTAGGAGTTGGATATTATTTCTCATAATCACTTTGAGTCAAAGTCACAGCAATCCTTTTGACAAGAAAAATGACATAAAATGTACACACCTAGTAAATGTCTCCCATTGCTTTGAGGCTGGACTTATTCTGTAGCCCAAAGTTGGCTTTTCTTCTCCCCTCAAATATGCCCACTCTGGAGGCAGAGATGGAAGGGGAAGTGTTTGGAAGTGATACTGGCCAAATTACTTTGTATGCATGTATAAATATGCAACAAATTCCATCATAATGTACAACTATGATGCACCAATAAAAAAAAGTGGGGGAAAAATACCCTTGAATACTTGTTCAAAACACAATTTCATGAACATTACTCTTACTGCAAAGGCATCTCTCACAAAATAATTAAGCAAAAACGGAAATGAACTAACAAAAAAGTTTTGAAATAACCCAATTATTCTGATGCTTTAAAGTACATTTAAAACTGACAGGATTCGTTACATTAAAAGAAACACTTGGCAATTATTAATTTAGACAAAGGAATAAAACACAAACTCCTTCAGTGAGTCTCAAAAGCTTTCAGAGCCACAATGGCCCATAACTGCATGATCTTGTGAATCCCTCAAACCTCCATTCCAAAATGTTGGCTCCAGTGATGAATGGTGAGTTTTTAAAAAACTGATGTTAGCACCCAGTTAGTAGGTAGCATGAAAAAAAATAATAATCTTCATTGTATCCAAGAAAACAATGGTAGAAAAATCGATAAAAGTTTAAACATATATCTATAATAGACAAATACATTCCCAATTCCCACACAGTGTTTAAAGTTACATTGCTTACTTTGTGTATTTTTAAAGCCTTAATTTTGCCAGTGTGTCTGACATGAGGACCCCGGCAGAGATCTATCAAAGGACCACACCTACAATAAAATGAAAGCAATTTTAACAAACTGACATATACACCAGTTGCTTTTCATGATATTTGATATTCTCACCTATAGACCGTTGTAGTTGGAGTATTTACTTTTTCATTCAATATCCGGCACTTGAACTTGTTGTACTAAAAATTTTAAAAAGGATTAAAAAAACAAAACTTAATTTTTACATCTAAATACTTCAGCTAAAATAGAACTCAAAGTACATCTTATTAGAGCAATGTATGAATATAAATATGCCAATATTTTGTTTTACAAACACTTTTCATTTCTTCTAAAGAACAAAAAATGGCTTCAACTTGAAGCATTAAGCCCAAGTGTTACAACTTCAAGCGATATCTGTGAGTGAAATAAAAGTGGAGGCCCCATGTTACAGTTCCATTTACCTTAAACATTTCCAATAAGGTTTCCTTTTTAACTTCCAATCTTTCAAAAGCTTGTTTTTCTTTAATGATTTTCTTACACAAAGTCTCCAAAGAAGAGAAATCATTGCTGGATACACCCCTGAAAAAGAGAATATAATCTTTCTACATTCCATTGTATTCACACCATTAGAAAAGTGTTTCTTAGGAATACTTTAAGCATTTTAACATAACAAATTAGACCCTTGAATCATATATTAGAATTTTAAAATAAGCATTTTTCATAAATCACTTTTATATTTTCAGTGGCTTATACCTGGATCAACATGAAGATCTTTTCCCTTAGTGACCTCTTCCCCCACCTCTATCACCAGGCTTAAAGGAGACCAGAAGACCAGTTTTATCTTACTTACTAACATACTTTAGGACCCTACCTCCATTAGTCTAGAACAGATCTTATTAAAGAATCTATTCAAATAAATTGCAATATTCAGGGATTGCCAATAGGAATACATGATGACTATGGAGCAATGGGCTTTATATCCTTCTTTCCCCTTCACTGGAAACGCTTTAAAAATAATGTATAGACCCACAATCATTCCGATTTTAGTTTTCTTTATTCAGTGACATAACTTACCCCTCTTCGAGGTACATGTCATAATAGAACCCATTCTCTATTGGTGGACCATAACATAAACATCCACCATAGACTCTTTCCATGGCCTCACCCATGATGTGAGCACTTGAATGCCAATATACCTGAAGTTTAATGAAAAATAAGATGGCTTCAATCTTGAATATAAGTTGCAAATTAATATTGTTAATACATAGAAAGAGACAGATACAGTTTACTATAAAATATCCTGAAACATAAAAGCAAATTTAAATATCTATAAAGTACAGTGTGATTCTATCCACAGCCAAAATTAAAAGGCTTCTAATTATGATACTGTATTTGTACTGAAGAAAACCTGTGGTTTAGTTGTTTTAAAACAAATTCAATTTAGCACCATTAAATAGGATGAAGTTTGTTTCCTAAAGCAAATTGCCACTCACAGTGCAGACTATCTGATTGAGTTTAATGGCCCAGGTTCTTTTGAGTCACTCTGCCCATAGCCTCACGTCCCAGATGCTATAATATGGCCTTTAGCTGGCTATAGAACATCACTTAATAATTACATCTGTCAGCAGGCCACAAAACAACTCTGAACAAATTAAAAAAAAATGATATAATTCCTTGTGTCTTATCAGATCTTAATAGAATGAAATTAGAAGTTAACACAATAAAACCCTTCAGAAACTATATAGACATGTAGAGATTGAACAATACACTTTTGAATGATGAATGGGTGACAGAAGACAATCAAGTGGGAAATTAAAAAGTTCTTAAATTCAAATGAGAATAGTGATAAAACATACCAGAATCTCTGGGAGGCAGTTTTTAGAAGAAAGTTTATAGCTAATCAGAAATACCTCAAATAAACAACCTAACAATGTATCTCAAGGCCCATTCTTTCAACATTTTGAGATCAGAAATGAAATGACATAAATTCTCTGCAGAGTCTCTTGAAAAAGAGACCTTGAAAAAGAACAAACCAATTCCAAAACCAGTAGAAAGAAGGATAATAATTAAGCTCTGAGCCACAATTAATAAACTTAAGGAAAAAAAAAACCCCACAAAGGATCAATGAAGCAAAGAGTTGGTTCTTTAAAAAGAAATTGGATTTATAAGCCCTTAACCAAATATCAAAACGAGAGAAGACCCAATTAAATAAAATTAGAGATGCAAAAGGAGAAATCACCACAGATATTACAGTGGATTGTGAGGGACTACTTTGAAAAGCATTACATCTGCTGATACCACTGGCCCAAAACAAGGTGGTACAACTTGATTCTACAACCAATGATAAAACATAAGGACTAACATGTAGACACTCAAACCAAATGGCAATATGTGGTTTTAAGATAGTCATTTGGATGAGTATTGTTTTCAGGATTTATGATTAAAGTACCAAAATGATATTTTAAAAGTCTCACAAACAATCTATAGGCTCCAGGATATACCTGAAAACCACTGACCTACACAGATAAGTCAATAAAATAAAATGCTTTATTTCCCTTTTAATGGCATATGGTCATATCTTCACCTTAAATTCAATGAACACTGAAATATAAACTTACTGCTTGTGCTTCCTCATCCTCAAATTTGAGAAGCTCCAAAGTACAATCTCCCTCCAGTGGGCGGTCTAGGTCCCAAACAACTTTGTTCACTTTAGCAATAACAGTGTTGTCAGCCAGGCCTTGACTTGAAAAAATATACATAAAAACACAAGAATCTGAAATATAATTCCTTCTCACACAACATTTAAGAAGAGAAAAATAAACACTAAATTTATTTGTATTAATATTAATACTCTATACATTTTTGTATCTTCTGAAATATACGGGAAAAGCAACAAATTTCAAAAATATACCCAAGAATATAATATAACTGGAAGACCCTGAAGCTCCAAAACACCATTATTTGACACTTAATGCTTCTTATAAGAATAATAATTTCCAGTGGTTTAACTTTTCCACAAGTAAATTTTCTACAAAGCCAAGAAACTTAGATTCCAAAGGAAAAAATAAAGGCACTAAGAAACTTTTCTGCTTAAATTGTGTACTAGATCATTTCTTTAAGAGGCAATGCTAACCTCAGAATAAATTCTACAAACACATAAGGTGATATCAGCATTTATAACAAATACGGAGGTAAAATAAAAAACTGTTTAATAAAACTTCGTATATTACAGTTTAAAATGTCAGATACTCACTACACAGTACAGAACATAAAACTAACATCAAATGATGAAATTTCCCATTATACCAGGTGTAAAAGCCATAGGATTTATGGGGAGGATAAAACAACATGGTCAGACTACTCTGGAAAGGCTCTGAGACTAAAGCAGCAAGGGGCTGAAGGATCAAAAAGTCTGGACACTTAGAAAAGGAGGAGATGGCTATCTAGATGAGGGAATGGGTACAGATCCAGGTGAAGATGTAACTGAAGAGTTTCAGAAAGCTGCATGACCACAGCAGAGTTGAGTAAGGTCTGCCCAATTACAAAGGGGAACACACAGTTAGCAAAATGACAGTCCATCATAATCAATGCATCTCCACAAAAGCAGACAAAACGCAACATTCAAAGGAAAAGTTAGCATCCTTTATACCCTTACTCTCAAATAAATTTATCACCTCCAGGCATTAAAGTAGTTGGGCTCCCTGTGTTGATGCTTCTCTCCTTACTCTGTTTAAAGGTTATAACCTAATATACACAACTACCCCACATAGGGTTCAGGAGAAAACAATGACAAAATAAACCATGAAATTCCTATTTCAGTTTCAATGCTCCCATTGGCTTTCCTATAGATTATATCCAATGTTTTCTTTCTTGCTAAGATCAGATGGGGCCAATAAAATGAGTTAAGTAAAAGCATTTCACAAAGTCTAACATGGATTTGGCAGTGAGAAGCATACTTTCTTCTAATGGCGTAAAACAGTTTCCAAAAGATTATAGAACTAACTGATAAAAAGGTGATAAATATTTTCTATATTATTTGGGAAGAAAATGACCATCATTTTATAGTTCAAATGTTATCCTGAGATGAAAATAATAGTCACTCAGAAAATGGAGATTACACATGAACCATACTGGATCATTTCAGTTTTTCAATGAAAGAACAAAAGAGAATTTCAAAGAAATACTTTTAAGCATATGAAACAAGTCCTGTCATATTCACCACTAATCATCTAAATCTGTAAGTAATTCATATTCATGCTATAGTTTTTCACAGAACAACAAAGTTATTGAAATTTTATAAAAATTTCTCTGCAAATCACACTTAACTCCAGATCTGCTAAAGCCCATCATTGTTTAAGGTAATTCAACTTTGAATTTTACAGTTCTAGCAATAATATTTTCCAGTTGATCACTTAATAAATCACAATGCAATCTAGAGGACAACATTGTTGAATGTACAAGAAAAAATTCAAGACTAAGACAAGCCCAAATTTTAATACACAGTTACAATCTCAATGTGTGACAGAAGGAATGTCTACACCAACTGGAGCTCCAAAATTATCTCTAAAACCAAAGAGCAACCTGATATTTTAATGGTTCATCTAATTCTTTATGAGTTCACACAGAAGCATACTTGATATCACAACTTCCTTTGGAGTACAGTAGTAGTACTTGTCAAATTAACTGAACACTCCCATTTACTCTGTAAAATGTACTAAGCAATGTCCACGGCCCAGTGAAGGCTAATGGCTCATAGGCAGGCAGGCATAAGTGCTTCTACTCACCAGTTGCATAATGGGCCTACATAGAATCAGGTGAGTTGGTTTCCAGACCTGTTTAAATGCTATTTACTTTATGTCTTAGGCTTAATGCTATGAAATTTCAATATGAAATTGATGCCCATTTTTGATAATTCATACAACAATTTCACATGGTTCAATTCAATACATAATTATTATCAATAAACTTAAAAATATATAAATATAATATGAATAAATAATACAATGAGAGGATTGAGAGTTGGAAAGTCATGAAAAAAAAGTATTGTCAAGCTAGTTGTGGATGAAACAACTACATAGAAAGCTAGAAGAATTCTGCAATCAGGACTGCTTCTCTAGTACGTTATGATTAAGAACTAGCACTTGCTATCCTGAAAAACATTGGTCTTATACATTTAAAATATGTAAATCTTAAGGCAGGCTGGCAAACTTTTTCTATAAAAGGCATACAAAATTTCTGTTGCATATTTTTTTCTAAGTTTTTTTTTTTTTATATTTTTCTTCGAACATTTAAAAATGAACAAACATTCTTAGATTTCAGGCTGTACAAAAACAGGCTGTGACCAGTTTGCTGACACCTGGTTTAAGTTGCTTTTCCAACTTAATCAAGTTCTGATAAATTGATCAAATATTGATTCCCATATTAGATTATGATCTATCACACTGATCTATTATAAAGTATGCATGCAATTCTCAATTACTTGAAATAATTTCTTCCTAATCCACTAAGTCTTAAGATAAGGTCTGGTCCTTCTTTGGATTTATAAATATAGTATGCTTTTTTCAAATGCCAATCTTTCACATGTGAGAAGATCTACCTTCATTTTTAATTTAAAAACTCAGATATTTAAGTCAAAATTGGTGATACACTGTCTACTTGGCTTTGTGACATTTATGATCAATGTAGAAAGACTAACACAAGCTTCATATGAAAAGATTTAAGTAGACTCCTTCAGAAATTAACCTTGAATCTTGATTATAAAATTCCACATCACTTTGATTTAAAAAAATTTTTTTTCAATTAGGGTAAATTAAAAACATCAAAACCAAAAAGTAACATAAAAATATTAACCTGCCGAGATAATAAAACAAAATTTGGTTAGGTTAGAAACTATAGAACTGTAGCTTTTACCTAATTCCACAAGCAATTTGATAAGGTGTAGTTTTCCAGGATTCTGCATTGACCTGTTTACCATCGGGTAGAGTGACTTTAATCGGCTTGCTATCTTTTTCTGCCTTTTCTGCTAGAATGGAATCATGCTCTGCTTTTAGTTTATTATACATCTCAAGACGTGTGTTAATATATTCAGGCCAAGGATTCAACTGCAAGACAACAAATGAAATAATCAGACAAAACAAAACGCATTATTACTCATCAGTATGGTAAACAGATTGCAACAATTACTGGGCATTACTCTGATCTGGTCCTAAATAAGAATAAAAGAAGGAACTAAGTGTCCTCTTCTTATAACTTATACTTCTAAATAATAGAAAAACATAAATAACGTAATAAACCTGGTCTGCAAACATTGACAACTATTAACCATTTTTCAAAATATTATTACTTGCATCAGTATTGTTTTAAGATGTCCTCTTAAGGTTTTTTTTGGTTTTGCCTTTGGTTTTATTGGTTTTGACACTTGGAATTGAACTCAGGGTGCTTTTCCACTGATTCTACATACCCTTTTATTTGTTTTAATTTTAGTAAGCTAAGTTGCTTAGGGCCTTGCCAAGTTGCGCAGGCTGGCCTCAAACTTGCAATTCTCCTGCCTTAGTCTCTGGAGTTGCTGGGATCACAGGCATGCACCACTGTGCCCAGCTATCAAGGTCTTAACTAAATTATCTTTAAATTATAACTATAAGCAATAATGGAAATAAAAACAAAGTGGCTTTTCAGTTTTGTTTCAATCTTGTTCAGAGGACATTCAATACAGTTGGTCAGCCTGTATGTCCACTCAAAACCAACTATAAATTTATTAGACTTAGGGGATTCCATTTAAGGAAAAATTTATCAAGTTCAAAGAAGCTACGACCATCCTATAGTATTTAAAGAAAAGAACACAACACTCCATCCTATAATATTTAAAGAAAATAAAACAACACTACTGTCTATATAATTGATAAAATTAACCAAAATATTGTATATAGAACAGCCAGTGAAGTTTCAAAAAGTTTGGCAAAGAAAGAAAAACATGATGATCAAAGATTTGACTTCCTTTATTGTCTGAGACTTCACTCAAGTAGTGAATCTGCGGCCATGAAAGAGTCAAACCATTAACACCTACAGAATTTATCATTTTCAAATGATGTTTACATGGAGATTAATAGGTGTATATCAAAGCAAAGAGATGGCTCAATTTTACTTTCTATCTTCATATGTATTTAGATCAATCAGCTACAACATTCAAATATATGCTATTTATATGCAAATACATCTGTGACAGATTGACTTAAACCAATCTGGCTCTACAGACTCACTGTATAGCTTAGACATTACGGTTCCTGGTGGTCATAATTATTCATTATCCATTATGTCTATCTCAAAGGCTAATAACATTTACCTAAGTATCACAGCAAAAAAAGAGAGCCGTCACAACATTAAAAAATATTTATATTTTCAACTTCTTAAACAATTAGTTTCATTGCAAAATAGCACTTTTATTTTTCCCCAGATATAAAATATACATCTCATTAAATAATCTTTTTTGTACCTTCGTCTTTTGAAATGAGCCAGGCATGGTGGTCCATACCTACAATCTCAGCAATTTGGGAGGCTAAGGCAGGAGGATCCTAAGTTCAAGGCAGCCTCCGTAATTTAGTGAGACCCTCAGCAACTAAGCAAGACCCTGGCTCAAAATAAAAGGACCTAGATGTAGCTTAGTGGTAAAACACCCCTGGGATTAATCCCTAGTGCTCCTCCAACAGACAAAGCCCTAGCATCTTTATAATTCCCTCCTACTGCAGTTCCATTCTTGAGTCATTTAGTTGTTCTTTGGGAGATTTTCATCTAATTATTCCAGGGATTCATACCTCTTAATAGTGAAGAAACAATGAAAACAATGAATTAACTAATAGTTCAGAGCCTATCATTGTACAACCATAATCTGAACCCATTGTACAACCATAATCTGAACCCCTCAATCCAATGCACATTTCTTGGTCCTCCCTACCCATATGACCCTCTTTCTTAACTGCTGTCTGTCTCTGTATACACTTGGCACTCACTTGCTAATCAAAAGAACTTAATGTCAAACTTAAGTTACTCAACATTCATTGAGCAGACATATTCTGTGATAGGTTCTGGGGCTGCAGAGATGAATAATAAGACCTGAATGTTGCCCTCAGAAGAGAAATAAGACAAGTACATAAATGAGGGGAGCACAGAGGAGAAGACAAGGTCTTGGACATATCACTGTACATTTTTATCCAAGACCATTTAAAACATAAAGACACATGTCCACTTAAAATTCTCTATTCATACATGTCCTGTAATTATACTCTTTATTTCCTATTTCTAAGCTAATTCTTAAACAATGACAAGACAGCATGTCCAAATACTTGAAAGTATAAAGAAGAATTAGGAAATATTCATTTTACTATGTACTTGCAAATCTTAAAATTCAGTATACAATTAACTGAAGAAATGGTTAGGCAGGGTTCTAAATAACACAACACTTGATCACTTATAAAAGTAGAAAAAGCTCTTTAAAGTCAGTTTATTGTGCTACTTTAAAAAATCCTATTCCTTTGTGCTTCTATATTTTGGTCATTTTCTAAAGTCTCCAATAAAACAGCTGCAATGACTAAAGCAAAAAGCAAAGCATAGTTTATAGCAATTCAAGTTCAAAAATAAAGTAGAAAGACAAGCTTAACTGCCTCCTAAAATAAAACATACAGGAACCAGGTAGGTTCTGGGGTGGCTTTTGAAATGCCAATTAGTTTGAGCCCAGGGAAGAGAAAGTGCATTCTCTAGATCTGAGAGAAATCAAAAAGATTTTGTCCTGTCTTAAAGCCAGAAGGGGTAACACACACCTCATATCCTGGCTATTCAGGAGGTTGAAGCAGGAGGATTTGAAGTCCAAAGCCAGCCTGGGCAAACTAGAGAGACCCTATCTCAAATTAAAGTTTCAAAAAGATCTGGGAGATGTAGCTCAGTAGAAGAGCAGTGGCCTAGCATGCATGAATCCCTGGATCCAATCCCCAGTACCACAAAAAAGACCCCAAAACAAACAAACAGCCTCAGGAGTAGGTCCACATGAAAAAAGTGAAGAGATCAAGGAATTAGGTTTCCTTTGGTTTCTGTTATATTTAGTGAAAACTCAAATACTAAGTCTCCATCTCTTAACATCTCATTTAATGAAATGATTAGAAAGCCAGCATCCAATCTGGCAAACTACCATAACCTCATTCTCTCCAACTTTTGTGCTCTCTCTCTCTCTCATAACCCCAGAATGAGATCATCTTACAATCAATGTTTTCCTTTTGCAATAATAAATAATTGCAAATCTTTTTCTCCTCTCAGACTAATTTTTCCTAATTCTTCTTTCCAATGAAGGGTCTTTTTATAATGACACATAAACTATTCGAATTCTTACATACAAGATAAGCCTGGGAAAGTGTTCGCTACTTGCCAACCTTTGATAGCAGAGCCTTTGACAACTTTTACCTCTGCTCGACCTCCATCTCCAGATCCTTCTTTGTTCTTCTTCTTGCCTCCTTCTTTTCGCTTCTCTTCAACAGCATCTACCTAACAACAACAACAAAAAAAAAAGGTTTTATATTTTAATCTAATTTGACACATTTCCCTTATGATGTCCCCAGAAGTTTTGAGAATGTTACTTTATCATCTGCTTAAAAAAAGGAAACCTGATTCTGAAAGATTCAAAAATTTCACTACTGGTAAAGAAAAGTTAACAACTTAAAATAAGGAAGTCTTAAAAAAGGGTAGAGGGGAGTTACTTAATGCACAATTTTTCAAATTTCATTTATTTTAACTATTCCGATGACTCTCATTCAGGTTTTTCAGACCTGCATTAAATAGTTTTATTTAGTAAGCATTGATGGGGGGTGTGGGGACTGAATATGCTATATATTTATCCTTTCCTCAAGTATTAATGTTTAGGCTCATATTATTTTGTTACACAGTGGAAAAAGCAAAAATAAGACCCAGTCCCTACCAGGTGCAAACTTAGTCTCTCCTGAGAAACTACACCATCCATGTGTGAGAAACTCCCAGAAGAGAAAAGACCATAGCAGCGGCACTATGATTAGATGTCTAACAAGCTAGGACCACCGTAGGCACTGGTGCTGTAAAGGAGGGAAGAATTTCAATAGGTTGGATTGTGAGAATGGAAGCGATGTGTTCTAAGTATGCACAAAGGCTTGTCAAAATGCTAAAATTAAAAATGAGAGAAAGAAAAATGACTAAACCAGGGCGACTAAAGCAGAAGGACTGCTTTCAGACATAATTCAAGTTAAGACAGACCAGGAGTCAAAAAGTTACCAGGAGGAATGTGAACTTCAATTAGAAGTAAGTGAAATCAGAAAGTCCTATAAGGGAGATGAGAAGGAAGAATTTTATTTTTTTATGTATTTGTGCTTTTGATTTTTTAACAGTGTTATTGAGATATAATTCATATGCCATACAATGCACTCATATAAAGTATACAGTTCAACAGTTTTTACTAGATTCACAGTTGTGCAACTATCACCACAATCAATTTTAGAGCATTTTCATGACTTCTTCCTAAACAAACAAACAACAACAACAAAACAAACAAACAAAAAACCCCACTGTACTCAGTAGTAGTCACTCCTTGTTTCCCCTAACTCTTGGCAACTACTATTTATAAAGGATTTTTTGTTGTTGCCTTTGCAGTGCAGGAAATCAAACTCAAAGCCTTATATACTCTATCTCCATTGAGGTTTATGTCCAGTCCCCATTTTTTTTTTTTTAATCTCTGTGGATTTTCCTCTTCTGGGTACTTTATATAATTGGAATTATACAATATGGGATCTTTTGTGACTGGCTTCTTTCAATTAACATAATCATTTTAAGATTATAATGTTGGAACCTGTATTACTACTTTGCTCCTTGTTATTACTATATAATATTCCTGGGTTTTGTTTGTTCTGGATTTTTCTCTCACTTTTTTCTTTTTTGGTGCTGGGGATTAAACCCAGGTTCTTGCAATGGGCTTCACCTCTGAGCTACACTCCAAGTCTCTACTGTTTATTTGTCCACTTATCAACTATGACATTTCAGTTAATATTACATAACACACTGCTTATTCAATTTAGAAAAAAATCTGAATTTTTAAAAAATATCTCCTAATTTTATGTTGAGCTAAAACTTCCCCCACTCCAGGGATATGGATTTAATATACTTTGTTTATTTTAAGTTTTTTTTTTTTTTTTTTTTTTTGTAGTTGGACAGCATGCCTTTATTTTACTTGTTTATTTTTATGTGGTGCTCAGGATCAAACCCTCACACACAGTAGGCAAGCACTCTGCCACTGAGCTACAGCCCCAGTCCTTTTAAGGTCCATTCACATTCAATAGATAAATAACATAATTTAAATCTATCTAATCAAATGAAGTAGTAGTAACAAAGATTTGTAGGACTCCCCATATGTCTTCACTATACCACAGAATTGATGTAATTAGTTAACTAATTGCAGATGTATTTGCAGGTTTAAAACAGAAAAGGTAATGAATTTCAACCCCAAAATCAGAACAGAGAACTTGGCAATAAAGGAAGCTACAAAATTACCTTCCTCAGCTATGTTTAGGCCTTGAAAGAAAAGTATACAAAGTGTGTTGTTTAAGTAAATTCAATCCCAGAGACTGACAGCTAAGACAAGTATGTGGAATTTCAATAATTTGGTGAAGTATCTATCCAAGACTCATTTCCAAGAAGATAATGAGAAGGAGGCTTACAAGAAATGGCTACATATTATTTTTGAGAAAATTATTTACTGTTTCTATTCCTGTATCCTCATTTGCATGATTGGGACAAAAAAAAGAACCCAGGTCATGGAGTTGTTATGAGGGCTAAAGGAGATAACACAGGTAACACACTGTAACACAGTGCCAGGACCATAGTTAGTACTCAATAAATATTAGCTCTTGTGTAATAATTGTTTAGAAGGGGGTTGGAGTGCAGTTCAGTGGTACAGTGAGGGGAAAAATTATATTTGTTAGTCATATATCACTTATAATTAAGAATGGTTTGGGGGATGTTCATGGATATGGAAAGCTGCTGACCACATATTATTAAACAAAAACAGTAAACAAGTCAATAAACAATAAAGATGCCATTTTTAAGTGAAAAAATAAACAGATTGAAAACATTTTGTATAGACAATTTATCATCTTAAATTTACATAGTCTAGAATATGCACATATGCGTTTTCTCCCTTTTCATTCCCTGAAGGAACAACACAGAAAATTGTGACTTTTAAGTGATTTGTCCTGTCAGAGTGGAGTGGAAGCTCTTACTAGACCTTACCACTTCTCACCTGGGCTAGTGCAACACCCTCCTTCAAACAGCCTCACCTCTTTCCAGTGCACCTTCTACCCACACGCCTGAGAGGTTTTTACAAATGCAACCCACAGGAAATACTTTGTATGGAGGATACAAATATTCTTCTGTACCTCTTTCTTGGTTTTTCTCTTACAAGCTATCCTGCAGTCACAATTCATCCTCTGTCCATCTTCACCTTTTCCTGGAAACACTCCCTGATTTACCGGATGAACACTTTATTCCACACTCAAAACCAAGAGTTTGCCAAACCAAGTTAAGTGCTTCCTCAGAAATCCCATACGGTGGACTGACTGCACCGCACTATTGACTGTTTTCCTGTTTACACAACAGGCTGTTTGAGGCCTTCAAAAGAAGGATTTGGCCCAATTCATCTTATAACCTGCATTGCCCTGCTTGATGATCATAAAAATATGACCTGACAGTGTGAAAGTGAGTTGGGAGATGTTCCTAAGAAGTGGATGACACTGAAGCGGAACGGGGCTTAAAGGTAAAGTGATCAGCCCTGGCAAAAGGAACGGTGCAAGTCCTAGCAAGTTTGTTAGATGGAATCATCCGGTTTCCATCATTTTCTTTAAACCATCAACCAAACGTGGACAAGTTGGATCAAATTTCGGGGACTCAGCTTTCCCTCCCTAAACTAGCGCCCCTTACCTTCAAGGGGTCATAGAAAGGTTGTGCAATGTTCTTCCCGCCTAAAGCTGGGGGAAAACGCAAATCTGGGAGTCCTGAGTCCTAGATTCTAAATCTGGGCTGCTAATTCGATGTGTGGCTCTGAATAAGTCACTCCCTCAAATTCTTGTTTCCTCATCCGCAAGAATGAGGATGGCCCTGGAGGTGCACTGCACGGTCCCACCCTGCTTTAAGTATGGACGATTCCTGCTGAAGTTACTCGACCTCGCTCGTGGGTTCTAACGCCCCCCCGCCAGCTCGACGGCCGCTTCCTGCTAGGCTTCCCAGGCCCACCGGGCAGCAAGGACACCGAAAACCCCAGCCCGGCCTCCCCGCCCCTTTCAGACAACTCACCGGCTTCTCTTCGCTGCCCATCTTCCCTGAAGGGCCCCTGGCCTCCTCAGACATCAAAGAACCACGAGGAGGCAACAGAACCCGAAAGCGACGGCCTGGAGGAGAAAGCAGGCGGGGCAGACGTGGACCGGGACCTTGGGGTCTCCAGCGTTGGCACCTCGTGGCCCTGAAAGCACCAGCTGATGCAATCTGAAGGCGCCCAAACCCCGCCCTCAGCCTGCCGGCAGAACGGACAGCCAATTGACAACGAGGGGAGGCGGGCCCTCTCTTGTTTGCACCAATGGAAAAGCTTGTTGAGTGACAGAGCAATTCTAGGAAATCAAGGCGCGGCTGTAAAATGACCTGAAAACTCTAAATAGTACTTCCGTCCCTCCCAGAGCTAGAAGCTTGAGAGTCGCCAAGTGCACCACGCACATGCGCTCTTCGGATCCTCTGCTTTTCTGAAGACTAGTCAAGGACCGTTCCGGTCACCGTAGCGAATGACGGCGGGGCGGAACTTGGTCCCAGCATCCGGGAAGTCCTGGGCGCCCTGTAAATCCTCTGGATTACTTGGTTGAGTCCGAGGCGGCCTGACCTGCCAGACTGCCAAGTTCCGCCAGTGTGCAGCGGTGAATGGACCCTCCTCCAGGCAACCCAGGCTTCCCGAGACCCATGCAATGGCAACTGGGGCACCGGCTAGAATCCACTCTAACGTTTACTTAAGGAAACAACCACATTGACACCACCCAATGTGCCTTTTCCTATTTTACTTGCTGTTTTAAAGCAGCTGCTTATTTCGAATCAGCAGCGCCAGGTGCATACGTTAGTCTCGTCACGTTTTATTCATTTTACGTTCTAAACGTCGGTGTTCTCACAACTTGCCATCTTCAGGATCATTCCTTTCACAAAGAATAACAGCCTCCTAATCCGACTTTCTGCATTCATGTTTTCACATGGCACCAGAGTCATGTTCAAATATTAATATGATTATGGCACTTTCTTGCTTAAAACTCTTTAATGGTTTTCCATTGCTCTTAGAATAAAACTACTCAGGCTCTATGGCATCGAGGTCTCCCTCTTCATTCCCCCGCCACAGCGCTGAATTCTAACCTTGGTGGTCCCCGCCTGCCCCCTGTCAGGTTCTTTACCACGGATTTTTTTTTTTTTAAGTACTAGGATTGTCTCAGCCATCATTACACCATTACACCTGTATGCCCCACGCGTTTTGCCCTTTTTACACTTTCGTCAGACTCAAGAATCATTTTCTTAGGGCAGCTATTTTTGTCCACCCTTACTGATAGAGCAAGCCTCCCTGTTACATCGGCCTGTGGCTTCATGTAGATTTCTTGGTCACACCTGTCAGTTGGCTTTGTAATTTTTTTTTAAATATTTATCATCTTTTTAAATTGAAAAAGCTAAAGACAGCTTGTGTATTTTAACAGCCTAGAAGATATAAGTCAAGCACACAACGGATGTTAAAATTTTGACAATGAATGTCAAAACAAACCTTGCTAGAAAAATTACCTTCTGATTTGTATGGAAAGAAGATTTGCTAAATAGATCTAGGGGAAGTTTATAATAAAAGTAGATTATTTATAGTACCTGGTGGCTGTTTGTTTTAGAAAGTTCCAGGAGTTACATACAATCGTAATAAGTTCAAGTAGACCAATCAGACCTCTCACATTTAAGTTAGAATGAGAATCAACAGGATCTAGTCTTTCCTTCCAATGTGACACCATTTAATTTTACTCGTTAGACATGTTTGCCAGAATTGTATCTTAATTTTAAATAAGGATAATGTGGACTAGAGAGATCAAGATAACTAAATTTGTTAGAGGCAGAACAAAGAAGGCTAACAGGATTGTTCTGTTATACATGGTTTATAAGCAGTTTCTTCCAATCCCTTGTTCTTTTTCAACCACAGAACCAGTTCTGGTCATAGGATAGCAAAGAGAAAAAGCAGAAGACTTTCCTGAAAGATTGAATTGGTGCAGGAATATGGAAGCCATAAAACTTAGAAAGTCAAGGGTCCTATGTTTTGTATAAGTGGGGGATAGAGAGAAAAAAGGGAAAAAAATGGAGGTAAAAAATTCTCACGAAAATGGGAGACTAGTGCAGTAGAGGAAAGGGTCCAGGGGTAGGGAGGAGGAGAGGGAAATGTAAGTACTGGGAAATTAAGTTGACCAATTATATCCATGCACAAACGTGTTAATAATGAAGCCCACTATTATGTACAATTCACCAATAGAAAAAAATTTTAATTAAAAAAAATCAGTTACTAGCACTTGCTAGGGTGGGAACCCCTCAGGTAAATAGCCCTATCATCATAGTGCCCTCTAGTGTTAGGAAAGATTCTTTTTCATTCTGCCTGCATTAAGGGCTAAGCAAAGATCAGAAAAACTTCAGATCTCAGGTCCAGAGCACAACATGCTGTTAATGTAAGTTTTGTGTGTTCACTAACAATCAAAATCACAGTTGGATGACTTCCAGTGTTAGAATTTATGTTCACTTCTCTACATACTTTTTTAGGGACAGTGGCAATAATTCTGCCTTGAGAAGTGGACTAATAACATCTAACATATTTCTCATTTTCTACCACCTCTTTGAAGAATATTCATCTGTACTTGGAATTATTACCTTTTATATCTGTCTATCCTTTCCTTAAATAATTTTTATTTCCTTCCTAGTCTAACAGTGTAATATTTTTTCTTAGGAGGGCCTCTCTTAGAGCTAAGGCTGTAGCTCAGAGGTAGAGTGCCTGCCTTGCACATGTGAGGCACTGGGTTTGATCTTCAGCACCTCATAAAAATAAATAAGATATTGTGTCCATCTATATATAAAATAGAGCATCTCTCTTTCTTTACCTTTAGCATCCTGTCTTCTTTGATTTTTGCTTTCGGTCATCCACAGTTCCTTTCTAATGGTAAATGGAAGCATATTTCTCAAACAACTCTAGTTTATCTTGTATCACCTAAGAATACTTAATTCTCATAGATTAAGACACAGGTCTTTTTAAAAATGTAATAAACTTCACCTTGGGCTTTGCAATAATTTAATTGCAATATGTCTCTACTTCAACCCCCTCCAAAGATTATATTTCCTTTATAATAAAGACCTATATTTTTGTTGTCAATAAGACTTTTAAAAACTATTTTATTGACTCTGAAAAAGGTACTTCTTGGTGTATCTTGATGGTACTTAAGACCACATATTTGGTAAAAGCATGAAAATGAAAAAGTTTGGTCCCTTCAGGCTTCCTCCTTGGTCTTTAATTATAATTCAATAACCACACAGAGGGGTATGGAATTTGGGGTAACTGATCTAGTTAGATTGCCCAGGCCAGGTACAAAAACTAGTATTAGTCCTAGTAGAAGTGATTTATTATACATTGGCTAAAAAACACTGTAAAGGAGAAAAATCTCATTTCTTCTCATGATGCTTAACACATTGCTGAAGCCTAATGTTCAATTCAGGGAAAACCTGCAGCAGACACTCTCTCAGGCCCACACAGTCTACCTACTAGGATAGGTGCTGGGCTGCTCCAGTTAAATGCCATTTGCAAGTCAGCTGCTAGTTACAACATAAACAGCTCTGAAACCTCCAAAGGAAGCAAACCCACGCAGACCCAGTTTGCTAAATACTAAAACATAGAGTTGTGTTTGGTGATTACCGCTTAGTCACATCATATGCTATTTTAGCCCCCAAATACATCTGTATTTTCCAAGATTTCTGACTCATGCACAAAAATGTTGGGATTTTAGTTTCAATACATAACACCCTTTCTTTCCTGATTAACTGAGGAAAAGACACAAGGCAAATTCAAAATATTAGTTTTATTATCCTCAATTGAATAATATGACTGTAGGCCCGCAGTCTAAATCTTAGATTAACAAACCATTACAACAGACACTAGTATGGCAGTATGTAAAAAAGTTGATGTGGAACCGATGTGAATCTGCAATATGTATACGGGGTAAAAATGGGAGTTCATAATCTGCTTGAATCAAATGTATGAAATATGATATGTCAAGAGCTTTGTAATGTTTTGAACAACTAATAATAAAAAATAAATAAATAAAATAAAATGGTTGAGATAAAAAAAAAATAAAAAATAAATTTTTAATCAACTCTTAAAAAAAAAAAAGAAAAAACCCATTGTAGGGTAAAAATGTGACCCAATAGATATCACCCACCGGTCAGGGATCTCATTTCTTCTCTTTAGCAAAGAATGAGGGAGTAAATGATTCCTATATTATTGCCTCAAATTTATTAATGAAGAATGAAACAAAGTATTCAGTTCAGGGTGAGTTAAAGGGGGTAGGTAGCTTTAGAAAGAAAGTATAAAGGAATAGAGATTTGAACAGATCAGCGCTCAATATGTTTGTGCCTTATCAGCTGAGAACCCTTGTTCATATTCCACAGACAGTTAGAATTCCTGGAGATGGGGCGGGAGGGAGAGGGTGTTTTATTGGGGGATTGGACCACATGGTACTCACCATTGAGCCAAATCCCCAAACCTTTTTAACTTTTAAAAATTTTGAGGCAGAGTCTCACTAAATTACCCAGGCTGGCCTTGAACTTGTGATTTTCTTGCCTAACCCTCCCAAGTCACTGGGATTATAGGTGTGTGCCACTATGGCCAGCTGATGATGCACTGTCTTAAGGGACTTGATGTGTTTCTTGTGTCGGGGATGTAAACTTTACACATGGGTGAAAGACAAGAAAGAATGTTGAGGGGGCAAAGTTGTCATCTGTATCATGAAATCTTGTGTCACTGGCTTACAGTTACTCCCAACCAGTAGGACCCTCAGCAGGAGAATGGAGGAAAGAGAACAAAATAAGAATATTCCCGTGTCTCTTTGCCTTTGATTGTTAATGCTTCACAACCAAAGGTTGCTGCTTTCTTTTGTCAATTCTCTACACAACTCTTTCTTTCTAGGTTTCAATAAACACAAGCACCCCACACCCTTCCTAGCATAGGAGTGGTTACAGACGTCCCACTATTACTAGTCCAAGGTTCCTGACTCCCTACACCACTCCCTGTAAATAAACCCTCTTTAAATTATCCTAGTTGAAATGTGCCATCTGCTTCCTGTTGGGGCACTGTGTGATATGCTCCCGTTTCTCAGCTGTAAAATGGGAATAAGAACAATACATGCTTCTGGAGATTGTTGAGAGAATATGTATGTACAAAAGTACATATACAAAAAGTACTTTGCAAACTCCAAAGAACTATAAAGTTAATTGTGTTTGGAGAAATTAATGTTTTGGCCAGTTACCCCCTCTAAATATACTCTAGTTCATTAGGACCCACCCTGAATAAACTCTCAGAATTAATCTTTACTTTTGTTTTATCTCTTCTTTGGGGAAAACTTATCAATGGCCTTTCATTGCATAGAACAAAGGTTAACATTATTCTAACGTTAAAAACCTTCACGGTTAAACTATACAGATTTAATGCAATTCTGATCAAAATCCCAATGACATTCCTCATAGGAATAGAAAACGCAATCATGAAATTCATCTGTAAAAATAAGAGACCCTAAAGCTAAAGCAATCCTTAGCAGGAAGAGTGAAGCAGGTGACATCACTATACCAGAACTTAAACTATACTACGAGCAATAGTAACAAAAACAGCATGGTATTGGCACCAAAACATATTGGTAGACCAATGGTACAGAATAGAGGACACAGAGACTAACCCACAAAACCACAATTATCTTATATTAGACAAAGATGCCAAAAATATACATTGGAGAAAAGGTAGCCTCTTCAACAAATGGTGCTGAGAAAACTGGAAATCCATATGCAACAAAATGAAATTAAGCCCTATTTCTCACCAGCTTTCCCCCTCCTTGGTCTATACCCAAAGGACTTAAAAACAGGATACTACAGGGACACAGCCACTCAAAGTGGATCAAGGACCTAGGATTAAACCAGAGACCCTGGTGTCTAATAGAAGAAAAAGTAGGTCCTAATCTTCATCATGGGAGCCAATTTTTACCTCTCACACATCAGATAGAGCACTAATCTCTAGGGTATATAAAGAACTCAAAAAACTAAGCACCAAAAAAACCAAATAACCCAATCAATAAATGGGCCAAATGCCTGAACAGACATTTCTCAGAAGAGGATATACAATCAATCAACAAATACATGAAAAAGTGTTCATCATCTCTATCAATTAGAGAAATGCAAATCAAAACTACTCTAAGATTTCATCTCACTCTGGTCAGAATGACAACTATTATGAATACAAACAACAATAAGTGTTGACAAGGATGTGGGGGAAAAGGCACACTCATGCATTGCTGGTGGAACTGCAAATTGGCGCAGCCAATATGGAAAGCAGTATGGAGATTCCTTGGAAAACTTGGAATGGAACCACCATTTGATCTAGCCTTCCCCCTCCTTGATCTATACCCAAAGGACTTAAAAACAGGGACACAGCCACATCAATGTTTAGAGCAGCACAATTCACAATAGCTTAACTGTGGAACCAACTTAGATGCCCTTCAGTAGATGAATGGATAAAAAAAATGTGGCATATATACATAATGGAATATTACTCAGCAATAAAAGAAAATAAAATCCTGGCATTTGCAGGTAAATGTATGGATTTGGAGAAGATAATGCTAAGTGAAGTTAGCCAACCCCCTCCCCAAAATGCTGAATGTTTTCTCTGATATAAGGAGGCTGATTCATAGTGAGGTAGGGAGTGGGAGCATGGGAGGAATAGATGAACTCCAGATAGGGAGAGGGGTGGGAAGGGAAAGGAAGGGTATGGGGTTAGAAATGATGGTGGAATGTAATGGACATAATTATTCAATGTACATGTATGAAGACACAAATTGGTGTGAATATACTTAAATTTTTTGTAGTTGTGTATGGACAGAATGCCTTTATTTTGTTTATTTCTTTTTATGTGATGCTGAGGATGGAACCCAGTGCCTCACACATACTAGGCAAGTGCTCTGCCACTAAGCTACAGCCCCAGCCCATGAATATACTTTGTAAACAACCAGAGATATGAAAAATTTTGCTCTATATGTGTAATATGAATTGTAATGCAGTCCGCTGCCATATTAAAAAAATTTTTAAAAGACCTTCACAGCTTAGATCTTATCACTTTCAGTTTTTTCTTCTCCTCTCTCATGAATTCCATCCAAACAGATTTACCCCATGAGATGTCCCTCGGCCCTTGCTCACTTGGTCATGTTATCCCCTATATTTACCCTTCAGGCCCGTCTTCATCTTCTGTCTCTCAATGCCAGCATAAGACCTTAGCAAATCCCAAGTCATTATTTGTACTAGAGCACATACTAGGTATATGCTTCCTTTGAAAATTAATCGAATGTTGAGACTTTAGATATGTCCCATGGCAGTTAAGAGCTCCATTTTCTTTTTTTTATGTGGTGCTGAGGATCGAACCCAGGTCCCACTCGTGGGAGGAGAGCGCTCTACCACTGAACCACAATCCCAGCCCTAAGAGCCCCATTTTCAAAGTTTCTCAACTCATTCATTTTCTCTGCAGGGTTTCAGGACTTAGTCTACTTCCCTGTCCTTGTAAGTAGCCACTTTCTTTCTAGAGATTTTCACCTTCCTTGATGGGACTTCTCACCTACTCTGTTCCCATATGTCCCTGAAATGAAGTCCATGATGTTTCCTAGTTTAGGCATTTGAATTTGCCTTTGTAGAGAGCAGATGGAACTAACAGGACTTCCAAATAAGAGGAGGCTTGATGAATTTGCAATAGTCTAATAGTCTCCATCCTGCACCTATATTGTAGATCCTTTGTGCTTTATTCCTTTATCTCTCAGCTTGGTGCTCAGGAAGCACGGTTTTTGTCCCTCACTAGTTGGGGATTCTCTTTGCACGTGAGGGTCATTGTTACTTCAAGGAACTCCAGAATAGCTGCCTCTCATTTAAACACCCAGCATTGTAGGTGGAAATTTTTTCTTAATGACAATTATAACTTTTGAACCACTAATTTAGTCCTCATAACTATTCTGCATGTTACCACACTGTTGACTAAACAGATTTCAGGAGGTTAAGTGGTTTGGCCAAAGTCATGCAGTTAGTAAAACAGGGTGTGGAATGTGGCATAGGTTTCTTAGTCTCTGAAATTTATGTTTCTTCTATTCTTCCAAACCGTGTTATTCAACATGAGGTTGTTTTCTAGCAATCAAACTATTATATGAAGGCACTCCTATTGTTATTTTGACCATAATAATATGTGTCCTTAATAATATGTCCTAAAATTCTTTTAAAAACATTTTTAGTTGTAGATGAACACAATACCTTTATTTTATTTATTTTTATGTTGTGCTGAGGATCAAACCCTGTGCCTCACACATGCTAGACAAGTGTTCTACCACTGAGCTACAGCCCCAGCCCTGATTTTAATTCTTTATGTGTTTAAAAATATTACCTATGTATTTTTTTGTGGGGGGAGGTGACAGAGATTGAAGTCAGGGGCACTTGGTCACTGAGTTACATCCCCAGCCCTATTTTGTATTTTGTTTAGAGACAGGGTCTCACTGAGTTGCTCACTGCTTCACTTTTGCTGAGGCTGGCTTTGAACTTGTAATCATCCTGCCTTAGCCTCCTGAGCCACTGAGATTATAGGCGTATGCCGCCGTGCCCGGCTTGCCTATGTATTTTTAACTGAAGACAGAAACCTTGTTTTATATAACATACTATTAATCATTGCACCTTCGCCAAGGATTTAATATAGCTTATATTTACTATATATAATTATTAGTTAATGGTTCCAGATTGATTTTTCAGAGTGAATATATTATTGTTTTAGGGTTCTCCAGAGGAACAGAATCAATAGGAAGTATGATTATAAAAGGGACTTTATTAGATTGGCATATAAGACCAGAAGCTGGGCACAATGGCCATCTGCAGGCTGGAGAGCTGGAGGAACCAGTAGCTGCATGGTCCAAGAAGTTGAAGCTTTAGTACAAGGGGAATCAACAGAGCTACACCAGCTCAAGACTGAAGGCTTCTAGAAACTCCCTGGAGAATCACTGGCAGAGTCTGCTTTGGAAGAGTGAAGGAGAGTCTGATGTCCTCAGGTGATCACAGCAGCAATCAAGAACCAGTTCAAGACCCAAAGGACTTAAAACAGCATACTACAATGACACAGCCACATCAATGTTTACAGCAGCACAGTTCACAATAGCTAAATTGTGGAACCAACCTAGATGCCCTTCAGAAGATGAATGGATAAAGAAAATGTGGTATATATACACAATGGAATATTACTCAGCAATAAAAGATAATAAAATTATGGAATTTTCAGGTAAATGGATGGAGCTGGAGAATATTGAACTAAGTGAAGTAAGCCAATCTCAAAAAACCAAAGGCTGAATGTTTTATCTGATATATGGATGCTGAGGGGTGGGGAGCATGGGAGGAATGGAGGAACTTTAGATAGGTCAAAAGGGAGGGAGGGGAAGGAAGGGGGCATGGGTAGAAAGGATGGTAGAATGAGATGGACATCATTACCCTAAGTACATGTATGAAGACATGAACGGTGTGACTATATTTTGTGAACAACCAGAGACTTGAAAAATTTTGCTCTATATGTGTACTATGAATTTAAATGCATTCTGCTGTCATGTATAACAAACTACAATAAATAAATAAATTTTTTAAATATTTATTTTTCAGTTGTAATTGGACACAATATCTTTATTTTACTTATTTATTTTTATGTGGTGCTGAGGATAGAACCCAGGGTCTGGCACGTGTGAGGCGAGTGCTATGCCGCTGAGCCACAACCCCAGCTCAATAAATAATTTTTTTTTTAAAATAAGAACCTGTTCAAGGAGAATAAAGCTTGCATCTGAGCTACACAAGCCCTTTGGAGGGAATATCATGATGCCATGTGCCCCAGATGCCAGACATGGACTTGTTTACTCAGCTGGATTCTGATCTTGCTTTTGTCCTATCCCCTCTTTCTATGCCCCTAATTTTGTGAATGGAAATGTTTACTCTGTATCATTATATATTGGACACTTGTAAATTGCTTTTAATTTTACAGGAACTCAGGATGAAAGATTGCCTGGAGCCTCAGAGAAGACTTTGGACTTGAACTTTGAGCAATCTTGGAACTATTGAGATCATAGGGACTCTTGGGAATGGACTAAATGTATTTTGCATTGTGAGATGGTTGTTAGCTTTTTGGGTCCAGGGGCAGAATGTTATAGTCTGGATGTGATTTGTTCCTCCAAATCTCACGTGTAACACTATGCAAGAAGGTTTGGAGGAGAAATGATTGGGTTGTAGCCTTAACCTAAGCAGTGTAACTGGAGGCAGCTGTGGTGTGGCTAGAGGAAGTGTTTCATTGGGGGAGTGGCTTTGGGGCATATATTTGTATCCCACAAATGGTGACCTCTCCCTCTGCTTTCTGATCATCATTAAGGTGCTTCTTCATACCACACTTTTCTGCCATATGTTCAGCCTTACCTTGAGCCCCAAGGAATGAAGTCTCCCGTCTCTGGACTGAGACCTCTGAGCCCCCAAATAAACTTTTCTTCCTTTACAATTGTGCTGATTGGGTCCTTTAGTCACAACAGTGAAAAAGCTGACTAAAACAATTATCTTCTCTCTTTTATTTTTTATGTACAGAAATTAACCGTAATTCAGAGAGAGAATTTTTTAATATTTATTTTTTAGTTTTCAGTGGACACAACATCTTTATTTTTGTTTGTTTTTTTTAATGTGGTTCTGAGGATCGAACCCAGCACCCCGTGCATGTCAGGTGAGCACGTTACCGCTTGAGCCACATCCCCAGCCCTGATTTTTTAATTAAACTTTAACACGAGTATGTATATTATTAGGGAAGACATTTGTGTGCGTGTGTGTTTGTGTGTGTGTGTGTGTGTGTGTATGATTTAGTACTATCTGCGTTTTAAGCAGCCACTGAGGGTCTTGGAACATATCCCTTTTGGATAAGGGAGGACTACTGTATCCTGGATCTAGGATCATAATTCAATTTTTTTCTTACCTGAATGAAAGTCCTGCAAGTGAAGAGTAAACACAGCACCTGAAAAACAACAAAACAAAACAGAAACAGCCTAGTGTGTTGGCACATGCCTGGGATCCCAGTGACTTGGGAGGCTGAGGCTGGAGGATCACAAGCTCGAGGCCAGCCTGGGAAACTTAGTGAGACTCTACCACAAAATGAAAATTTAAAAAGAGACCTGGAATGTAGATCAATGGTAGAGCATTTACCCTAGCATATGTAAGGCCCTGAGTTTAATTTCTGGTACTGCAAAATAAAACAAAACAGAACAACACACACAAAAAAAAATGTTTAAGATTGTGTGTCTATAAAGGGCCACACAGAAATGGGGTAGCAGGAAAATAAAGTGTTGGACAGAGAGGCAAGGCTTAGAGACGATGGCAGATGTGTTTAGACTGTTCTCTCTCTCTCTCTCTCTCTACCTCTTTCTTGGATCAATGAAAAACTGTAAGAAGGGATGTGATCTATTGAACTTATTTAGGAATGGCATTTTATACTGTATAGGATGAACTGTAGCTGTGTGAGTTGGAGGATTAGAGGTGTGGTTTTCTTTATTTGGGATCTAGCTTATCTCCTTACACTTTCTCCATCTCTTACACTATTGTACTACCCAGGATATTTAATCCTGTTAATGAGTGGAAAATTGAATTTACATTCTTCAATGAGTGTGGATTACACACCTCATAATTAGAGTACCTCATAACACTCCCATACCCATAGCCCTGTTCAATATAAAACCATAGCAGTCCAATAAAGACAAAACCAGAAAAAAAAACCTCATATCCCAAGGGAATAAGTATTTTGGATCCTCTTACTGGAATTCATCTGAGATCATGTCAGATGGTAAAGTTAATTTGAAATGGGTGTGGGAAGAACAGAGATATGATTGCCAGCATAAAGACAGAGAATAGCTATTGCAGTGGAGATGGTAGCAGTTATGTTATTCTTTCTCTCCTTCTTTCCTTTATACAGAGGATTCTGATACTATCTAACATTAGTTTACAAGTGGATACATGAGTAGATATCAACCAGAATAAAGTGATTGATATGTGTTGATGACGTGAAGTTTTCACTTGCATTAAGGATGTGAATGCATGCTGAGAGTCAGAATGGATGGGCTGTGTTAGGGGAGTTTGGATTTTTTCCTTTAGATCCTCTCTCCACTTTTCCCTGAGTCAGACTCAGAGGCATCATATGATCCTCTTGTCCGCTCAATGCTCATTAGATTCGTCCAATGACCACTTGAGGTCAGAAGGTATAAGGAGAGTTAGATGGAGATATTTATTTACCCAATTCATTCTAATAGGCTCTTCATGGGCTGACTGCATTGTGTGTGTGTGTGTGTGTGTGTGTTTGCATGTGTGTGACTGCATTTCTTGACCAATATTCACAGTCCTCCCTAAGCATTTCCCTGAATCTGAATCCAGTGACTAAAGAAATGTTCCCTCCCATCACACTTTCAGAAATAGGGTTAGTAATGGCACCATACTGTTACAAGTCCTAGGTATGTATTATCTCCTGTGGTTTCCCTATATCATGACCATACTTTTGGAAATTATCCTTTTGTTTAAATTTCTTCAAATTTCCCAGTTGAAGGTACCAGCGGTTTCTGCCAGGATACTGGTCATCTGTTAGAGTCTGTAAACAAGTCAAGATGGCACCTGGCATTTTGCCAGAGGGAGTGGTTTGTGCAGTAACGCCAGCGAGCCATTAAGTGTAGAGATTCCTTATTGGTTGACTTCTGTATCTAGTTTATGTTAATTAAGATAAGCTGTGTGGAATGTATATATACCCCTTCTGTCCTACAATAAATGGCTCACACTCCTGCTGTATCAATCTACACAAGTTGTTCGTCACCCCCCCACCCCCACCCCCCGCTATTTTGCTGCAGCCGGACTGTGGCAGTCATCCTTGAGGCTTTAGGTTAAACTGGCTGTCAAGTTCTAAAAGATGGGTTAGCAGTGTTCTCTGGAGGTTTCAAGGTCTGGGGTTTGGCCCAGGGTTTAAAGAACTGTTCTAGAAGCACAACCTGTTTTTATTTTTTAAAATCTTTTTTTAGTTTTCTGCCTAATTTTCCCAGAAAAGAACTAATTAATTCTTTGGAATTAGCATTAGTTTTATACAAGAAATAATAGCCCCCTAACCTATAAGAAATGCATTCAACATAGTTTCTTGAAGGTTCTGAACTAAAGGGCATGCTTTCCTCCAAAGTAAGGTGTACATCTGTAAGACTGTGTATTTGTCATTTGATATCCCTCCATTCTCATTTCTGAGCAGTTTCTCTCTCATTTATTGAAAGTACTGAAGGGACTCGCACTCTTCTCTACCCACCATTTTCTATGAAAACCAGTTTCCAGGAAAGACTGAATTTGTCACCATATAAATGACTGCTAGACTTTGATATTTCACGCAGATATCAAAAGTCTTTATTTAAAGCAAGTTTTCTCAACTTGGCACTATTGACATTATGGTCTAAATAGTTATTTATTGTGGTAGGTTTTTCGGGGGGGGGGTATTGCAGTATGCTTGGCAGAATCTCTGGCCTGAACCCACTAGATGTCAGCAATATCCTTCTGTGATAACCAAAAATTTCTCCAGATGTCACCAACTGTCCCATGGGGTCAAAATTATTCTCGGTTGAGAATACTTGTCTAAAAGGATTAAGTTTCATACATAAAATCTTTGAGCATCATCAAATGAAAAATGTTTATTAGGATAGTAAATGCAAGATTCTTCTTAGAATATGGTCCTCCAGTACTTGTTGGTAAAGGACCACTTGATTATCATTGTATGGACAGATAATTTTCCCTACAAACAAATCTGTACATCTCCATATTATTATTTTTTATTTTTTATTTGTTTTAATTCGTTATGCATGACAGTAGAATGCATTTATGCACTTCGATATATCATACATAGATGGGATATAATTTCTTATTTTTCTGAGTGCACATGTTGCAGAATCATATTGGATAATACAGTCATATATGTACAGTAATAATGTCTGTTTCATTCTACTATTTTTCCTATCCCCACATCCCCTCCTCTCCCCTCCCTTCACTTCCCTCTACCTAATTTAAGGTAATGCTATTCTTCCCTAGTGCCCCCCACCTTATTGTGAATTAACATCTGCATATTAGAGAAAACATTAGGCCTTTGCTTTTGTGGGATTGTTTTATTTCGCTTAGTATGATATTCTTCAACTCCAACCATTCACTGGCAAATACCATGATTTCACTCTTCTTTAAAGCTGAGTAATATTCCATTGAGTATATATGCCACATTTTCTTTATCCATTTATCAATTGAGGAACATTTTCTACCAAGTGATATAATTATGGTCACTTGTGACTATTAATATATTTTGTACTCACACACACACACACACACACACGTGTGTATGGAGAGAGAGAGAGAGAGAGAGAGAGAGAGAGAGAGGGAGGGAGGGAGGGAAGGGGAGAGGGAGAGGGAGAGGGAGAGAGAGAGAGAGAGAGANGAGGGAGAGGGATTTATTGGAAGGAATTGTCTCATGGGATTATAGAGGCTGAGAAATCCTAAAATCTGCAGTTTGGTAAATTCAGGGTACAGGGGTTGGCAGACTTTGGCCAATTAGTAAGTATTTTAGATTTGCAGGACAATACACACTCTGTTACAACCATTGAACTCTGTTGTTGTAGTGCAAAAGAAGCTATAAACAGTTTGTAGACAAACAAGTGTGGCTATGTTCCAATAAAACTATTCACAAAATCGAATGGCTGGTTTGTGGATGACCCCTGATATAGAGTGCTATTCTCATCTGTATGGTTGTACTTTGTTTGCTGGCATTTCTGAACTTCAACTTGCCCACCCTCCCCCCCCCCCCAAAAAAAAAAAGAATCATGGAATTTTTCACTCCAAGTGTCTTAAGGCCCAAACACATGTGACATTTAAATATTTCTATTCATGTCTCATTGGCCCAGCCATAGTTAGGTAGCTGGTAGGAAGGCTTGGGAATATAGTCTTTAGCTGGATGATCCTGCGTCTTATTTAATTTTTGTCATTGTTGGAAAGAGTAGGTTTTGGTGGAAAACTAGCAGCCACTGCCATGTGGGACCACTTAAGAGGTTATTCTGCAAATTACATAATTCTTATTGAAAGTTTTATTTAATGAGGAAACTATTTTTCTTCATTTGAAGTAATTCTCATAAAAAAATTCTGAAAATATGTAATTCTAGACAAGTACAATTTAGATTTTATATCCATTAAGAAATAATTACTTTCTTCTAGTCTTGTCTGTGATTCATGATTATAGAGAGTTTATAATATGCTTGAAGAAATAAAATATCTGAAGATTAAAATGTAGCATTAGATATTCAACTACTGGAGCTGGGGGTATAACTCAGTGGTTGGGCACTTGCCTAGCACGTATGAGGCCCTGGGTTTGACCCCCAGTATTGCGAAACAGTGAAATAAAAAATGAAGTACTGAATCAGATACTGCATTCTATGAGCATTCAGGGAAGGTTCTAAGATAATTTATAGTTCTAGCACATTGCTTTCTGTCTTCACATCAAGTTGATATGGTAACATTGTTTTATACAAACGGTTGGAAACCAAATTTGGAAGACTTATCCTCAAACAATTGCACTTGAGCTATGCATTTTTGTAGCAACTTTGGATTTCAAGGAACAGAAACCCACTTAAACTCATTTAAATAAAAAGAAAATGGCATGAATAGATCCAGGGGTTTTAAGGATGTCAGGCTAGTATCTGCATCTGCTTCCCTGCAGGGTCCAGCTTCATTCATAGAAATCTCCTTCCGCATAACAAGAAAATGGCTGCGGGCTGTTCTATCTCATCATTGTACCTTGATAATCCAAAATTGCAGAAGAAGAGAAGGAATCTTTTCCAGGGACTTCAGCATGAATGGCCCAGAGTCACTCACTGTGGCCAGAAGGAAAACGAACGGGACTAGTCAAGCCTTGGTCATAAACTCGCTTCTGGCTGAGAGAGACTAGGTCACTTCCACCGAAATCACCCAGAATGGAGGTAGATGGTTTCCCAAAGGAGAGTAGGTAAAAACAGTTTAAAAAGTGTTTTTATTTTGACCACACATATAATGCATAATTACATTCTCCTTTTATAAATCTTTTACACAATCCCTAGTATGCTCTAAAAAGGGTGTATTGACAATATACTACGAATCCTTGCCTGATTGGTTGAATAGTATATTGGTATATAGATTAATGATAATGCACAAAGAAGGAACAAAGAATAGAAGGATAAAATCCTTCTTTGTTTTATTTTTTTGCCCCCCCCCCTTGACTTTTGTGAGCAGCATAAAAATATACACAATGAACTTGGTTTGGAGTCAGTAGGCGTTGGGTAAACTCTAGCTGTGTGACCTTAAGTATAGATATATAAACACTTTAATTCTCAGTTTTCATAAGTATCAAATGAGGAGATTGAAACTACATGGTATCCTAGATTCCTTTATGTTTCAATTCTAAATGTTTACATGGATGAGATTACTACTCAATGGTGACAATGATTAATCAGGCCATATATAAAATGAGGCACCACTAGATGTCATCCTTGTCCCAGGTTTGACTATTCAAACTCTTAAATACCAAGATGTCTGGGAGTTGAACAGGACTTACAAATTGTATTTCTTTAATCATGTCAGTTTATTTTTAGAAAATAGACTACTTGGAATATATCAATAAAATGACTCAGCTAAGATCACATAGTCAATATGTCTCTCTTTAAAGTGAATAATGTGCCAGAGACAGTGACACATGCTTATAATCCCAGCTATTCGGGAGGCTGAGTTGGAGGTCAGCCTTGGCAGTTTAGAGAACCCTGTCTCAAAACAAAAAAATAAATACAGGGCTGGGGATGTAGCACAGTGGTAGAGCGCCTGTGGGCTCAATCTCCAGTTCCACAATTAAATAATAACATGAATGATTCTTGGAAATGATGTTTTGCTGTTGTTTTATTTGGGGGGAGGTTTGGTTGTTTGTGATTCTGGGATTGAACTCTCAATCCAGCCCTTTTCATTTTATCTTTAGACAAGATCTTGCTAAATTGCCCTTCTGACCTCAAATTTGCTATCCTTCTGTCTCAGTCTTATTCATACCTGGGATTACAGGCATGTGCCCCTTGCCTGGTGATAATGTTACTTTTTAATCTTCTTGAACTATTACTACTCATAGAAGCTTGGGGAACTGAGTGAAAATTTCTGTGATTAAAAATAATATTAATGATCTGGACACCAAAGTGAAATTACACATAGGGTACTATTATCCTTTGAGACTGCTTGAAGATAATTCACAGAGGATATAACAAAAGAGTATATCTGAATGAAAGTGGAAATTAAAATTCACAAACACCTAGCCTTTCTGAAGTTTAGACTTTGGCAACCTCAGGTTTTTGCTTAACATGTCCCTGATGAAGAGTTGAAAGGGGCTTTCTTAAAGAAGTAAAATAGCTTTTATAAGATTTCTGCACCAAACTCATTAACATAAATTTCTATGTCGTCCCTTGAACTAACAAGAATTTCTTAATGAATATGGTCCCCTAATTTTGGTTCACAGTAGTTAGATGGAATTTGAGAAGGAAACAGAAGTATAAGAGGCTAAAGTGACAATATGTAGCCTAAAAAATAGGGAAATCTTCTAGACTCAAAGAAACAAAGCCATATAATATCATTATAAATAAGAGATGTTTATAATTACAACTTTGTATGTCAAGAAAAAGTTAAATTACATTGGCTATCTTTTGTGATATGTGGTGTTTTAAAAGAAAGATTTTATGCAAAATGGTCAAAATAAAGATTTTATTCAAAAATGGTCAGTAATCTCTACTTATATGGGACATTCATTTATGCAATGCTTATAAGTTAGAGTTTACAGTAAATCCTTTTTTTTTTCCCCCGAATGGATGAGAATTGATCATTAAGTTAAATGCATGTTAGTATGGCTTTGTTGCCGTAGTAAACTGAGAATAATAATGCCACTGTAAGGGGTGCTATGGGATGTTTGAAGGAATCCTGGAAAATAGAAAGTGCTACATAATTGGAGCAGTCAGACGATGACAAGAAAAAGTGTCTGTGCACATCCTCCCGTGAAAAGCTCTCCCTGTGGAGATGAGCTGAAGAAACTGAAACACTCAAAATTACAGAGAAGGAAGAACAGAAGGGAAATCCAGCAGTTGACTTTTCTTGTGAACGGTGCAGTAGCAGGACGGATCTTCCACCTTCCATAAGACAAGGAGTGATCAGGCATTCTGCCAGAGAGGAGAAAGTGGGAACTCTCTGAATCAACACTGAGATGCCACCAATCTCTATTTACGAATGCTTGTAAAACTAGGCCTCTCCCGCTGGATGGAGCTTTGTCGATCTAAGGGACCAGCTCAGTTCCCACATGAAGAAAGGCCAACACCTGTGTAGTGTCTTCCTTAAGCTATTTTCAGTTTTATATCTTCTTTCTTTTTTTGGTGGTGCTGGGGATTGAACCCAGGGCCTTGTGCATAAGAGGCAAGCACTCTACCAACTGAACCATTTCCCCAGCCATATCTTCTTTCTAAAAGGAAAAACTGTGGTGTTTGGGTTTTGTTTTGTTTTTTCCTGTTTTTTATGGGGTCACACATTAATATTTTCTTTGCTTCTTTTTAATCCTCTTAATGAATTTATACTTTAATAAATGAATGTTGCTTGTTATAGGAAGGATTTAGTTGGTTTCACAGAGGGATCAAGACAAGTTCACCCTCACGTGTGTCCACACCTCTCATGGTTGTGCTGATTGAATTTCTACATTTCCTCAAGCCAACCTATGCTTTGAAAAACTGTTAGTGATGTTAGTCAGTAAATAACCGGGAAATGTGCTAAAGTTGCTATTCTTTTGTCTGTTAGTGGGGAAATTCTTATTTCCCACATATTTTCATCACTTTATGGTGGCTTCAGTCACCGTGTTGTGTTAGAGGTGGTGTCAGTATTCCCATTAAAAACTTTGTCAGGTTTTCTTCCTTGTCTGTCAAATTCTGTCTCAAATTTTAGATTTGATCTCAATCTCAGAGACAGAAAAGAAAATCAAAATTAAATAAAATGTTAAAGAATCAAAATAATTAATAATGGAAAAAATAACTCCAATACTCCAAACCTAAAAGCACAATTTTTGAATTCGAATAAGTTTTCTCATCCTGGACAACATTTAGTAGAATTTGGTGGTTGATCTTTAGATGAGAAAAGGGCATTTTATCTCTGCAAATAAACCAATCCAACACTGAGTGAGAAAATTATATTTTTAAAAGTTTTCTATGTAAAAATAAATAGACTCTAAGGATTACACAATGGAAGGGCAGAAAGAAGAGCCAAATCCCGGAGAAATCACTTAATTTGTTCCAGTGTTGTCATTTTTTTTTGTTTGTTTGTTTGAGAAATAAACCCACAGAAATCCTGCTTTACTCAATTTTTCTCTCTCAAGTTGTGTGTTTTTTCCCTCTTTCCAAAGTTTTAGTTCAAATTCTTCTTTTCATTTTAATAGAAAGGGAGTTCTGGCAATAGAAGTGAACAGAACATAGCTACACATCAAATTCACTTTGTAAAAGTGTCTCATTATGGCTTATCAGCAAGTGAGCCAGGGTGTTGTGGAAGCAAAATGCCTTTCAGTTGAACTGTTTTCCTGGAAAATTCAAAACTTTAACTGCCAGTTTGTCTGCATTCTTCCATTTTTAATCTACTCATTTAGCAATAACTCAGATGACCCTGAGGCATTGGTTGAACTTATATTCAAAGACCAAGGCTCCAGTCAGGGACACAACCCCTCTGGGGATGTTTCCTGCTCTCAGTGACTTCAAAGGAAACTAAGCCCAGAGGGAGATAGACCTATTGGGGATAGACATATTGAGCCAAATATTTTTTAGGAATATTTTAGGTTAGTATTCTTGGGATGAACCAAGCTATGCAAAACTTTTCATCACCTTCAAAACTCTAAATAACAATGTTTCTTTTCAACTGCAATTGAAAGACAAAGTTGAAGAAAAAAGCCGATGTGTTATGGGTTCCTCAAATAAATATGTTTAAATATACTGGGAAAATGACCTCATTTGAGGTCAAGCATAGTAAGGAATAAGTTCTACAAGCATAGTAAGGAATATAGGATGGTAAAGAAGCCCTGTCACTCCTAAGTATATATCCAAAGGAGTTAAAATCAGTGTACTATAGTGACACAGCCACATCCATGTTTACAGCAGCTCAATTCACAATAGTTAAGCTGTGGAACCAAACTAGGTGCCCTTCAACAAATGAATGGATAAAGAAAATGTGGTACATATGCATCAATGGAATATTATTTAGCCGTAAAAAATGAATGACTTTATGACATTTGCCAACAAGATGGATCTGCAGACTATCATGCTAAGTGAAATAAACCAATACCAAGAAACCAAAGTTTGAATGTTCTCTGATCTGTGGATGCTAATACACAACAAGGGGTTGGGAGGGGGAGATTAGAAGTTCATTGGATTAGACAAATTGGAATGAAGGGAAGGAGGGGAATAGGAATGGGAATGACAATGGCATGAATCTTACATGATTTTGCCATGTATGTATATGAATACACCATGGTGAATCTTCACATCATGTACATCCACAAGACTGGGATCCTAATTAGAATAAGATATACTCCAAGTTTGTATAAATATGTCAAAATAAACTCTACAGGTCATGTATAACTAAAAAGAAGAATCAAAATAATTGGGGAAAAAAGCCTTATCACCACCTTGCTGGGTCATTTTCATTATGTACTTCTCTGAAAGTCAGTTTGTAGAAGTTTTTTTCCCTATATCTTTTTAAAAAATCCTGTGCTATCATAATAATGGTATTTTCATTACTTAGTTCATGTACTGGCAGAGTTTTTCTGGAAAAGAGCAGATAAGAAATATTTTTAGATTTGGAGACCACAAGATCTCTGTCCAACTATTCAACTTTACCATTGTAACATGAAAAGCATTCATTCATAAATGATGTGTAAATCAATGGATCTGATTGTGTTGCAATAAAACTTTATTTACAAAACTGGCAGCTCACAGGCCATAGTTTGCTGACTCTTGGCTTATTACACACCTGCCTTCTTATTATGTGTAAGGTACCATATAAACTGCTTTACTTGCATTAGTACATCTAATGAGGTTGGTGCTATTACTGACCTCAGTTTATCAACGAGGAAACCAAAGCTCAGAAGAGTCTTGCCCAAGGACACCTAGTAAACGGCAGAGCTGAGTTTTGGCATCAACTCAAGCCCACCTGCTTCAACCTTGCTTGCTCTTTTCTTTAAATAGACTTGTCTTTCTACCTAAGAATTTCCATGAGAGATTTGCAAAGCCTAAGAATGATTATAAGGAAATGTGGTACAGATTTTAATAACTACAATGGGTAAACGCCATAGAATATCATTCAGAATAGTTTGTCACAGAACATATTTTCTAGATGATTTTTGGACTTTATCTTGGTAAAATGGATTAAAAAATAATTTGTTTTTAATATTTTGTTATTGTACTTATTCCACTATATTCTTTGCTTAAGGCAAGATTCCCCTTTTCTCCAAAGGTATTTAGTAACTTTTCCATTTGTTTTTCTCTGTTTAAAAGCAGGAGAAAAACTAGTAAGATGCACTATTTATTTAGATCTGAATTTCTCTCTTTTTTTTTAAGTGAGGAAAAACCCAAAGCATATTTCTTTTTTTTCTGTTTTCTTCTCTCTCCAAGAAGTAAAAACAAAAGCAGTGTTTTATAAATGGAAACAATGAGAAAGCCTTGGCAAGTACCGCAGAGATGGTAAATTATAAGTCAGCGTGAATGTCATTCCCATCCTCTTACGTGATTTGACAATCTCTGAAGGGATTGTGTCTCTAGCTGTACAGTGTTTGTAATGTGGGAAAGTGTATGCATTTTTACAATGAGATTTTTTGGATTGTGATTATGGCTGAACAACTCTTGTGATGAGACTTAGAAGCATATTGAGAATCCAAATTGGTTTATCTCCTTTAGGGAGAGGAAAGACCACCTATATTTTTTGCCTTACATCTGGCTTTGCCTGGCTCCTGGGGCAGACTGGGATTAAATGGGAAAACAACAGAGTTTTACCTGGAGAGTGGCCCACATTTGACATTTTCAATGTCAAGCTTGTCTATGATCTTTGATGCTCTTCACAACTCTTACCATAGATTCCCCCAGATATCTTATCAGAGGGAATCTAGAAGAGAACATAGACCAAAGGAGGTCTGTAATGCATCAAGGACTCCCAGGGAGACTGAGGCACTGTGAACATTCTCCCTTCAAAGGTTACCTCTTAGCCAATCAGGTTTGGAAGGGCACAGGACAAATCCATCCACCTATGTATGTGAACCTCTATGACTGAGACACCGGGGGCATTTTTGTGATGGAGCAATTCTACCTTCTGCTGCTTGGTGAATCTGCCCCAGTTTCTGAATTAGAGTCATGCATATTTTGTGGACAACAAAGCTTTTTGGATTAATTATGTTGATGATCTGATTCAAACAAATCAACATTTGTAGTTTATTTTCTGGGAGGGATGCAGGTGTTTAGTTGCCACTAGAATTTATCATCAAGCAGTAATTAGTGACTCACTGAAGACAACACTATAGTAGGCATTGGTGGCATTCACCTCTCCTTCCTGAGTCTCCAACTTCCAGGAACCTCTACATTCTCATGTCCCCATGCTAATTCCTCATTTTTATATCCCACCCAAGCTTGAACTCTCCAGACTTGCAAACTATTTTTGTGTCCTATTCATTTCTCTAACCCTGGTGTGCTCAAGTTCTTTGTGTAAAATATTGTTTCATTGCATTGTTTTGAGGAAAATTAATTTTTCTTTTAAAATTTCAATTATGAAAAAAGGGGGAGGTCATATTACATTTCTTTCTTTTTTTTCTAACCAACAAAGGAATACCAACTGTATCAGATATTGAGTTGAATTATAATTCTCCAGGAAATCCATTAATTTATAATATTAAGATACATGGCTACAAAGGAGTAACATTCAACTTGTGAAGACCAGATGTTTCATGGGAAACTCTTTACAAATGAACTGGAAAGTATACTTTTATGATAACAGGGAATAGAGTAAGCTGCACATGTAAACCATTTCATCTTTTTGTAGAAACACTAGAGCAAAGATATATTGAATTCTGAATTATGGAGAATTCAATTAATTATCTATTCATTGATGTAGAATTGATATGCTAGGAACTACAGACTTTATGACTATTCCCAGAGAGAGTGAGCGAGCAAGTGAGAGAGAGAGAGAGAGAGAGAGATAATTGTGCTCTTCTTTCTGGTAAAGTTCACTTTGTTGGACAAGTAAAAAAGCAATAAGATTAAACATTTAATTACAAGCCAGCAGCAGAGAAGTCTGTCAATTCTTCTATCTACATTGGTTTTAGAAACAAGTTTCATTTTAACCTATCGGTTTGGTCTGTTTATCATCAAACACATTTCTTTTAAATGTACAGCAAGGCCAGCAGTTTCTCTAGGGAACCATACTATCCAAAGCAAATTAATGACAAAGTAACATAACCTCCTCTCCTCTTCAACCAAAGCCCGAAGTGTTTTTAGGCTTATTAGCATAATATGTTTCACTCTAGAACATTTGAAATATAGGTAATATTCTATGAAATTATATAAAAATATCATTTGTGATTCTAAAGCCCATAATCACAGTTACCATTTTGGCATATTTCTCTCCAGCCCTTATCTGTGCATGTGTGCACTGGTGTGCATTTACCTTTGGAGTCATGGAAAAGTATTAACCCAAATCCAACTGGTTTATATCCTTATCTGCATAGCTCTAGCCTCCAGCTACAGCCCTTAACTTACATTTTATCCCAGTTATTTCTGGGAATCCTTGGGATACTCTGGAAGAGCTCATAAACAGTTTCCTCCCTATTGTTCTTGTTGCTTTCCTCTGCCCTTGCTCCTTGTTCACGGCTCTATCCTCAGCACCCACCACCTAGCTGGCACAGAGAGCTGCTCAGTCATGTTTAATGAGGTATTCAACAAATAAAAATAAAATACCCAACGGTGTCCCAACTTGTAGTGCTCTTTCTGGAGATACTATTGTCCCATGGAGGTACAGTCTCCATGTTCTCACTGTGATGGAGATGCTTCACAAGGAGGTGTGGAGAAGGCCTCCTTTCTATGCTCTGGGCCATACTTTGTTGCCCAAAACATCAGCGCACTATACAGGTGCTCAGGTCTCACAGAGTCCCTCTGAGAACTTTTCCCTGGGCTTCTGTGTGTCCCCTCTTCACTGGACTCAGATATGAATCCACAGGATGGGGAACCATATATGAAACAAATACTGTGCTTCTTCCCCGATTTTGTGCTCTTTTCCCCTTCCTCTCCAAACGTTTTCCTACAGATGATATTTAGATATAACGGGCAACAATTACACAGTTGGTACTCAGCAAATATTTTCTTACAATCTGTGAATAGAGGGCAAAACATTCTAATGCCTCAATGAGTATTTTGCCTGAAAAAAGTCCGAGAAACTGGGAAAACGGCAGGAAGTACTATCATAATTTGTCCGGGAAATAACGGTGGTGAGACTGTTAGTAATTGAGGTATTCAAGATGACTGTATATGTCTATGTGAATTTTATTTTTTAATTTCAGCAAGGACATTTAGCTCCTGATTCATTTTTTCCCCTTCCAAAGTCAATGCCTGTTCTCCCTTTCAGAATCTCTCTCTTCCCCTCCAGGTCTATGCATGCATACACACATCAGACAGATCACTTCCATCACTCTCTCTCTTTCTTTTTTTTTTTCCAGGCAATCTTTCAAGAAGCTAACAATATTATTGAGTTTACTTCCTCTGCTCTTTCCTAAAGAAGAGTTGCTAACAAATCTTCAGATTTTGATGAAATTTGCATGTTTTCAGTTTACTTACTTATTTTGGAATTGAATTTAATTCAATTTTTTAAACTTACATAATCATATTCACTTGTCTTATTATCTATTTACATAATGTCTTCAGTGATGCCAGATTTATCCCTTGACACAGAGGAAAAATTTAATATGTGTAAGATGAAAGGAATCAGGTCCATTTCAGTATTCAAGGTCAAAGACCTTGAAGTGATGAAATTTTCAGTTTTGAAACATAATGATTATTTCTATTCTTAGAACTTTGACATGAGAGTTCATAATATGAATCATAAAAACGATGCCTTTCAAGGCTGAACAGGTTAGCAGGCATGTTACATGGTACATGCCTGTAATCCCAGGGACTCTGGAGGCTGAGGCAGGAGGATTGCAAGTTCAAAGCAGCCTCAGCAATTTAGGAAGAACTAAGCAATTTAGTGAGACCCTGTCTCAAAGTAAAATGGGCTGAGGACATAGCTCAGTAGTAAAAACAACAACAACAACAACAACAACAACAACCAAGGATGGACAGCTCTTCTTTATAGTGACTGAGGACTTGGGGATGTCCTTCACCTCCAGCAAAGCTGCTCCTAAAGGTCCTATCTGGGTCAATGGGCGTGTTCTGTAGTTGAAGATTGAAGAACAAAGTAGTGTCAGAAACCAGCAAAGAAATTAATCTGAGATTATTTGGGATGATTTTGAAAATAATCCCATGTCCTATTTTTATTATTTTCTCATATAAACTTAGTCCCTGGCTTATATCAGGCATTTTCCTGCTCTTTGTTCTCCCTTTGTGTCATTCCCAATTTGAAAACGTGGACAAGGGAAAGAAATCAGAATGCTCCTCCCAACCTTTCTGTGAAGCTGCTTGAGGTCTTCAAAGCCTGGCTGGAATCCCTCTTTCTTGTTGCTCCCAGCCCTTGGAGGGTGGAGGAATAGCTCCAGAGCTTGCCATCTGTCTCATTCTTTGGCAGTTAGTCAATATTTGATATCGATGAAAGTCTTTGGCAGGGAGTAAAGATACTTATGTGTTAGCCCAAACTCTATTTATAAGGTAGATGTCTTTAGGTCTTACCACCATTCTGACTTTTCTAGGTCTTATTTTTCTCCTATAAGAAGTAGAGATGTAGGTAGAACATCTTTAAGATGGCTTTTAGTTTAATCCCATTGCTTCTGCTGCTTGGGTAGATTTGAATTGCACACAGGACCATATCTGACCTTTCTTTCTTCTTCATTTCTAGCTGGGAACTGGATGCAAAGATGAGCTCAATACATGAATACTTAGTGGCTGATCCAAACCCTCTGAAAGCATAAATACTTTCCTTTTATTTTCCATGGATAGGGAAATTAATATCAAACATTTCTTGTCATGTTTTAGGATTAACTCACAGTTTACTATATTTCCTACATCTGATGGGACTGTAAAATGAGAATTGGTGGTCAGAAGATGACTCTGAAACACTATACCATTTTTAGTAGCTCTTCCTTCTCTTCCGAGGTTCACAATTGAGGAAGATTTCCCCTGGAAGATATATGTGACAATGACTGGACATTTCTGAATGTCACAACTGGGGAAATGCTACTGAAATCTAGAGGGTAGGGACCAGGGATCCTGTTAAGCATTCTACAATGTACAGGTTGGCCTCCCACAACAAAAAATTATATGGGCCAAAATGTTTGTATTGCCAAGATTGAGAAATGCTAGGATATGGTAATCCTCTGAGGGAAGCAATTCTTTCTTAAGTCACATTTGCTTTCTGGAGATGGGTACTTGCTTCTCACATCCTCCAAAAGCAGATGAATTCCTTTCTCTGCTGAGTGTTAATGTTAGGTATATCTTATAGAATTAAAATTGTTTGAAAACGGAACATATATGTACAGTTCTTATTTGGTATTTTTAAATAATTAGAACTTTCAAATAACTAGAACAACCTCATCAATGAGTTTCAGCATCAGAGCCAATAGCACCATAGCCTAAAAAATGTTAATCTTAAGTAGTAATATAAAACCACTGTGTTTAATCTCTGAAATTTTCCTCTGAAGTCAAGTTTAATTATATTAAATAAATTACATGAGTAACTGAAGCATATTTTAATACATGAAGATGAAAAAGTAGTGATATCCTGTTTTTTCAGAAATTGAATTAGTGGGTGAAAAGAGTTAAAGGAGAGACATATGATGCTCATTCATTCATTGTTAACATTTTTATTTTCCCAATTTTAGCATTGAATACAGTATATATATTTTTGCACCAGATCTTCTGTGATAGATAGTAATTGATGAATAAGGATTCTTTTCTCTAGCAGTATAGAGACAGTTAGGACAGATAAGACATATTTGTTCATATATTTACTATAAAAATAAATTTAAACATTTATGAGACAGATGCAAATAAAGAATTATCTCTGAGGAAGAGGAGAGATGATTTCCCACTGGTAGTTGTGATATGGAGACATAAGTCAGGGAAGAAGTTTGGGATCATGGAATAGGTATAATATATACAGAGAAATGAAGTGTTCCTTGAGCCAGTACTTTTTGCTTTTCCTGTCTCTATTAGTTTTCTGTGCCTATAACAAAATACCTGAAGCTGGGTACTTATAAAGAAAACAGGTTTATTTAGGTCACAAGTTTTGAATACTGAAAGTTCAAGATCCAGCAGCCTCATCTGTTTAGCCTCTAGTGAGGTCCCTCTTGGGGTGGGGTGGGGAACATTTTATAGTAGATCACATCATAGTGGCAGCACATGTGAGAATGAGAGATCACTCTGTGAGGCAGGAAGCCAGAGAGATTCAGGAGTCAGATTTGCTCTTTTTATAACAATTTGTCCTCATGAGAACTAGCCAGAGTCCTGGAGAAAACTATATTAATCTCTTCTAAGGTATTTGTTTATTTTTATGTGATGCTAAGGATTGAACCCAGTGCCTCACACCTGCTAGGCAAGCCTTATGCCACTGAGCTACAGTCCCAGCCCTCTACCACCTCTCAACGCCACCACATTGCAGACCAAGCCTCCAACACAGGAGTCCTTAGGGGGCAAACCACATCCAAACTATAGCACTTGCCAATAACAAAACCACCATTTATCATACGAGGAACTTCACATTCTTTGATATTCTAACTAACCTCAAGAGGAAGAGAGATTATTCAACACATTTCAAATTTATTAGTATATGTATCACGGCATTCATTTTCCAGGATTAGAGTTCTATTAGACAAACTCCATAAAATTCTATTCTACTCTAAAGGAGTGGGATGAATGTGGAGGAAGATATGCCTTTGGATATCTTGGACATCACATTTGGAGAAGGAGAAGGGAAGTGATAATTCTCCTGTGACAGAAAGTGTTCTGTGTATAACCATTCTCATGGGACACCACAAAACTTCAACCCAAGGAAAATTTGGTTAGGATGCCAGGGTGAAGCAGGCTGTTTGGTGCCATTTGTGGCTATACAAGTGTTTCACCTGGTCTCTTCCTGTATAAACCAGGGATCTGTTGAGCTCTGGATTAATATGCAGCCTGGCCACCCTACTTGGCCTGTCCTTTTTGTGTTATTAAACAGCAATGGTATATGAAAAGAAGTTCCAATGGCCCACCACCCACCCAACACCATACTATCCCATTTTTAGGATTAGTAATTTAAACTGTGGGATTTTACTTTTTTCTTTTTAAAATAAAATACATGTGGCAGTTTTGAAAGAGGTATGGAATGCTTCTTTAATTGCAAATAATTATTTAACTATTTGGCAATGGAGCTCACTTGGAATTGAGAGGTTCCTAGGTCAAAATATGGGACCCATTTGTACATCAAAGCCTCCTCTGTCCTCTCCAGAGGGCAGAGAGCAGACACATCAGTTTGATCCAACACATACTTTCCTTGCAAGTAATCAGTATTCATTGTTGTTGTGCACACTGACAGGCGATGAGATAAGGCAGGGACAGGGGAACCTCTCGCCCTGTCAGAGCCCTGAGCATCTGTACAGAAACAGTATAGAAATCACAGAACATTGGAGTTAAAAGGAACTTAGGATCTAAAAAGAGAAACCAGACCTTTTAGTTAGAAAGGAGAAGGTGAGGCCCAAGAAGGTCAAGTTACCTGCCTTAACTAATCTAGAAATAAATGCAGGTTTTGAACTCAACATCTCACTTCTAAATCAATGTTTATTTTCCTATACCACCAATTAGGATTCATGTTTATTATCTTCCACAGTCTCTATCCACACTTGTTTTTTTGCCTTTATTTTATTTGAGGATAAATTGGGATTACTTACTATTGTTTCATTAAACACAAGCGTTTTGAGGTTTCTAATTAGATATGCTACATGGTTCTGGCACATGGATGAAGCAGAATACTAACAGAGCTGCAATAGGGATTCAAGTTTCTTGGAAACTCACTGAGGTTGAAAAAAATTAAAACTAAAACTGCCAGGTAGGAATGTGCTTGGGGTTTCAGTGAATCCAGAATATTAGGAAAGAGCTGGAGATTTTGGACCAAACTGCTCATTGCTTGGCTTGCTCAGCCTTGCTCAGGACTACAAGAATATTTGGTGGCAAACACTGGAAATAGGTTTAATTTACAAGTATCCCAGCAATAAACACTTCACTAGAACCATCTCAAACCCGTGCTTCTATTCTCAACAGATCCATTAATCAAGTAGAAAATATTTATTAAGCACCTACTCATGCCAGAAATTAGGGATACAATGATTTTTTAGAGGTTCCCTTTCCCCCTAGTAAGTCATATTCCATCATGGAACTCCAAGGGAGCTCTGGAACTTGAGAACAGTGTAGCTGGTATCTAGGTATGTCCTTGACTTGTGACAGGGAACTTAAATTCAGTTCACTGAAGTTCAAATATCAATACCCTTGTCTGATGCACTAAGTTAGGGGTGGAGGGAGAGTCAGAGATCATGGAGCCTGTAAGAAAAAGTCATTATGGGTGGAGAAGTTTGGCCCAGAGGTTCAGAAAGAACAACTTGGTTATGGTCTGAATGTTGGAGACAGTAGTATTCCTAGCTTTGGTGTAAAACTACACATGACACAAATAATTTTCCCTTACTCCCAAGATTGCTTAGTTCATTCTACCATGGATTATGTTGTTTACATGCCTTTTTTTTTTTTTTTGCTAAGTAGACTGTAAGCCTCAAAGGCAAGCCATGTCTTTTTAAAAATTGCAACTTTTGCAGTTATTTCTAACTTCAAAGGAAATGCATGTTTATTATCAGATACTTAGAAAAAATAAAGATAAGCAAAATGAAGAAATAACCAGTGACCACGGTGGTTGTTATGGTTTGGATCTTAAAAAGGTCCACATGCTAAAGGCTGGTGGTCAGCCTGTGACACTACTGGGAGGTGGTGGAACATTTAAGAGCTGGGGCCTAGTAGAAGGAAGTAAGGTCATTGGGGTCTTGCCCTTGAAGGAGATACAGAGACTCCCGTTCCTCCCAACTCTCTCTCTTTGCTTCCTGGTCACCATGAGGTGAATAGAACTCTACAGCATGCTCCTGCCATATGTATTATGCCAGCACAGACCCAAAGCAACAGGGCCAAATGACCGTGGACTTCTGAAACTGTGAATCAAAAAACCCCTTCCTTCCTTTTAAATTGTTTACTTCAGGTATTTGTCACAGTGGCAGAAAGCTGACTAAAACAGTGGTGCATAACCTTCTAATAACATATAGAGATCTAAATATATGTATATATGCATGTACATTCACATGCTCACATGCATATGTAGCAATATTATAAATGGATAATAAAATGAACCACAGATATACTGGTTTGTTATCTACCTAAAATAAAATGTATCTTTCTGAATCGCTAAATAGTCATCAATAACTTCATCTAAAAATTTAATTTCTTTTTTGATCCTGGGGCTCAAACTCAGGGTTTTAGACATGCTAAGCAAGTTGTACCATTGATTTATATCCCCAGCCCTTTTTATTTATTTTGTTTTTATAAAATTTTAACATATTCATGCGTACATGAATTATAATTTGTTCTATTTCAATCTCTAGTACTTTCAGTTTTCCTCCCTTCTCCTTCCTTTCTTCCTGTACTCTTCTGGTTTGCGTTCTATCAATTTGTTTTTAATTGGAAAACAGTATGGAGGTTCCTCAAAATACTAGGAATGGAACCACTCTTTAATTTTGTTTTGTAAAAGGGTCTTGTTAAGTTGCCCAGCTGGCAATGAACTTGCAATACTCCTGTCTCAGCCTTCAAGTAGCTGAGATAATAGTATTGTATAACTGCACCGAGATAATCACATCATTTTTAGTTTTTTTAATAGCAATCCATCTAGGAAATATTCCATAATTTAGTTAATTAAGTTTCCTACAATTGTACATTGTTACCCAATTTTCCCCATTATTTAATTAAAATGCAATAAATACTATTTCAACTAAATGTTTCCACATATCAAAGATTTCTCCCTCAGAAAAGATTTTTCCCACAGAAAAGATTTCTAGAATTTGGATAAGTCTAAAATATGATTTGATTTGACAAATATATACACCCCCACTCCTATCCCTTGATTCCCCTGTTGACTACTGATTTGCCTTCTATAGCTCTACCTTTTCTTTCTTTTAAAAAATATCTTTATTTTGTTTATTCATTTTTATGTGGTGCTGAGGATCGAACCCAGTGCCTCACATGTGCGAGGCCAGCGCTTTACTACTGAGCCACAACCCTAGCCCCAATATAGCTCTACCTTTTCTAGAATTTAAATAAATGGGATGATGTAGTATATTATGTACTTATTAATTTTAGTCCAGCTTCAGTTACTTAGCATAGTGCTTTAGAGATTCATCCATGCTGTGTATTTATCAGTGGTTTGTGTCTTTTTATCATCAAGTAGTATCATAGTGCATAAGTACATCACAATATGATAATTCCATTTACCATATTGATGAATATTTTTTCTTTCTCTTTTTGGCTATTAAGAATACCTATTTTAATAGAACACTTGCCAGTAAGAAATTCTTTCTATTTCCTTTATAAACATTAGTCTCCTAAAACTTTTGAACCCCTGCTGAAATAAAAGATGGAATTTATGTATAAAAAAATAAATAAAACTGCTGGGGCTGGGATTGTGGCTCAGTGGTAGAGCGCTCGCCTAACATGTGTGAGGCACTGGGTTCGATCCTCAGTACCACATAAAAAAATAGGTAAACAAAATAAGAGTATCGTGTCCATCTACAACTAAAAAAAAATTAAAGAATAGAACTGCTAAGAATGAGCATAAGTTGGGTCATATAGTAAATGCATGCTAAACTTTATAAGAAATACAAATTTATCTGTGTTCTAGTTGTTCCACATCCTTGTTAACCCTTCAGCATTCCTTCCTTCTCCTCTTTTCCTTGTTTTCTCCTCCTCCTCCTTCTCCTGAACTCTTATGTGTTTCTCCTCCCCCAATCCTTTTCTTCTCCCTCCTCTTTAGCAGTGCTGATAATTGAACCCAGGCTTCATTCATGCTAGGCAAGTACTCTACCACTGAGCTATACTCCCAGCTTTATTATTTCTTCTTAATGAGTTATAAGGTATTTTATGCTATAAATTTTCTTTTAACTACTGCTTTAGTAGAACACTACAATTTGTGATATGTTTTGTTTTATTTCCATTCACTTGAAATTTTTTTCTGAGTTTACTTGTTATTTCTTCTTTGGACCCTACTTACTTAGAATTGCATTGTTTAATTTTTAAGTGTTTGAAAATTTCCAGATATCTGTCACGAACTTATAAATAAATTACAGTTTATTTAGAGAACATAATTTATATAATTGGAATGTTGAAAACTTATTGAGACATCTTTGAGGACAAAATATAGTCTCTCTTGCACACTATTCTATGTATACTTGAAAAGAATGTGTATTCTGCTATTGTTGAGTGGAATGTTCTATCACTGTTAATCAAGCAAAATTGGTTCACAGTGTTTTTCAGGTCTTCTACTCCCTTATTGATTTTCTGTTCACTTGTTTTAGCAATTAATGAGAAAGCGTTATTAAAATATCTGAATAAAGTTATGATTTTATCTATTCGTTTCAGTTCTTTGTTTTTACTTCATATATTTAAAGAGGCTTTGTATTAACTTCTAGTCCTTATCTAATCTCCTTACCAACTGGTCTTACCATTTCAGGGTATAAGAGCTCAGGCACAGGCTTTGAGTTTCTTGACAAATAGTACTGCTAACATGAAACAATAATGTAGGCAGGGTCTGAATTTTGTGCCATTTGATTCCTTGTTTGAGGAACCCCTTCATTATTTTTAGAACCTCATATTTGGGTAGTCATCTGTGCCCTTGCCCATCTATCTGTTGCTTAGAAGCCAATAAAATCCTGCCATATTAAATTTATTTAAATTCTTCCTCTTTTTATCACTCTTCAAAAATGGCTAGTTCTATAGCATAAAGATGAGTGGCTACTATAGTACTATACTAAGATTAAAAAACCCTAGTCCTAATGTTCTGTCTGTTACAAGTCTTGGTTACATGTAACAAACTGAATCTATATTAACCAAGAAAAGAATTCACTGAAAATATACTGGGTAAGTCACAGAATAGAAGGGAAAGTTTGCTAGGTTCAAAAATGAAATAAACCAAGAGAGCGCACACATCAGGGCATACAATTAAGAACATGTCCCAGGATCAGCTGGTTGGGATATGGCCAGTGCCTTGACCATCACTGGGCTACAGCTCTGGGCCTCTTGCCTTTGAGGCACTGCCTCTGTCTTTGTGTCATTCTCTCACTATATTCAAAGTCCAAGAAAGAAGCCTGCAATTGTCCTGGCTTAGTCATGCTGGTGTCCCCTTGACCTGGGAGCTGAGGAAGAGAATCTTTTCCCTAACTCCAGATTCTATAATGAGATATGGGGCTTACCTTCCAAGCAGAAAGTATGTTTAAGTGTTAGACTAAACCAAGCCAGAAAAATTAATTAGGTCATGCGTGTTCCTCCCTCATGGCTTAATTACTCCTATGGATTTCGTCTCTTAATACTATCACCTTGAGTCTTAAGTTCCACATATGCATTTGGGAGTCCTTCCTTCCTCCCTCGATCCCTCCCTCCCTCCTTCCCTTCCTTCCATCCTTCCTTCCTGCTATGCAAGTGCTCTACCACTGAGCTACATCCCATCTCCTTTTAAAGTTTTATTTTCAGACAGGGTCTTGCTAAGTTACCCAGTCTTCTCTGGAACTTGAGATCCTTTGACCTCCGCCTCCCTAGTTGCTGGGTTTACAGGTATGTACCACCACACCAGGCTAAATAATTTGTTTTAATTGCTAAATTTGATATTTGATTTATATATTTTAGGAAATACTACTGCTATCCTGTTTTTATTAAAGATTTAATTCAGCAATATTGCCTTGGTTTCTTTATCTTTTCTTAATATAAATATTTTATTTTTAAAAATATTTTAGTCATTAAATTGATAGCAGTTGTAGTGTTTATTGAGAACTACAACTGACTCTACATTTCATGAGATGAAGATAATATATCTTCTCATTGGTTCTCTTCACTCACTTCACATTCCAACTTTTGAGATCTGTATTTTTATGCTCTTATGGCTGATAGCATTTGTACTTACATTCTTTTCTATAATTATTAGTAAGAACACTGTGTTTTAACTACCATTTGGATATTATTATTATTATTATTATTATTATTATTATTTTGCATTATTGAGGACTGAATCTAGAGTCTTGAACATGCTACCAAGTGCTGTACCACTGAGTTACATCTCCATCCCTTTTTATTTTATTTTGCAACAGGGTCTTTCTACATTTCACAGGACTGCCCTCAGACTTTTGATTCTCCAAACCTCAGCCTCATGAGTAGCTGGAATTATAGGCATGCACCATTATAGCCAGTTGGTTCCTAAAATTTAAAACTGGAATAGTATGTAGACTATAAGAATGTAAATGTTGCTAACTTGATACATAAGAGATCCAAGTAATCTGTTATGATAATGTCTTCTTCTTGTGCAGCCTTTTGTTTTATTTTAAGATAATGGTCTGTTTTTCTATAACAGTCAGTGACTGTTTTAGACTTTCTAGCACATATGGCCATTCTTTAATTCTGCTGTTGAAGCATGAAAACATCCAGAGAAAATACATGAATGAATGAGCATGGCTATGTTCCAATAAAACATTATTTATAAAAATAGGAGGTGGGAGCCATGGTTTGCACACATTGGGAGTAGGAAAGTCTAGGTAACTTTCCTTTCCTTCATTGTTCATCTTATTTTGTCCTTTGTAAAATATCTCAAAGAAACTACCAGATTTATAGAATTCTCTTGTTTGCTCTAATATATCCCTGCCATATCTATTTTAACTTTTGCTCTGATTGAAACTTGTAGCTTTTTTAGTGCATACTGTTTAGCTAATAAATAAATCTTATTTATTTATTATTTATCTAACACCTCTGTTTTGAGTAGTTATTATGTACTAAGCAATATTCTGGTTTGAAGGTAATCTGGGGGTTAGTTGTATTTTGTAAAAATAATATAATAATCTTTTGGCATACTTATTTTTATGCAAACATCAGCTATAACAAAGCTAGCATAATAACTGCATATAAAATATATACATATATAATAACAATGGCTAGCATTTGTTAGGTTTTTATTATGGTGTGCTAGGTGTTTTACATGGGTTATCACTTTATTGCCTCTCTAAAGTCCTAATAGGACTTTAGGAAAGACTTCGATATTTGGGAGAAGGACATTCACTTCTGTTTTTGAGGATAATGATGAAATCAATTAGTTTAATATAAAAAATAAATTTTATAATTCTTAGAAAATAACTATATGTTCTCTCAAAGAAAATGGATCATTAGCTTCAGAAACTACAAAGTTGGTCCAGGTATAAGATGATTGTGGTAGTCTGTGGTTTTAGTTTTATCCAGGTAGACTATAGAACTTGAAGGACATGGAGAGTTAAAAAAAAAATACTGCCAGCTGTGAACTATAAACACNTATATATATTGCTCTTAGACCCTTCAGCATAGTTTAACATGAACGTTTAAACTTGATCTTAGCTCTCTTATGCCATTTGAATCCCCAAACAGTAATGCCCTCTGACAATGTTGGGGGCAGCAGTAACATATTCTGTCTCTCCACGTCTCTCTAATATTACTCTCACATTCTTGCTTTCCAAATACTGTTGAACACTTTTGGAGTGCTAGCTATATTCTATACACAGTGGCAAGAACTTCAAGTATATTATCTCAAGATTCATGCCAACCCTTGAAGTAGGTTCCATATTACCTTCCCTTTATAGCTGAGGATTACAAAACTGGTAAGTGGTATTTCAGTTGTCTATGCCACAATAATGCTGCACAATCAACAATTTAGAAGAGTAACTGTATGTGTGTAGGGAGTACTGGGGTATTGAACTCACATCATTGGCATGTTAGGCAAGCATTCTACAATTGAGCTACATCCCCAGTCCTAAGGTCTTGCTAAGTTGCCCAGGCTGACCTTAAACTTGAAATTCTTCTTCCTCAGTCTCTTGAGTCACTGGGGATACAGGCATGTTCACCATGCTCAGTTAAGTGTAACATTTGTTTTGCACGAGAGTCTGTGGGGTCAGCTAACATAATCTTGACTTGGCCTATCTAAACTGGTCTCACTTTGTGGCCACTTTGGGATGGTTAGGTAGCTCTGTTGATTTCAAATGGGCTTGCTCACATATTTGGGGCTTGGCTGGTCACTGATTGAAATGACTAGGAGGTTTTCTGTGCTCCACTGCTCATCTTCCTGCATACTAGCCTGGGCATGTGTATCTCATAGTATGGCAGAGGGCAAAAGCAATAACCAGAACCATGCATGTGTCATGTCTAACATTCTACTGGAAAAAGCAAGCCATATGGCCAGGGTAAGAGGGCATGACAGTTACATGACAAAGGAATTTCATGAACAAAAACCAGGGCCATTAACTCAATATAATATTAGTGATGGGATTCATATCCCTGTTCATTTTTGTGCCTCTCATTAATGACATTGCTGTCTAATAAGTATCCAATTAAACTTTGCTTACCTTCCTCAAGAAGAAGATACATCCTGGACTGGAAGATTTTGAACTGAATGTCCTAGCCACCTCTTCTTGTAAGGATTCTTCCACACTAACAATTTCAGAAAGCAGTTAGTTTCCTTCTCTCTCTCTCTCTCTCTCTCTCTCTCTCTCTCTCTCGTACTTTAGTACTAGGGATTGAACCCAGAAGTACTTTATCAATGAGCTACATCTTCAGTCCTTTTTACTTTATTTTATTTTATTTTTAAATTTTGAGACAGAATATCTCTAAGTTGCTTAGGGCCTCACTAAGTTCCTGAGGCTGGTCTGGAACTTGCAATCCTCCTGTCTCAGCCTCCAGAGCTGCTAGGATTACCAGCTTGTGCCACTATGCCTGGCAGCAGAGTTTTTCATATCTCAAGATTATGATGACTTGTTGGATTCGAAGTAGAAAAATTTGCTTCATGCAGTAGTTATCAGGATTCCAGAGATAAAGACTCCTTTTTAATAATAAAACACTGGCAAAGTCTTACATGAAATTAGCTAATTAGTATCACACTAATTAAATATTTATTAGCAAAAAGTTATTCTAAATTCAGTCCATGTGTTTAGATTAATTTATATATATTTTTAAAACAACATCTACATACATTTTACAAATAAGGTACCTATATGGAAATGTTACTTATGAATTTTACAGATAGTGTAGTTTGTACATATGGGTTTTCTGATTCATTGCACTAAGATTTCTTTATTTGTTCTAATTAGTTATACATGACAGCAGAATGCATTTCAGTTCATTGTCACAAATGAAGCACGACTTTTCATTTCTCTGGTTATACATTATGTAGAGTCACACCATATGTGTAGTTATACATATACGTAGGGTAATGATGTCCATCTCATTCTACCATCTTTCCTACCCCCATGTCCTCTTCCCTCCCCTTTCCCACTTTGCCCAATCAAAGTTCCTCCATTCTTCCCATGCTCTCTTCATTATGGATCAGCACCCACTTATCAGAGAGAACATTTGGCCTTTGGTTTTGGGGGGTTGGCATACTTTGCTTAGCATGATATTCTCCAACTCCATCCATTTACCTGCAAATGCCATAATTTTATTCTCTTTTAAGGCTGAGTAATATTTCATTGTGTGTGTGTATAGGTATCTCACAGTTTCTTTATCCATTTATCTATTGAAGGGCATCTAGATTGGTTCCACAATTTAGCTATTGTGATTTGAACTGCTATAAACATTGATGTGGCTGCACCACTATAGTATGCTGATTTTTAAGTCCTTTGGGTCTAGACTGAGGAGTGGGATAGCTGGGTCAAATGGTGGTTCTATTCCAAGTTTTCTAAGGAATCTCCATACTGCTTTCCATAGTGGTTGCATCAATTTGCAGTGCCACCAGCAATGTATGAATGTACCTTTTTCTCCACATCCTCGCTAACACTTATTATTGCTTGTATTCTTGATAATTGCCATTCTGACAGGAGTGATATGGACTCTTAGAGTAGTTTTGATTTGCCATTCTGTAATTACTAGTGAGGTTGTAATATCTGAAGTTTTTTCATATATTTGTTTATCAATTGTATATCTTCTTCTGTGAAATGCCTGTTCATGTCCTTAGCCCATTTACTGGTTGGATTATTTATTCTTTTGATGTTTAGTCTTTTTTGCATTCTCTATATATCCTGAAAATTAGTGCTCTATCTGATGTGTGTGTAGTAAGGATGTTTTCCCACTCTCATTGCCCTAATTTTGAGGCTTCCCTGATAAGTAAATAAACACATACAAACCCATACTTATCCATCTTCTAGCCTTAGTGAGAGAAGATTTCTTATTACATAGTTTTGAAAATGCCTCATAGTAAACGTTGCAAAGTAAGCCTATGGGAGTTGTGAGAGCCTCTCAGGAGGTGCAGGGAGTAGCCATCTCCTTGCTCTCTACAAAGACTCTCCATTGCATGTAGGAGAAAGACCTCACTCTTAACCAGGTTTTCCAACATCTCCAAAATGGAGCTTAAATATTTTTTTTCAATTTTTTAACATTTCCCTTATAAACTACTTTCATCTAGCTAATATGTATTTTGTTCATTTCTTTTTGTTTTATATGAAATATACTCTGCCTTGATGCATTTGTGCTACTATAACAAAAACTCATAGACTGGATAATTTATAAACAAGAAAAATTAAGTTCTTATGGTTCTGGGGACTGGGAAATAAAAAAAAAATCAAGGCATTTACAGGTTGGGTGTCTGATGAAGATTCCAGGCTCTACTTCCAAAATGGCATCTCAAACACCACTGTCTTCCTCACATGGTGGGATGCCTACCCTATTGCCTTCTAGCCCTTTTTGTGAGGCTCTGATCTGTTCACAAATGTGGAGCTCTCATGCTTAATCACTTCAGAGATCTAACCTCTTAATACCGCCACAATGAGGATTAAGTTTCAGCATATATTTTGGAGAGGACACCATCAGTCATATGATAGCAGTCTCTCAATGTTGGGGACCTATCTTCCTAACTTGGTCTCCAGCTGATCTTCTTTCTTTCTTAATATTTAGTTTTTTAGTTGTAGTTGGACACAATATCTTTGTTTTATTTATTTTTTTAATTTGGTGCTGAGGATTGAACCCTGGGGTAGGTGAGCGTTCTACTGCTGACCCACAATCCCAGCCCTCCAGCTTATCTTCTATTTCTTAGTTCTATTTATCATGTACTTAACTGTATTTTTATATTCAATTCATAATGATAGCTCTAAGTAATTTTTAATTTTAAGAGAAATATATCTTAAAAAAACAAAATCTAATATTTAGTTTATTTTTAAAGCCATAATTTTGTGCTAGTATTCTTCCATATTTGAGATTCAAATTCTCATTTCATTACCCGGATTTGTTTTAAAGAAGTTTTATTTTTGTTCTGTGAATATTTTTTTTTAATTTTCATGTAATGTAGACCTAGACACATTTGAGGTCTTTTATTAATATTCTTATAAAGTATATAAACAAACTTTAAACAAAATTGTATGAAAAATGAAGTCAGGCATGGTGGTGCATGCACACAGTTGCAGCTACTCTAGAGGGTGAGGCAGGAGGATTGCAAGTTCAAGGCCAGCTTCTGGCAACTTAGTGGACTTTGTCTTAAAAAAAAAAAAAGGTTGGAAACGATGCTCAGTGGTACAATGCCCCTGAGTTCAATCCCAAATCATACACACACACACACACACACACACACACACACACACACATACACACAGGAAAAATGAAAATATGTTTTAAGAAGGAAGCAACTGATGAGATTCTTTCTTAAGAAATAGATATTGAAGTTCTTAGAACAGAAAAAACTGAATTCCGTGACTTCAGAATTTTTTTTTCTGACCATGGTGAGGAGGCAGCTTAGAGGACAGTCAAGCCAAGCATTGGCTCAACATTGAACCAGACTGCATTGAGCTCAGATGCAAAGCAGAGAGGCAAAACCTCGTTCATTAATGATTGTGGAGGGAGGGGCTGCTCAAAGGATGCATCAGAGCAAGACTGTGGAGTCTCTTGGAACATGGCTAAGGTTCATTATGTTACTTAAAGGAAATTTCTGGATTTGGGGTTTAAAGAAATGGATACCTCAGAGTAGTTTTGATTTGCATTTCTCTAATTGCTAGAGATGATGAATATTTTTTCGTATATTTGTTGACTGATTGTATATCCTCTTCTGAGATATCCTCTCACTCTAGTCAGAATGGCAGCTATTATGAAGACAAACAACAATAAGTGTTGGCGAGGATGTGGGGGAAAAGGTACATTCATACATTGCTGGTGGGACTGCAGATTGGTGCGGCCAAAATGAAAAGCAGTATTGAGGTTCCTTGGAAATCTGGAAATGGAAACACCTTTTGACCCAGCTATCCTTCTCCTCGGTCTATACTCAAAGGAATTTAAAACAGCATATTACACGGACACAGCCACATCAATGTTTATAGCATCATAACTCACAATAGCTAAACTGTGGAGCCAACCTAGATGCCCTTCGGTGGATGAATGGATAAAAAAATGTGGCATATATACACAATGAAATATTACTCAGCAATAAAAGAGAATAAAATCATGGCATTTGCAGGTAAATGGATGGCGTTGGAGAAGATAATGCTAAGTGAAGTTAGCCAATCCCCCCCGCAAAGAAAATGCCGAATGTTTTCTCTGATATAAGGAGGCTGACTCATAGTGGGAGAGGGAGGGGGAGCATGGGAGGAATACATGAACTCTAGATAGGGCAGAGGCATGGGAGGGAATGGGAGGAGCCAGAGGATTAGCAAGGATGGTGGAATGTGATAAACATCATTATCCAAAGTACATGTATGAAGACACAAATTGGTGCCAACATATTTTATATACAACCAGAGATATGAAACACTATGCTGTATAAGTGTAATAAGAATTGTAATGCATTCCATTGTCATTTACTTTTGAAAAAAACCAATCAATAAATAAATTAATTAATTAAAAAAGGAAATGGATATCTCAATTAATTCTCAGCTCCAATGTCTGTATTTCAAGCTTGAGACTGCCCTTCTTCCATGTCTTCTGTTGAGTGGAAGCATAACAGACCAGAAAATTCCCCTCTTGACTAGCAAGTGGGGACTGTCCTGAGAAATGCCCAATAAACATGTCATTTGGCTTTAAGTTTCCCAGTGGAATGACTATGGTAGGATCAAATGATTTTCAAGTCAACCAAAAGTACAGATGTCAATGGAGAAAGTGGGAAAAATCGATAAAATGTAGCACACAAACATCTAATTTATATCATCTCTCTGAGCAGCAAGTCCCCCAAAATCTTCAGTGTTCTACTTACAAGTATAGCCACCAATAACTACAGAAAAAGCTTATCTTACCCTCCTAAATCTAGTGTTACAGCTGCTGAAGAATCAGGGGGAAAAATGCTGACATTTTCATGTTTAATTAGTGAAATCGTTAAAAGTGGAGTGAAGCCATTCTAAATCACAGTGGATACTGGCTATCTGTTGTCATGGTATTCTAGAGCTTACTGTTATTCCTGTGGCCTAACAAAAATCAACAATATGTGATTGTATAAGACATTCATAAGTTGCAGCTCTAAATGATGGCTGATTTATTTCTGTGCAGTAGAGAACAAACAACAAAACTAGCTGGCAGTTAATTTTGCACATAATTCTGACTTTAAGCTTCACTACTAATGTGTCACCCTGCTTTGTTGGTTGCATTTTGGTCTTCTAGGCTTGTATAATGGTACTGTTAGGAAGAGAGACTAACAAAGATACTTTGCTTGTCTAAACTTTAGTTAGGCTCTTGAACATTCACCTAAATCTATCTGTGTACTTCTTTATAACATTTAGTCTTAGAAAAAAACCCTATTAAGTCAGCTTGGCAAGAACTCCACCCTGGATGTCTGATACCCCTTGGTGTCTGATTAGGTCTTGAATCCTTCATCGTTCTCCAGATGATGGCAGATCACCCTGGCCAGGCTTCAGCAAGGATCTTATTAGGTCATTTTAGTCAGAATCCCCCTTACACTGTTGTATCCTCTTAGTGACCTTCATACTCATTAGCTATAAATTCCCATTTGCCCATGCTGTGTTTGGAGTTGTGGTCAGTTTTTCCCATACTTCAGTGGCCCTATACTTTTTAATGATGTTCCTGAATAAAGTCTTCCTTGTAGTATTGAAAAAAATGTCATTGAAAGAATTTTTTCCTTTAACAAGACCCAAATTCTGGCTTCGTTTTTCAATTTTTTAAAAAATCAAATTTTAATAGAGTATGAAAAAATTACACAATAAAAGCTTTTCAGTCCCCTGGGAATTCATGCAAATTTTGTTCTCAATAAATGAGGCAACTCTTTTATGATTCTAATAAAATGACCACCAAAGATCTGGCCATATCTGTACAATCATCACTAAGTATCTGCAAGAGATTGATTCCAGGATTCCTTGCAGACACCAAATTCTGCTGATGCTCAAGTCCTACATATGAAACAGGATAGTGTTTGCATATAACCAACACATGTCCTCACATACACTTTATTCATTCGTGATTTTTATTGAGACACAAAATTTGTACATCTTTATGGGGGAACTTTATGGTAATTCAGTATGTGTATACATGTGTAATAATCAAATCAGGGTAATAAGCATTTCTATCTCTTCACCATTAATCATTTTTATATTCATAAAACGCTACACATTTCATATGGTTCTAGGAACTTTGAAATATGTCATAGATGGTTTTAACCAATAGTTACCCTCTGTGCTGAAGAACCAGAAATAATGGCCACCAGAGATCTGAGGAGTTCCGGAGAGGGGGACCTCAATGCAGGGTGAGTGGGTTTTTTTGACAAATGTTTGAGAAGTGAGTTTAAGGACATGTCAGAGGCACAGAGATTTATTTAGGAAAGCAAAGAATACACTTTAAAGGAGAATGTAAGCCAGCTTGAGAATGAGAGATACTTAGAGGGTTCTCAAAGCCTTAAAGGAAACCCAGTGAAGGATGGGCTTGGGAAGGAACAAGGAGATAACATCAGTTTGGTGAGCACAGATGGTTTATGGTGGTCTGGCAAATATCAGGATCCAGAATAGATAATGTTGGAAAGTATCTTAGATTATGGTTTTCTTAAAAGATTGTATCTTTCTTTGCTTATTATATTTATTACATGGACTAATTAACAGTGTACCAGGTAATTTTTATAAGTGAGTGAATTTATAGTGACTCTAAGACTTACAGATTTCCCAGAAATTTAGGAATAACAAACCTGGGAGAGAGAACTGGCTTGGAAAGAAAGGTATGTGGAACTTTAACATAAGGCTTTTAAGTTTTATTTCCTTGCTCTTCCTTTTGTCTCCTTTCTACCTATCTTCCTATTTATTCTATCCTACCTCAATACCTCCACCCTGTGTTTTTGTGCCCCTTATTACAAGCCCTGGGCTTATTTTGTTATTTATTTGTGAGTTGTATGTCTTTAGGAAAAAATGTTCAAGCTTTTTGAATTTCAGTTTTTTCACCTCTAAAGTGTGGATTAGAGTATCTATGCCACTAAATTTTACTGAGATGTTAACTGCTATTTTGCCTTATTTTTAGCACCACAGAAAGATGGGAACATTGAAACATAATCTTCCCTTTCCCTGACACACTTCTCCACTCCCTTTATCCAGGAACTGTGTTCTATACCTCCTAGTCTCTAAAAGAATTACGTTTCACTCTGTGTTAGACATTTCTCTCCTTGAAGACCACTACTGTGCAGAGCTTTGGAAGTCAGGATGTCTATGGAAAGGAAAGGAGAAATGAAGTGGTGGCTGATTTCTATCCATTTCAAGTGAGGCTGGGTCAAATTTTATTTGAATTAAAAAATGAAAGTGTGACAATGAGTGTATGTCTGTGTTGTGTAGGATACTCACAGCTGCTCCACTTTTTTATTGGCATTAGCATAAAGACTGAAATCAGGTATTGCATATAATATCACCTGTTGAGAGCCACAGCCTGGTCAGGATGGCGCCTCGCATTTTGCCGGAAGGAGTGGTTGAGAAGTAGCGCCAGCGAGCCATTAAGATGATGATAATTGAGTTGGGTTGTGTATAATTATTAAGATAATGACTGATTGCTGTAATTGGATGATGCTGAATTGGGGCAAGCTGTGTATTCAGTTGTGTATGTGGACCTCTGCTATCTGGCAGTGGAGCGGCTCCTGTACCTTGGGTGCCCGCTACTTTTGAGTTCTCCCGGGGTTCCCTTTGAGTTCCCGTTGAGTTCTTGTGGAGTTCCCATTGAGTTCCCAAGGAGTTCTGGAGAATTTGCGTGGGCGGTGTGCGGCATGGATTCTAAAAATAAAGTTCGTTCCTGCTTGAATCTTCAAGTGGCTGGTGATTTGTGCCCAGCCAGACTGCGGCAATCACCTAGGCAGTTGCCTGACACAGTCTGAGCTTTTTAATTGCTTATCTCTGTTCTCTGCCTGTTTATTTGTACTTTGCAGTCAGGAAATGGCAATCAGTTAATCCCTTTGAACCTGAGCATCTACTCTTTTCAGACCAGCTATCAACAAATGATTACCACTAGTGTGCATGAAGACTCTTCAAGGGGTTCAGGGGGCTGAGAAAGAGGGAATTAGTTTCTATGTCTTAAAACTTAATCATATTTCCCTAAAATCGGTCAGTTGGAGGTGGATGCCATTCAGATTCTCTTTTCTCAACTTTCCTTTTATAATCACCTTTTTACCATTCACAAAAGAAAGGAGTCCTTGCCAGCATTCCTGATCTTACCACACTGTAGGCTGAACAACTCCCTATGGGTGCAAGCAAAAGAACAGTTTGAAATATGAGAGTCTGCACAGCTTTCTTTTTAAAATTTGTTATACTGTGGAATGCATTTTGACATACCATACATAAATGGAGTATAACTTCTCATTTGTCTGGTTGTCATGATGTAGAGTTACACAGGTCAGGAAATCATGTATGCATATAGGGTAATAATCTCTGATTCATTCTACTATCATTCCTACATTCATGCCCTCTCCCTTCCTTTCGCTGTCCTCTGTCTAGTCCAAAATAACTCTATTCTCCCCCAACCCTTATTGTGAATTAGCATCCACAGATCAGAGAAAACATCTGGCCTTGGGTTCTTTGGGATTGGCTTATTTCTCTTAGCATAATATTCTTCAGTTCCATCCATTTACCAGCAAATGCCATAATTTCATTCTTCTTTAAGGCTGGGTTATGTTCCATTGTTTATATACACCACATTTTCTTTATCCATTCATCTGTTGAAGGACACCTAGGTTGGTTCCATAGTTCACCTATTGTGAATTGAGCTGCATAAATATTGATGTGGCTATGTCACTGTAGTATGTTGATTTTAAGTCCTTTGAGTATAAACCTAGGAGTGGGATGACTGCACAGCTTTATAAACCATGGGAAGTTTCTTGTTTTTGTGTCTTCCTTTTTATTATGTTAAGCAATTATCAAGTGTTAGCTCTAGGGGTGTGTGTGTGTGTGTGTGTGTGTGGCAAATCTATTTTTGTTTCAGGGAGGTATAATATGCATATAACAGATGATCACAATGTTTAATGTACAGATCAATTAATTTTAACAAATTTATATTTTTAGGTAACAACCAGTTACAGGACATTTCTATTATATCTAAAAGTCATATCAAAAGAACTTTATTGCTCTTTTGCAACCAAGTCTGTCTTCCAGTCCATGTCAACCACTGATCTGATTTCTGTCCTTATTTATTTCTTATTTTTTCCTGTGTCTTATGTCTGATATATCAATAAAATTTGACTCTCTAACAAAAGATTTTAACTCATTTAGGGTGATGTGCATTCAAATATACTGTAGAGAGGGTGGGAATAATAATGATCTTCCCATCGTTTTTTAGGTACAATTATTTGAACACCTCTGGAAACTATCCACAGGAAAATATCAACCTAAATTTAATGTTCCTGCTGCCTTTTTTTTTTTCTTGGTCCCAGGAGTAAACCCAAGGGCCCTCTACCACTGAGCTACAAACTTAGCCCTTTTTTATTTTGTGCTTTGAGACAGGCTTGCTAAGTTGGCTTTGTGCTTGTGATGTTCCTGCCTCAACCTCTAGAGTAGCTGGAATTTCAGACATGCACCATAGCTTTAGACTTGACCTTGGTACCTTTTGAGGGCCCATTTAAATTTCATGGATCATCATGATAATTATTCCCCTTTCATAGACCATCAGCCCCATTTCCCCTCTATCACTTTGATGTGCCAATCAACTCTGAATTGGGACTAAGGTTAAATCTAATTCCTCCTCTTCTTTGTGCCTAGGTCAAATTGGCTGCATGCAACAGGAGAAAGTTACAACTGGATGAATGGCATCACTTTAACTTCATGACAATAAACTCAAGTGTTCCCCAAGGCTTCTTGACAAATAGCCTACATTTCTCCAGCCTTTTCAAAGTCCCACTTTCCTCGTTAACTATTGCTTGCTTTCTATCTTTCCTCAAACCTGTTAAACTCCATTTTAGATCCTATTCTCATAAAAATACCCCTACAAAATACACACACACACACACACACACAAATTATCACAAGAGAATTTTCAAATTCTTAACATTCTGCAGTCAATCTGTCTATGGGTGTTATATATCTGCCTATTTTACTTCTGCTCTGTCACTGTGGTTAAACTCTTCAGGCATAGGTGAAGAACCAAAGTTTCCATTTGTGTGATATACCCCATTTCTAAAGATCATTCTCACTTATAAACAAAATACTATTATCCAAATATAAACAAACCACATTTCTGCAATAAAACAAAACAAAGCAAAACAAAACAACAACAACAACAAAAACTTCTCTCAATCCCTTGTCTTGTACTGGGTGCTATTCCATTTCTCTGCTCCCTTTTACAACACTCCTTAGAGAGTTGACTTAATCATCGTTGTCAGTTTCTTTTATCCCATTCTCTCTCAGATTTATTCCACTGACTCTTTCCTTGCTTAAGGAAGAAAATTAATATTTCTCCTTACCCATTCTTGGCTGAGAATTGAGGCCTCTGTCACAAAGGACAGAGGAACAAGAGAAAATCAAACATATTTATTCAATACAAGGTTCTGTGACACGAGAACCTTCAGAATGAAGACCCAAAGAAACAGGAAAATATGTCTACTTTTGTGGGCAGTCATGAGGAAGTAAGAGTTGAGAACAGAAAGTTATTATTTATTGGTAATAAACTTCATGGTAGGGGAACTTAGTAAGGTCTGTTTGTTTAGATTCCACTCAGTGTCTGTGTCATCAAGGACAAGGACACTCCTTTTCTCTGGACACCTCTGGAATGAAAGCGTTATGACCTTTAGAGGAAGGACAGAGAATTCTGTTGTGGCCTACTTCAGGGGAGAAGTGTAAGGGAAAGGTGAGAGAGAACCTCCTACTTCTCTTGTTTCTTCAAAGGCCCAGGTGGCACATTTTGCGGGTAGCAGGTCCTGAAACTATTGCCTGCATCATTTTCTAAAATGTCTCTTGTCAATGTCACAAGAGACTCCCATTTCTAGTCACTGTCTCACTTGGACTTAAATGCCATGTGACACCGCTGAGCATCATCACTTTCCTGAGAATGACTTATTCCCTTCTCTTCTGGAATACAACTCTCTCATTTTTTCCATTCACCTTACTGTCCACACTTCCTTTTCTCGTTCTTATTTTTCTAGATACCTTAACATTGAGTCTCTAGTTTTTCCTTTGTACTCTACTTGATCTCATCTAGAAAAATCCCCAAATCTATAATTCTACTCTGAGTTTTTTTTCTGGAATTCTAGAGTCAAATTGCATTTTGATTGTTCCTCTTGAATGTCTAATAGACGTCTCAAACAAATATCCAAAAGAGAATTGATCTCTTCCTTAAAACCTGCTTCACTTATAATCTACATCTCTTTTAGTGGTAATTCTGTGATATCAAGGACTTTTACCTATTTCAAGAATTCTTATAGTCCCAGGAATGAGGTTCTGGTCTGAAGTACGTGCTTAATACATACTTGATGAACATCTGAATGTAAAGACGATAGTGCCTCATTGAATCCAGGTAAACTCCCACAGCAAGATTCTACTTCCATCCTTGCTTCTTTTTTCCCTTTTTTCCTTCCTCCCTCTCTTCCTCCTTCCCCTTTTTTGTGTCTTATATTTATAATTTATAAGTGATAATATTAACAACTTAAATAGAATCAGACTTTTTCTGTGATAATGTCTGACTTATTGATTTAATTTGATAAGGTCTGGCTTTGTCAAGTCGGTTATGACAGATATTTTCAACTTGCTGAATAAGTGAAATCTTCAAATGTATTTAAAACACAAAAGGGGATAAAAGCATCTCATTTACAAAGTATAGAAAATGTGATTTTTAAATCAACATTATTTTGATTTCAAATCTTTTTGCATATATTGGGTTAAACTCATTTCCTCAAACAAAGTGAAAGAAGTATATCAATCATTTGACTACTTTGGGTAAAGCTTTTTTTTTTTACTTACCAGATTTGAGAAAGTAGATGACTCTGTCAGATTACAAATCTTTTTGCAACCCAGAGGGTTTCCAATTTCTTGCTTTTAGCTAAAGAAACCAGTTGATAGATTATTAAAAATTACTTGAGGAAAGATCCTCATGTGATTTTTGTTATGTAAAGCACTGAGAAAACAGTGCATTTATAATTATGAAAGACATAGGTGTAAAGTCAATTCTGGGCTTTATCTCATCAAAATAATACTTATTATTTGGTGAACTAATTGAGAAGGGTCCCAATCTATTTTATTAAAAGATGTATACTCAATAAAATTTTACTTTTATATTCAATAATTTATTATCAAATTCTGCAACATATAGGTTGTTCATAATCACTGTGTACTGCTAATGATTGTAATGGCTACATCAATCTAAGAGAAACTATAAACAAGAGAAAATTATGTATACAGGGAATTAAAACAAATACACATCTCAAATAACACACATATTCTCGAAGCAAAGAAGTATAATAGGGTGATCAAAAAAGCATAAAGATACATTTCATTTGGAAAAATCCTGTGGAAGACATACTTTTTGATGACACACAAAAAGCAACCATAGAGTGTATGTTAAAGAAATGCTCTCTGTGTCTTTTCAAATGGATATCAAATTGCTGGGGTGTTTATATTTCATTGGGAAATTTATAAAAAGATGTAATGGGGATTTTAAACAATTTTGTTTGAAAATATTATTTAAATATATTAGAATTATCACCCTTTGTAATTAAGTTCATGATAAAAAAATTTAGATGACAATTAAAAAATGCATAAATGAGTACTTAGCTTACAATCTTTGGGTGAGTAAGCAAAACCAGAGTTTGAAGATCACTGTGATAACATGCAAGACGCAGTTTGGGTAAGGCCCGTGTTCCAGGTACAGAAGGTAGTAAGTAGCCATTGAGGAGAAATGGGAAGCAGCAAAGAAAAGCTCATACATGATAAAAAGTATACAGTCTATGTAGTACTGCAAAGCTACCATAGAGGGGCGCTGGAAGACCGAGGGACAGAGAGGCCTTTGGAGGGCCCAACCGGGATGGAAGTGCCTCAGGATCAAGCTCAGGGAAAAACAAAATGGCGACTCTTCCTGCGAGTGGTGTGATTCCTCAAAGGTCTGACCAGATTTGCGACAGCAAGTTGGCCTAGGGCAACAGGTTTCCAGCCAGGTGGTAGGCAGAAGTTCCAGCCAAGCCCAGCTGGTGAGTTGGAGTCAGTGCTGGTGACAAGGAGCCGTGATGATTTCGCTTGGTCGACCGCTCCTACAGTTCACCTCAATCTATATTTCTCTTTTATTTTCTTTTGTTTCTAAATGTATGGAGTCTCAGCACAATCTGGCTATTTCCCTGCCATCTTAGCGTGACTTCAGGATATAGTATGTACCAGATTAATAAACAAATAAAAGATAATAGGAATTGACCAAATTATGTTGTGTACATGTACTAATATGCCCAATGAATGCCACTTATGTATAATTATAAAGTATCATTAAAATTTAAAAAGATAATAGGAGTTCAATTTTGATAGGGTAATCAAGGAAATTTTCATAAAAGACATCTGAAGTCTCCTTGGTTTGTTGAATTTCAAGATGTGAGTTTAAAATGAAATACTGAACTATTGGTGAGGAATTTGGTATGACCCAGCTTTCTAGGAAATTTACCCTAATAAAGATATCAGGAAAGGTGTTACTTGCTTTAGTCTTATTGCCCATTGTGCAAATGTGGTTAAAAAAAAAATGCCTGCATTAGAAGCATACTTAGTTCTATTTCCACAGAGTGGTAGAAACTTTCTGGAATTTGATCCATGAGTAAGTTGAAGTTAGTATGGGTAGTTCTATCCAGTATACTGTACATGGTGATTTAATATGTCAGTAATCACAGAATTAATGCATTCTTAAGTGTTTCTTATAGTACTTTTATATAGGAGCATTTCTTAGGCAAAATGTTGATTCAGGTCTTTATTGTCATCCTGGGGTTAGGGGAAAAACAAACCACTGTGAACCAAGAATCTGCAACTGAAGATTCTAGATCTGGCAGTGCCACTTAGTAGCTGAATAATAATGAAAACAAAAATAACTTCCAAGCCTTAGTTCACCACCTATGGATATATAATAATAACTTCCACACCTATTTATAAAAGCATAGGAAGAATTAAATCTTTTAATATATGCAATTTTTTCCAAGGAATAAAAAAAAAACTTAAAATGAGGAGGATCACAATCTAAATTTTTTTGTTTTCTCTGGAGTTTACAATTAAGTAATCTGAAAAACACAACTATTCAAATGTGTTAGGTGGTACAGGTAAAGTCCAGAGGAGCCAGGACTATTTTGCATTATATTTACAGTGCTTAGAACAGTGCCTGTTATATAGAAGGTATTATTATATATTTGTAAAATGAAGGAATGAATGATGACTGAAAATAGTCAAGGGCCTTTCTTTTGTTGGTTGGCCTGACTGCCAAAGCTCTGTATCTAGGTAATTGACTGAGTAGAATCTGCAAACACTTTATTTGGTTAAGGATTTCCTGCTTCTGTCTGCCTTACTGCCTGTTTTGCTTGAGGACCAAATATGTGCTAGGACTGTGAGGTACTTTACCTAATTCTCAAAACCCTGAAAAAGTGTGTATCACTATTTTAAACCTTTGAAACCAATGCACAGAGAGACCACCTTGCTAAAAATCATATAGCTAGTCTATCAGTTCATATAGACTAGAAGTTGTAGTAATAAACAACATCCAGTCTTAGTGATTTAAAACATAGAGGTTTATTTCTTACTTCTGTTACTTATAGTGAGCCAGCAGGAGGGCCCTGGCTGTTGTACTTAGGTCCAGGTTTCAGAGCAACAGCCATCACAAATACTGCTGTACCAGAGGAAAAGACATCTCTGAAGAGTCATTCCAGCACTAAATGCTTGATTTAGAAGTGATGCTCTTCTCATAATACCTTGACCAGCATTTGTCATATGACTCCACCTAACCATGGGTGGGCCAGAAGTATAGCTCTATCATATGTCTGGAGAATTGAACCTGATGTTTTGGAGCTGTGCAAATGACTACAGAGCTAGTTAGTGGAAGACTTGGGTTCTGAATCTAAAACATTTGACTTCAAAGCCAGGATTATTACACAAAACTGCATTGCTTTACTCAACTTGCCTAGGGATCTGATAGTGAGGAATATCCGTATAATTTGACTTTCTGTTATTTTTTAGTGAGGATTGCCTTCTTGAGAATTGTCTTTACCCTTAATCTAAGAATAAGTCTTCCGACTCAGTTGTCACTCATAGAAGCATAATCCATTTGGCCTGTATCTGATAAGGGTCGAAAATCATATCAGTAGAGTATGGCACTGGTCTCTGTCTCTGCTATATTCTGTCTGCTATATCTATAGCAGAAATTGCATTGTTAATATCACTGGCTGCTGTCCCAATCCCAGAGTAACTAAAGTGACTTCTAATTCCAGAGCTGCTGGAGTGACCTAGCAATTGGCTAGGTATACCTTGAACTACAGAAGCTATGTTCTGGGAAGAGCCACTAGGTTAACATCTGAATAGCATTTAATATTTTACAAAGCTTTTTCTTTAATTTCCCTGCTGTGTAGACATGATTACTATGATTTCCTTAATGAGAAAACTAAGGTTTGTAGGATCAATTGCCCTAAGTCTCACAATTAATAAGTAACAGATAAATAATAAATAATTATTAATAAATAATAAGTAACAGATAAAAAATAAATTTATTAATAAATAACAGATAAAGAAATAACATAAATCTGCCACAAACCATGATGCTCTTTTCCTTGGTCTACATAATTGGCTAGGGAGGCCCATAAGATGTGAAAAAAAGAACACACAAGAGCTGATAGTGGGTGCTTAAGAGAAAACAGTAAAGGATTCATATCCTTTAAGACCAGGTTTGAAACCCAGTTCTGCAATTTATTGGTTAATAGTCCTAAAACAACCTCTTATCTTTGTTTTTCTGTTTGGCAAATATAGGTAGGGCTGGCAGTCGTCTAGTATATACTGATATATACTGCTTATAAAAATATTGAAATATTTCTGTATTATTTGTTAAACAGCCATTCCAATTGAACTCCTCCTTTGAGATTCCCTCCTATCTCCTCATGTTATTAGTTTCTGCCTGGAGAGTGATCTTTCTTTTCTTCTATGACAAAAAACACCTGCTTGTCATTTGGATATCTGCTCAAGGTTTATTCTTTCATTCACGACTTTTCTAATCTTCTTTACTGGATTAACTCCTAGCATAAGCTCTCCGTGGTCCATAACTGTCTTCTTTAAAGCATATGCCACAATTGTGGTTCCCAGTTAGTTTATATAATTATCCATTTAATCTGTCTACTCTGTTGTATTTTATGCTATAGGAGAGCAGTGGCCATATCTGTTAACCACTGTAAATACAATGAGTGGTACACAGTAGATGTTCACTAAATATTTACATTATGAATATGTAAATGTATACATGAAAAGACATGTTTATTCAGTAATTGCAAGCATAAATTTCAGGGCTCAGGTTATATCAGTTCAAGTCCCTGTAGGAAATAAATGATATCCCCAAAAGGAGCAGTTAAAGATAATTTAGAGACTATTTTTGTAGCTGCCATTACCTTTATAACTCTCAAACTTTAGTGACTCTTTTGTATTAAACTAAAACTTTCCAACCTATCTTATAGCATTATCTGTCTTAGCAATTCTTTAAGAGTTGGAAATTGATATAACTAGGTTTAAGGGAAAGTAACAAGGGATTGTGAAGTACCCTGGCACTAGCAACAATGGGGAGAAGTTGGTACCCTAAAACTGAATGGCAAATGAATGGAGCAGTTTCATCCCAAATAGGATAGCTGTTGTGCTAGAAGAGAGGTGTTTCCCTTGTGGAGGAACCCAGCCAACCTAAAGAAGTACTTCAGTGTCCAGCTATGCCAGAGTTATAAGAACAAGAAAGACATCATTATCACCAACATTCTCTTTCCAGCCTTGACATCTGTCCAATACCTGCCTTTGGATAAATTCAACTGAAAACAAGAGGGTAGGAAACTGAATGATGTAGTTTATAAAAGCTGGCCTTCAGAGGGCCCAGAGCTGGGTGGGAAATGTAGAAAATAGATCTGGCAGGACAGATTAAAAATATCCAGCCATTTGTCATTAGGACAGTTCTCAATTCTAAGAGAATTGCAGATAATACTACTGGATCACCTGGAAAGTTTTACTTTAATAGAAAGTAGTCACTGAAATTTGAGAGTTATATGTGGAGTAATAAAAAGTGCATGGGATTTTAAGTTAATGTGAGGGCCTAGCGCTATGGTAAAGCCTCATCCTGGGAGATTTTTATGTAATTAGAAAAGCAGAGCCACTAGGGATGGAGCAGAGACTAATAAGCCATAGCATAATAAAAACATTTAATCATGTATTAAAATCTCCAGGAAAGAATGCTTAGAAGCTCTGGCAGATCTTCTATGTAACTGGATTATTACTCACCATTGTACCTTCCCCACCCTACATCCCACCCATATCCCTGGAACTTTAAGGAAACTTCCAGTCATAAAAGCTAGTGCATTGTAGATCATGAGGGTCGTGTACCTCAGTGAACTACTGAGTCACTCAGCTACGTGCAGTTAAACCACAAGCTATCCAAGCCAATAAAAGCAGGAGCAGTTTACAACTCTTTAGTGGGTGGTTAGTTCTACATAAGACAGTAATGACATCATATGACCCAGCTCAGATGCATTGTGTGAAAGTGACAACTTTCCCCCTTCTTAATAAAACCCCTGTTTGGTCACTGGGTGCCAGATAGTTCACATGTAAATACTGAAGGACAGATTAAAGACCACATTGTGCTTTTCTTTGCCTCAAAGGGCATTATTTTCCATACAGATAAGATCTGGAGGAAAGGATAAAGCACAATGGACTTGTATTTTAACTATTAAACACTCACCCTATCCTACAGAATGCCTGGGCATTTTACTTTTTCTAAGGCTTCTGCCTTAGAAAAAGTAAAATCAAGTGGCTAAGAATTTATCCCAAGGGGATTGAATGGTGTCCTGGGATCTCATTGGAAAAGGGTTGAGAGGAGGGATTAGAGGGCCCAGAGAGCACACTGAAATGTGTATGGCTGGAGTCCACTGTGTGCAGCTGCTGTGGGGGCCTGGCCAGTCAGAACGATATCATTCTTGCTCTTAAATAGCCTGAGACTTACTGGCAGAGGGGCAGTACCACCAGAGGAGGTAGTGGAAGTTCATATATTTACTTGTTGATATCTTTTACGTCTCTTTTAATCTAAATCTGCCCTCCTGCACCGAAGATGAGAGATTAAATAGTTGTGAAGAAGGAGAAGCTTCTCTACTTTGCTTCCCATATATAAAAATAGGCTGATAGGGTTGCAGGAGAATGAAGTAAAATCAATCTATTTTTTTCCATTTCCTGGGCTCCTAGCCCACCCTATTGGCTTAGGCATGACCTGTTTCTGTAAGTCACTTTCTTATGTAAGTAAAAAAGAGTTGCCAGAAAGTGGTTGGCGAATTTCCTTGTGCTCACCAGAAATAGAGTATATATCACTACTGAAGGAAATCACTATGAATAGTTCTCAGCAAAACTCTTCCATTGTAACAGGGACCTGGTCTCAATGAGGAAATTGTCACTTGAAGATATGTCTTTGTGTCCTTTTTTTGGTGCAGGAAGGGAAAATAACAACATGGGATTGTTTACATTGCAGGGAGGAACTCTTCGAGGTCACACAGGCCTGTGGTTTCCAATACTTTGTCTTTCCTGATCACAGTCTGGATTAAATATGGAGACACTTTACTAATCAGTCACTATAATTATAGAACTACATTCCTAGAAAAAAACCTTGAGACTAGCCAAGCAATTTTTTTCATACTGTGTTCCACAGGGTTCTATCCATGAAGGCAACTTTTAAGTATCTTGAAAATATCTGGTTTGAATTCCATTTAGAAAATGTGGTCAGTTCTAAATGGTTTAATAAGAGCCAGTTTTCTTCTACAGTCTCTCTCTTGGAATCCAATTTTCAGTAGACTTTACCAACACTAAATAAATTTGCTTCATCACTTCCAAGGAATCACTGAAATGATTCCTACACTGCCATGGAAAACAAATAAATCTGTGATAAGATGTTTCCTTTTTGTGGACCTTATAATATAACTTTTTGGAAGTCCATTCTCTTTGGTGGTTCCTGAAGTCAGGAAAGACCCATTATGGAGTTAAAAGAATGTCTACAAAGAGTAATCAGGGTTTTATTTGTGGTGTGTGTGTGTGTGGTAAAAATCATTTACTCATTAATTAAAAACAAAATAACTTTATATATCTTATGTGGCTATATTTTTCTGTATAAATATATGTATTTTTAATTGTTTTGAAGGGTACTTAAAAGGCACATAATCCAGTATCAAAAACCCCAAAGGAAGCAGAGGGGACCAAGTGGGCAAAGAGGACTTTGTTATCTATAGTGTTCTAATTTCCTTTAAAGGAAATTTTTATATTTGTATGTGATATTATTATTAGCTGAAAATAATGAATTAAGGACGTTAAATCATATGTGAAATAGAGTTTTGAAGGAAGAAAACAAATTGAGATGGTTGGCGTAAGAGAGCTTTCCCATTTCCTGCCATAGTTCCCTTTATGCTTTCCCTTTACTTCTGGAATAATCACTGATTTATCTATCACAAGGTGAAAACATTCCACTCTTCATCACAAACATAGTTATTTACCCCGACTTGGCAAGAGTTGTAAATGGAAAGGTAAAGAGAGTAATCACTGTGGCATGTGCATTGTGCTCAGTCATGTTATCACACAGGCCTGGAGTCAAATCTTGCCTATTTCATTGGCTACTTAGGAACTGTCAGCAGATAATAAGCTTTTGGCATTTTACTTCCTCAGTATATCCATACACACACAGAGATACATATGTGTACATTCATGTATGTAAACATGCTTTTGGTCCCGGAGGATTGAATACTCAGGGCTTCTGACATGCTAAGCATTGCACTGTACTACTGAGTTACACCTTAGCCCCATATAATTTAATAGACTTTGTAAATCTTATATTGAAGATTAAGAAGTATATGAAAATGTGTTGCACATTACCTAGCATATAGGTAGGTTTATAAAATATAGATCCCTTACTTTTAGATTTCTTGTTCTGTGGTACCCCCAGAAACTGTAGTAGGAATGGTGTGTGTGTGTGTGTGTGTGTGTGTGTATGTGTGTGTATGTATGGAGGGGGGGCGGTGGGAAAAGAACAGATGTACACAAGAGAAATAAGTAATACTAATAAGATAGTAGATCCAATTTATCAAATAGTCACTGTGAGTTAAGTAGTATACTAAGTGCTTTGTAGGATCGACTATATTATCCTAATTTTATAAATAAGGGGATTATAGTTCACTGATGTTATACTTTTTGTCCAAGTTAATACATGTACCTCAATAACAGAATTGAGATTTGATTTTGGGTGTGCCTAACTCCAAAGCCCATGTTTTTAAACCACTGCTTGGAGGTTGAGAATGGGGGCCAGAACATTTTACAGGGAAATTTTATTATTCTGTTCTCCTATCTATTCATTCATTCACCTATTCATCCTTCCTTCTACTTTTCTTTTGCTTGTGGTACTGGGGATTGATCCCAAGGGCTCTCAACCACTGGACTACATTCCCTGACTTTTTTTTTTTTAAATTTTGAGACAAGGTCTTGCTAAATTGCCTGTGCTGGCCTTGAACTTGCAATCCCCCTGACTCAGCCTCCCAAGTCATTGGGATTTTGGATTTTGGGTGTGTACCACCATGGCTGGCCTGCCTTCCATAAATTTCAGAAAATATTTAAAATGATTTTTGAAAAGTATAATATGAGCCACATCTTGAAAGGTATGTGTGTAAGAATCAGGTACATAGGGCTGGGATGGGCTTTCTTGTTAGAGCTAAACCATGAGGAGTAGTGTGAAAGGATCCCTCAACAAAATAGCCTTGTGTGGCCAGAAACTGGCATGAAAACCAAGGCCAGATATATAGATTTAGATGGATGCAGTATTTTGTGTGCAGTATTACAAAACTGAGCATTTAATTTTTAGGCACAAGGAGTTAGTAAGGATAATGAGTGTCACAAGAAAACTAGTTTCATTTACATATTACTCTACTGTTGTTGTAGCCTTCAAAAGGAGTCATTCTTCATGACAATTCTCATTCATCATTATTTTGTTAATAACATTTAGGAGTTTTTAGAAATGTAATCAAGTCTCTAAGGCTGAATTTTTAACTCTGTAGCAGGCAGTTGGGGGAGTGTTCCTCATCTTGAAAAACCATTGCCAAGGAAGAATTTTTAAAAATGCACATGTGAGGTTTGGCTGTAATATTTTTCATCATCAAAAATAGGATTGCCCGATTAGCAAATTAAAATATGGGATGCCCAAATAAACTTGAAATTCAGATAAGTAAGTTCTTTAAGTACACAATATTTGGGATATACTAAAAATTATTTGTTGCTTATCTGAAACTCAGATTTATCTGAAATTCAAAAAACAGAATTTTTTTTTCATCTGAGTTGACTATCTGATATACTATTCCAGATTTATTAATTTATAGTCACTCCTATAACCCCTTTCCCAGAGTGCTAAGGTCCTATAGGACTCAGTGTCAGAAGAAACGTGTACTATGTACAGTGCCACTGCCACTTCCCACACATAGTGACCTGAAAGAGGTTGACCCCAAGGCCAATGAGAAACAAAAGAGGAAAATCAAGGCATGGTCCCTGTGAAGTCTTTTCTTTCAGGTCTGACCTTGGATGTTTTGCATCCTCCCAGTGGCCTGGCTTGAGGTTTAGTGTTGAAATTCTTTTAAGTGATTGTGTTGGTTTCCTTTTCATAAACCTTATCTCTTCCTTGGAGTGTGTTTTAGTTTGTCTGGATGGAGTTGAGTATTCCCTGGGCTCCCTGAGTTCTTACGTCAGACTTGATTTCTATGGGATTTCTTGCTTTGCTTATTTGCTTTAGGAAGAGACTCACTGATAAAAGAGGGTAGCCATCTGGGGGACAGAAGATCTTCTGGGGCAGCTACCCACTTAGGACTCTGTCTCCTCCTCAGGCTACAGGGAGTTTATTTGTGATTAAGGACTGTTTAACTGAGAAAAACCTTAATGTGGTGCCTGGAGAACATGAAAAGGTGCCCTTGACATTCATTCAGTGTATTTTACTTTTTCTGTTATTCATTGTACTCTTCCCTGAAATGTATCATTTGATGAAAGGATTTAGCAGCTTAAAATGAATAATAAAACCAATTCTTTATTGTACCCCTGACCTGTTACAAATAAGAAATCTGAAGCCCAAAGGTAAAGTGACTTGCCAAAGATAATATAGCAGGTTGGGAAATAATGGTGGTTCTTCATACTCTCAGATAGGCTTTTAATTCAGGACTATAAAAGACAAGGTACTAATTCCCTAAAATCATAATATGATGAGTCTGTCAGTCAGACTGTGTACTTTTCAGGGACTAGGGACTTGGCTTTCCAGTAGACGTGCCCTCCCTGCCTGATTAAGGAGTGTTGGAGCTTCTTGCGATTGCTGCTGCTTGTGGTAGGAATGTGTTGTTTCAGTCAGCTTTTTCGTTGTTGCAACGTAAAGACCTGACAAGAATCATTAGAGGAGGAAGAGTTTATTGTGAGGCTCATAGTTTCAGAGGTCTCAGTCCATAGATAGCTGACTCAATTCCTCAAGGCCTGAGATGAGGCAGAACATCATGATGGAAGTGTGTGGTGCCAGATAGCAGCTCATATAGTCAGGAAGGAGGGGGGGGGGGAGAGAGCGCTCTCCTCACCACAGCAAAATATAAACCCCAAAGACACATCTTCAGTGACCTGCCTCCTCCAGCCACCCCACCTGCCTACAGTTACCAGGCAGTTAATCCCTCTCAGGGGATTAATGTACTGATTGGGAAAACACTCATAACTCAATCATTTCACCTCTAAATTTTCTTGTATTGTCTCTGACATGAGCTTTTGGGGTACACTTCACATCTAAACTATAACATGTGTTAAGGCTTAAAATGTAAACACTTGAGAGAGGCTCACCAATTATTCTATTTCCCCCTAATAGAGAGATGCAACTATGAGTTTGTTGCCTGAGAAAAATAATTCACAGGGGAGAACATAGGGCAATCTGGGAATCTACAATTGGAAGAAGAGATGGGTTGCTTTTAGAGTAGAAACAGATTCCACAGTAGGAGAATGTTACCGTGGCTCACATACTTGGTTTTTCTTTTGCTGGTCCTTTTGAAACTTACTCCCCTCTGGATATAAGAAAGATATAGAATTCCTTTTTTGCTTTCTTCCAGAGATGTAAGACTAGGTACAGTTATACTTCATAAATTGTGTCACATACTTTTCTTGTCTATCTCCCTTTCCCTGAGACATTCTCAGCCATTCTTTATTAGATTGTTCCTCTAACACTCTAGGCAACAATAAGGAATCACTAATTCCTGGAATTATAGCTCCAAATATCTTTTATGCCCCTCTGATATGTAGAAAAATACCCCATACTTCATAGGACTGCTATGAGGCTTAAATGAGAAGTGTATATAAAGAGATATATAAAGAACTTTTGTTTGATGCCTGGCAGGTAGTAAGCATTCAGTTGGTGCCACTTGTGTTGTTCTTAATACCTTTATCATTATTTTCCCATAAGCATTAATTTAAGTATTTTCCACCATGATCTGGAGGTTGATTTGTTATTCTTATTTTTCATTAAAGATCATTCTCTCCTAAACAAAATCTACTTGTCTTATTTATAAGTGTCTTCCACTAAGATTCTTTAAGTTCAAGTTCTATTTTCACCTCCTCATTGAAATCTTTACCATTCCACAAGATCAATCTTTTTCTCCTTAATTTCCTGCTTTATACATTCCTTATACCAAATGATCTAAAGAACAATTTTATTTCTTTTTTTAAACACATTGATGGGATTATTATTATGTATCCATACATGCACACAATATAACAATATAATTTGGCTGATATAATATCCCAGCATTGCCTGCCTCCCTCCCTACCTCTTACCCCTAGGTCCTTTTCCTCTACTGATCTCCCTTTGATTTTTAGGTGATCACCCCCACTTTTGTTTTCCTTCTTCTTCTCTGGCTCCTGCATATGAGAGAAACCACAGGACCCTTTACCTTCTGAGTTTGACTTATTTCACTTAAATGATGGTTTCTAGTTCTGTCCATTTTCCTGCAAATGCCATAATAATTCTTTATAGCTGAATAAAATTCCATTGTATTGTATACCACATTTTATTTATCCGTTCATCCATTGATGGACTGCTAGGCTGATTCTATAGTTTGGCTATTGTAAATTGTGCTGCTATCAATATGGGTATGCATGTATCACTGTAGAAAAATGACTTTAATTCTTCAGAATAAATACTGAGGAGTGCTACAGCTGGGTCATATTTTCCAAGAAAGTAATTATTATTTCCCCCATAAATTCAGTGGTTAAAAGCATAATCCTAAAGCTATCTTTTTCATTTCAAACATAGATAAATGTAGTAAAAATAGTATAATAAGATTCACGTATCTATTACTCAACTTCAGCAGATGCTAATATATTGTTAATCTTGTTTCATGTATCCCCTCTGTTGCCTTTTATTTTGGCCAAGGTATTTTAAAACAAATACCTAGAAATTATACAATCTCATATGTGAATTGTTCAGATGTAAGTCCAACTGAAAGGATCCTTTTCTTAAAACTACAAGGTAATCATCATGTCTAACAAAATCAATGATAATTCCTTTTTAATCATTTAATGCCCAAATCAATATTCAGATTTCTCTGATTGCCTCTGTTTTATAAATTTATTTTTATTTTTTCAGGGATATAGATCCAACTCAGGTCCTCAAACATGCAAGGCAAGAATTTTTTTTAAACCCCTAAAAGTGTTTTGTAACAATTAGGTTATTTCAACTAGGATTCACACAAAGCCTACAAGTTGTATTTGATTGTTATATTTCTTAATCTCTTTAGACTAATTATAATTTCTCTTCCCTCATTTTTAAAATGTTTTCTAAAAACTTAAAATTTAAAACAGAAATATAAACCAGATTGAAATTATTATAAAGAAGCCATTTCCCTATTTTAAAAATAAGGTATTGGGCTGGGGTTGAAGCTCAGCGGTAGAACACTTGCCTAGTATGGGTGAGGCCCTGGGTTCAATTCTCAGCACCACTATAAATAAATAAAATAAAGATCTATTCACTTTAAAAAGTATTTTTAAAATTTGCTTTTAAAAATAAGGTAAATGTTAGTCAGAGAGGCTGATCCATATTAGATAACTAAAATTAACATGCTGAATTGATATAAGCCCAGTCTAAAGCAAGAATTTTTTTTTAAAAGTTAACTTGTGTACTTTATCTCAGTGCGTATTTCCATTTTGGCTTTTTAAAATAATTAAAGTTTATCATTGAAGTATAAAGTTGGTACCTACTGATATGTATTATAGGAAGATAATTCATTGTATTTCTTTTCTTTTTATGGTGTTGGGGATAAAATCCTGGGTCTCAGGGATGCTAGCACATAACTCTACACTAAGCTACACCCCAGCCCAATTTTACTATTAAGTGACTAATATTAAGGATCTTTGGGTCTCAATCATTGCCTTCCAGTTCATTGTTTACACTCAGCCCTATGGACGTTGTCTTCTTCATGAACTTGATCAACAGAGGAGATGAGAGGAGAGTCTCACCCCTCTTAAAGTTTGAAGGAGAGGAGGGCAGGTCAATAGAGAGGAAAAGATGGAAAGAGTCAGAGAAACCTGGAGAAAGGAACCTAGAAAACTAAGTTAAGAGAAAGGTTTATTAAGAGGAACATTTAACTTGGGCAGCTATAGAAATTATTTAGTATTCAGACTGAAAGTAGAATGTTTCATTCACTTAAAAATCACCAAAATGACAAGTAAGAGGCAATGTGTAATAATAGCTGAGTTAAACAAATCAACCAAAGCAAGTTATTTTATTGTATGACCAGTTTTAAAAACTAGTACAATCACCTGCGGAAGCTCTTGAAGGGACCTAGAAATTCCACTTACACACATCACTTGCTTTTTAGTTTCTTCTAGTGGTGGTTCTCAACTGGCTGCACATTAGAATCACCTAGAAATTTTTTGATCTTTGATTCTGGGCCCTCCCCCCAACCTCAGGTTCTGGTTTAGTCTAGATTGGGATCCAGGAATCAATGTTTTTAAAAGTGTCTTAGATATCTTTACATATATCAGCACTCATGATGAATTTTTATAATCTTGATTCATTGCTTTTCCCACTTTTAATATTGTGATTTATAGGAAAGTGCTGTGCAATTCCTGTTTGAACATTCTTCTGTTGATTCTGTAGGAACAAATATTTTATATATTTATTTTGCCATTTCAAATTTTCCAAGTACACAGTTTTTTAACCACATGAAGTTATTGATTTTTTGGTGTATCTTGGGATTTTATTAAATGGTTCCTATGGGGCATCCCACTTTAAATTGCAAACTTTCATCCAGCTGAAAATGAACTTTCAGATTTCAGCTGGTTTTTATTTGTTTAATGCTGTTCATAACTCAAGAGTTACTGTATTTAAAAAAAAAATTCTTGTAAAAATTTATCTCTATGTATTTTCCTGGAGGTAGAGGCTGGCTCCCAGCATCCATCAAATTCTTGAGTAAATCTGCATCTCACAAAACATTAAGAATCATTGGTAGAAATTAGGAAGGAACATGGACATGATGATTCCTAGCTAATGACTTTGCCAAGCTGTCATTATTATTCTGTGTAGAAATCTGGTTTTTAATATAGGAAATAATTTTAAAAAATTGAAGTGGCTTATATGTGAGTACATTATTACTTTCTAATTACTTGTTTAGGTTTTATATTTTGACATTTCTCAAAATGGATTCTAGGTAGGTATTCAGGAAAATAAAAGCAGCATCATTGATGTTACTTGGGATACAAAGAGAAATAACATTTCTGCTATGTTCAGTCTAATATTATACATGTATCACAACTTTTTTTTCTAAAAATGGAAAATTAAGCATGCATTTAAATATGTGACAGTCATGGATTGGAACTTTGAACTAAATAATAGTATCAGAAAAAAATACAAGGGGGCATTTACAGCTACTTTGAAAAGGTTACAAGGAAAACAAACCATCTTTAGGGCTTTCTTGTTAAAATTTGTTTTTGCTGTCTAAAGGCAGACTTTTCTTTAATTAATTTGATTATGTTTTAGTTAATTATGTTGTAAATTAATTGGTAGCGTCAAAGAAATCATTAAAATAGGCTAAAAAGATATTGATTGAGCACTGTCTGTACATTGCCAGGAGACATAGTTGGTTTCAAATGAAATCTGATATTTTTGCTCTTTAATTATTTATTATCTCAGGAAAACAAGAGAAATGCACATGAAATTATGAGAAGATAGTGAGTGGTGATTAATTGACTTACCATGTCATACAGAAACATAAAGAATCAATAAGTATGAACTGAAATAGTCAATCTTGAGAGGTTCCTTATAGAGTAATTAAATTAAATTACCATTCCAGTATCTTCCTAGAGCAGTTATTTGGTTAAAGGTCAAATTCCCCCTCTTCTCACATATCAGAAATTCCATCTGTAATTTTTATTTGAACGTTTTCTCCCCTTTCCAATAATGTAATACCAGTCTAACCACTCATGAGAGAACACAACACAGGATTCTTTTGTGTGGTGATAACATTTTGAAGACAAAAGACCATGACACATACCATTAAACTGAATATCGAGATATCTGCGTGATGCTGTAATATGGTCTTTGGACAAAAATTGCATGCATCTATCTTGGGAGTCACAATACCAATCCAGGAATGCATAAATCCTTGGGCTTTAAAACCAGTTCCCTTATCAGAATTCTGTTTTTGCAAGGAAAAAAAAACCCAAGAATAGTGCATGTATGCATGCGCACACGTACCCACACACGAGTATTTGTGTTTGTGTGTGTGTAGTGGATATAGTGGCACATTTTATAGATAAGGCAATGATTTTTAAGAACTCTTTCCTAATAATATTAAGTGGAAGAGAAACTCTTTGTCATTTAGTTTTCAATCTATATAAGAAAGATGGACCATGCAAGTTATATAAGAGAGAGAGCCCAATATGGCATCTAGGGCCCAGCAAGTCAGCTGCTATGTCATGAAACTTCAGGTCTTTTATTTTTCAGGTTAGGCCGGACAGTAGACATGAGGCATATTAAAATCTGAAGGGCTTAAAAACAAAGTAGTATTTCTTGCTCTCACTACATGTCCACCATCGGTCACCAGAGGTTTTGTTGAACTACACTATTGTCTCTATTCTGGGATCTAGGTTGACAAAGCAACCACCATCTGGAACATTGCTGAACAAAGTGACAGTAGGGATACCAAAGCAAAACAAAACCTCTCTAGGATCTAGCGTCTATCAGTTTCTGACTCGGAAGGAACAAAAGTCATTCTTGACAGTGTGGGATTTAATCAAGTTTCATGAGATAAAACTCTATTGAGATAAACACAAAGTCTTATGTTTAGGACCTCAAACTCACTTACCCAGGATGAGAGTGTATGCAAAAAAGATCAAAGGCTCAATATAACTGAGTTGACAGGGTTAAAAGGCAGTTAAAAAAAAGCTAATCAATTTCAGGTTGTAGTAATAACATTCAGAGCAAAAGGAAGTAATGGTCTCTAATAGTCTCATTTTACTCCTTACTGGTAAGACCCATTTAAGAAGTATCTACTCAGATTTGGTATTGTACTGGAAGAGAGATATTATTAAAGTAAAGTGAGTCTAGATGAAAATGAACTGCAGTGCCAAGGGTATGCCAACATATAAAAGGCTGTTTTATTTAAGAAAAAGAAGGCAGAAAAGTAATGTCCTGGCTGCCTCTAAAAATGTGGAGAAGGGATTCAATCTAATCCTATGTTTGTGGAAGGTAGAATGGGATTCATGGATGGAAGTGCAAGGAGAATTTTAACTCAGGGTGGAGAACTTAGTAATGATGAGAACTGTCCAACAAAATAAGGCCTGCGGGGTGAGGTCCCTATCTCTGTGAGAGATTCTAATTGAACACGTTTTATTATAGAATATGAGCTCAGTGTTGTCCCTCTGATTTTTATTCTTATGTAGTTGGCTACATTTATGTTTTGTGTAGGTAGCCTATTTGGAGTTTTTTTTAACTGATAAGTAATCTTTGAAAAATGTTTTTGACAAATAATGAATTTTTGAAACAGTCTTACAGGAATCATTAAAAACACATATGTTGGAGTCAGACTGACCTGGGTTGGCAATTTAGTTACTTAATGGCTCTGAGTATAAATATGTGTCTTTGTCAAATGGTGATAATAAAACTGCTGAGAGAATTAAATTAATTGAGTTAATACATTTAAAGAACTTCTCAGTAGTGGCACAGAGCAGAACAGGCACCCAGAATATTAGGCTATCATTGTTATTTGTTTCTTTCTTTCTTTCTTTTTCTGGGGGGATGGTTACTTTACTACGGTTAACATGGTGCTTAGTAATGGCTTTTAGCTTCCTATTTTCAGATCCTTTTCATTTTCCTCTTGCATTACTTCATATTTCAGGATCAAGAGTATCATTGATTTTAATGACTGTTTTAGAAGTATACTTTCCTTACCCTCAAATTTCTAGAATCAGGGTTTCTGATAACCTGTAGGACTGCCACTGCGTATGTACGTGGTAAAACCTATCATACTGCAGTATCTAGCCATCCAACTGGTCTTAGAACAGTTGCTCCTCTTGAACTGTGCACATTTCATATTTTGATGACCTAAGCCCACTCAGGTGTATGTACCCTCCTTAAGGTTTTCCTAGCAGTTGAAGGATTTTTAGTTTTTCTTTGACAGTTATCTACTGGGTGTGTCTTAGATGATCCTTTTAACTTACTTTTCTGTTAAGCTACAGAAAATTCAAAGAAATCTCACCTAAACTTCTTTCGGGGAGGGCAGGAAGTAGAAACAATGACATTAGAGTAAGCATTGAATTTTGTGCTTTTTATTGGCTCATTGTTTCCTTGGCATTGGCCAGAAGAACTGTTATACTGTGAAGTCTGTTGGAAGCAGTTGGCTCTAAAAATTCCATGTTAATTTAAAATGTGGATAATCATATTGTATGCATGTGCTGTTTTGCAATGTTGTACTTCAAAATCACTACAAAGACACATTTGTGCACAGGAATGACAGGCTTGCATTCAGCCCTTTCTCACTTTTCCACTTGTTGGTTACTAACTCAAATTGTCTTTATCTTTCATTGAATCCAAGCAGATAGATAGCTTTATTCCTAAGTTTTGTAAGGAATTAATTTCCTACCTCTCCCAATGGACCTGTGAAAGCTAACTACATTGTGATATGGAGAAGCATGAGACGTTAGGAATTTATGAATCATAGCTGTCAAATCTGGAAATAGTCATGGAGCCCTTTGCTTGAAAGTGTATTGTTGAGCATTTGTTTCATGGTTATAGCTCTTCCCCAGTGCCAGTTTGTAAGTTGGTTTAAAAGTGTTCATGTAGTCATTGTATGAGGAAAGTTATGCTGGCAAACACCTCAGTATTACAGACATTTATTACCAAACTGAGCAAAACATTTCCATAAGTGTTCAGGGCTTTTTTGCTTTAGAACAGTTCTCAAAGGGCATATTGCACATGGCCTCTCCACTCACACATTCACTAGCACTCCCTTGACTAAGTGGTGTTAAAGTGATGATGGCATGTTTTCAAGATTTTTTTTTTCTTTTTCATAGGAGGGATTCACGTGTGTGTGTGTGTGTGTGTGTGTGTGTATTTCTTAATTTCCCTTTCTAAATTTGAGGTTGTTATATTAATATTCGTAACTGGATTACCCTACTTTTTAGAATGGGGACAAATTAAAATATTTGAATTTCTCCTTCTATCAGCACTATTATCTGTAAGACTGAGTTTCTAGAGAGAGAAATCCAGGTAACTTAATATTAGTGATTTTCATATGCCAGTTATTGAAAGCATTAGACCTCTACTTCTTTATTTACAAAATGGGGCTGAAAATATTCTCTCATGGAATTGTTGTGAAGTTCCAAGCAGTTGTGCACCCTGTGCCTCTGGCACTGCAAGTAGCTGTTTGATTCGTTTAAACCTGTGAGAGATGAGGTGTTTTGTTCCTTTCACGTTACACGTAAGGAAACTAAACCTTAAAGAGAATTAACAGGGACTTAATGTGCTCATGTCATATGGTAAAAACATGTTTGAGAGTGGGATTTCAATTTGAGATTCCTAATTCTGTCTGGTGCTCTTTCCCTGTAGGAAGGCCCAGGGGAATTAAATAGGTAGATTGCTGTATACTATCTTAAATCATATTTTTTAACCTTAATGTTCACTGAATCACTTGTAAAACACTAGAAACATACAGACACTGGTCCCAGCAGTAGAGATTCTGATACAAATATCTGGTGTAGAGCCAAGAAATTTGTAGTTAAAAATTCTCTTGATGTGGAAATGTTCCATCTGTCCTTCATTGTCTCTCTCTCTCTCTCTCTCTCTCTCTCTCTCTCTCTCTTAACAATTCTGGAACTTCTTTTACATTTCTGGAACTAGAGATTTTTCTTCTAGTCTTCATATCTACTCACCTTTGTCTTTTTTGTTCTTCAAATCTCTGTGTTGCATTCTGGGAAATTTATTTTCCAGTATCCTAACTCTATTTTCAGTTGTGCTTAGTCTAATAATTAGCTCATTATTGACTCTTGATTGCAATGAATATACTTTTTAGTAACATATTTTGCTTAATTATCTGTCCTAGTTCATGGATGCTAATCTTTCCGCCTTTTTATATTTTTAAAATTAATTTTTATCGAACACTTTATGAAATTGTGGATCAAATAAAATCATTTAAAAAATTAAATTATTCTACAAGGCTTATAATTAATATCAGTAATCCTGTGTTATGCTCCCTGTCCATGTCTGATTCCTGTTTCTCTTTGGCAGCTATTTTCCAGTCTTCTAGATGTTTCTGTAACTTTTTTCCAAATTTCTAAGTAAAGTATTTATATTGGTATTTTTTAATTTTCTTTAGTCCGTGCAGCCTTTATTCTATGGAATATGAATAAAATGAGAATAAAATGAGAATTTTTCTTATTCTTTTCATATTTCCAGCAACACAATATTTAGTTTACTCTATATAAATATTATTTATTCCTGAGTTATGTAATATGTCTTTTTCCTTCATTTTACATTTTTTTTTTGTTTTCCCTGGAATTAACAATTGTGTTTTTTGTCTATTTTTCTCCCTCTGTATCCTGAGTTCATCCCTAAGTTCATCACTATCCTTGTTAATACCTGAACTCTTAGTAATTTGACTATAATAAATCAGGAATCTATGATTCTTGGGATAGCTCCTCCTAGATCTTCCTGTTCTAGGCTAGACTTGGTATCATTCCAGCAGTGCTGCATATCTCTCATTGATTCTTCAGTTTCTTCAGTTGCAAGAGGAAGCTCTTTCATGGTTTACTTTTTAATTTTTTGTTTTGCTAGAGTACATTCTCCAGCAGCCTTCTGAGAGAATATAGGAAAAGTAACAATTTTGAAAATATGTATGTCTGGAAATATCTTTATTCTACCCTTACATTCAGTTATAACATTTTAGATTTGAGATAATTTATTTCATAATTTAAAGGCACTAAACCATTTTCATTAAAATTTTGGTCTCATGTTAGAAAGTTAGAAACCATATGATTTCTAGTCTTCTGTATGAGACTTGTTTTCTTTGTGGAAGATTTTATGACTTTTCTTAGTTTGCTATACTCAGAAACTCAGGTTGATATGTCTTTCTATGGGTCTATTTTCATTATTCTATTGTATACAAATTAAGCCTGTTCAATCTGCAAATGCATGTCCTTCTGAGAAATTTTAGTATATTATTTCTTCTCTCCACTATTTTTGTTCTTTTTTTTCTGGACCTCTAGGTTATTTTTGATAACCCTTAGGTTCGATCCTTTAGGTTTTTATGTTTTCGGGGTTTTTTTTTTTGTTGTTTTGTTTGTATTTTTCTTCTCCCTTCTGGGAAAGTTTCTCCTAACTGTATCTTCTAATACTTCTAAAGAATAACCTTATTTCGATTGCATTTAAAATTTTCAAGAGCTCTTTTTTATTCTTGAATGTTTCTTTTTATAAACTTTCATTCTTATTTCATGTATGTAATTACTTTCTTTATTTCTCTAAAAATATTAATTAGGGAATCATTTTTAAGTTTCTGCCCTCTGTGTTTTGTCAGTTTCCAATATGTTCCCCTTTTCCTCTTTGTTTTTTTGGTATGTCATATGATAAGTTTTCTTCTAAGTTCCACGATATTTGGCTGTTAAATCATATTTTACTGAGAGATACTAAAAGCTAGATTGGAAGAACTGTGAAAGTGGAATAGGCTTGTCAAAGTGTGTTTCATAGTAGAATGAATAAGCAAAGACCTGGCCACTTTTTTCAATTACTTTTTTTTTTTTTACTTTTAGTATTAAGAGCATTTTAGGATCTTTCTTGAGATGGTAAATTGCCTCAAAGAAGGATTTTCTAATCTCTAATCTAGATAAAACCTATCTTCTATGGCTTAATCCTATTTTATGTCTTTGTGTGTCCATCTTACCTCTTCTGTTCTCTTTACTCCCATTGGAGAGAACATGTTGCCTAGGCTCTTCTTTCTCTACTCAGCTATTTGTTATGTTGACTGCAATTGAAGACTAGGTCAGGATTGCCAGTGTCAGGACATGGTAGCTAAAAGAGGGAGGGACATGGAGACTTCTTCCCTTTTCTTTTTTCTCTCATTCCACTTCTGCTTCCTAGGATCTTCCTTCATCTACTAAGCTCTTTGATTTTATGCTAACCTCATGGTTACTTCTAGAGCATAGCTGCAGACAACAGGAATTGCGACTGCAGAGTGCAAATGGGCCCTGCCCCAAAATGGGCCCCGCCAGACCCAGTGCAGTCAACAGCATTCTCATCCTGTCCACCAACCGCACTTCAACACTGAAAGATCAGTCCTCTTTGAAAAGCTTGAAAACAGTTGTTTGTGTAATGGGTAAATTTTTCTTTGGTAAAGAAAAAGGAACTTAAAATGCCTTGGCTTTTCCCTTAGGATCTGAGATAAAAAGAAAAGGGGAAGAACATAGGAAGGCTTTTTTGAAAACATACTTTTGTGCTTACTACCAATTAAGAAAAATTCTGAAAACAAACGTTAGTACTGAAAGATAAGTATTTATTACTCAGAGAGCTTGAGTAGAAACAAATTGATCAGAAGTTACAAGTGAGGAATGTAGTTGTGAATGGAGGTAGACCCGATTGATCCTAGTGTTCTTTGGAGAAACACACTTTGCTCGTAAGTCTTTATTTATTGCTTTCCCCTTTTCAAATTCTTTGTTACCTCAAATTCCAAGTAGAAAAGTGATCCAAAGAGGAAATTTTAGAGCCAGATTATCTTTTTTAAAAAATCTTGACTTTGATGCTTTTTAGGTATATAAATTTGAACAGTGATAAGTATGACTAATGAAAGAATAGGCAAATATTCAAAGAGAACAGAATACACTTCAGGATAGACTTATGATTTATTTCAAAGGTGATACTGCAATTTAAAACCAAGCTTCTAGGTGTCTCAGTTTCCTCAAATGCAGAGCAGGAATAAACTATCCTTATTGGTTATGTTGCACTTAGAACAACATCTAGTAAATGTTTGATAAGTTGTAGTAATTGCTTTTTTAAAATCTCTATTTCAGTAACATTTTTCCTTAATCAATATATTCTGAAGTTTCACAATCTTCGTTTTGTGCTATTTAGTTTGACATGTATTTACTCATTGTTTTTGCTTTGTTGCCAAATTATTTTGTATATAGTAGTTGTAATTCTCCAGCTATTTACAACTCTTTGAGGAAAGAAACCACATAGACTCCAAGTACTGCTTTGCCAGTTCTCACGATACCCAACACAGCACTGAGCTCAAGGTGGGGTTCAGACTGTGTTTACCAGTTGACCAGGCAATAGTTCATTCACTTTATGGTTAGAAAGTACTTGTCAGGAGATGTGAAGTTAGCCTTCTAAGACAGAAGGTAGTAGTAATACTGCATTTTGCAGCCCTCATCGGTATCAGAAACACTTGCTATTTTCACCTTTTTAATAATAGCCCTGGATTTTATGAGTTTTTAGTTAATGAGTTTTATGATTATACCTGACAGATTTTGTCCAGAAGTAAATATACTGTAAGGAAATGTAAAAAGTTGTGGTTCTTGACCTCTCTGTCACCTCCTGGGACTATAAAGAAGATAGGAAAGAGTTCATGATTTTACTCATTCATTGAACAATTAAACTCTCTCATCCATATTATTCTTTTGGATTTGTTTAGTATATATATATATATATATATATATATATATTTTTTTTTTTTTTTCTTTTTTTTTGTGACAACCTAAAACTACAAGGGGTTTTTATTTTTTCTTCCCATTTTCACATTGCTTTCTGGCATCCCTAGAAAATCTGTTTTCTTAAGGTCCTTTTGCTCTCTCAAGAAAGTACTTCCTGACTGTCATTTACCTGGATGGTGGTGCACTGACCTTCTCCCTGTTTCAAACTGTTCTCCAGGTGCTTTCTGTCCTTAGAGGTGCCCAAAAACTGCTATGCTGAAATGGCCATTTGTGAATACAGTAATTCTCAGGAGGCATAAATTCATATCCTGTTCTCACTGTGTGTTTTATTAACTGTTAGAGTTATTCTACTGCCAGGCCTTGGCTAGAACCTGACTGGGTGCCCAGTGCTAACAACTGTCTTTAAAGGCTTATGAATAGGGTCATAAACACTATTTACATTAGTAGAAACTTGTACTTTTAGTATTTCCACCACCCTTTCTCCTTCCTGCTCACCCTCACTTGCATGAGCAGTTTGTAATGAGTGCACAGTTATTCTACACTTTCCCCATTTTTTTTTCACTGTGGATATTTTTTGGAACTAACTAAAAATAAAAATACAAAGATGAATACACATTTAATTTCTCTCATTCTATATGTTTGTACTGTTTAGGAAGGGCCCTACTAGAACATTTGCAAATTTGGATGCTTTATCCTATATGTTGAGCCTCAGACTGTGCCACTTATGATTAAACCAGATAATGTTTATAAATAACAATGAAGGGTTTATACTCTTAAAATTTTTTTCCCTATGCAAATTTCTATATAGAGATAGTTTTCTCTTTAGAGAGTACTAAAATTTCCTGATTCATGGGTCTTTTTTAAAAGAAAAAAAAGTTGTTCTTTGTAGAATATGTTGTTTCATGGAGACTGCCTCAGATTCAATCAATCAATTAATTTTTTAAAAGTACTTATGAATGTCTACGATGAGGAAGGCAAGAAACTAGTGTTTTTTTCATCTATTTGCCATGCGTTATTTACTGGTCTTAGGTGAAAAATGAATGTCTACCATGAGAAGGCAAGAAACTAGTGGTTTTTTCATCTATTTGCCATGCGTTATTTACTGGTCTTAGGTGAATAATGAATGTCTATTTCTATTGATGGAGAAAAGAATTTTTGTATTAGTGAGCTGCATTTAAATTTAGAATATTGACCCAAAATATATAGAAATAGATTGATCTCTGAGAGAATTTTTGGTGGGAGATAAGGTTAGCTATAAAAGGTAAAGTTATTTTTATTCATTTTTGTATTTGTAAGACAAGCTGATATGTATCTTCTGTGGTGTGGTGGATTTTTCACTTTCTGCCTCTAATGATTTAGCCTCTATTGATTGTGAAGGTTGCAATGAGGGGTGAAAGCACTGTAAGTTGGCATATCAAAGGTACCAAGAGAGTGCTTCTCTTAATTTGGTATTGATAGAGGGTACAAATTCCCTTTTAATATCCTAAGAAGCCTGATTGGTTTTGTTTGCAGAAATTATGTACAGATATTCAGTTTGGAAAAATAATCAAATATCCTAGGATACTTGATAGAATGTGTTTGGATCACTTATATTTCTTGTTGCCATGAAGATCAAACTGATGTACATATGCATTTTTAAAATAAAACACTTTTTTTTTTTCAGGACCAAACTCAGGGCCTTGCACATGCAGTTACTGTGCCACTGAGCTAAATCCCCAACCCCATAAAACACATCTTTAAGGACAGTTACCCTCACTGTAGAAATCATTCATGTGACATAGTTTCTACAGTGAGGGAAACTGAAAGACCTCTACAATGAAATCTACAGAACACTAGAGGAAGAAGTTGAAGAAGACTTTAGAAGGTGGAATGTTCTCCCAACGTTTTTGGATAGGCAGAATTAATATTGTCAAAATGGCCATACTACTGAAATCACTATACAAGTTTAATGCAATTCCTATTAAAATTACAATGACTTTATTCATAGAAATAGAAAAAGCAGTCATGAAATTCATTGGAAAAATAAGAGGCCCAGAATAGCCCAAGCAATCCTCAATGAGAAAAGTGAATTAGGAAGCATCATAATACCAGACCTTAAATTATACTACTACATAGCCACACTAACAAAAAAGGTATGGTATTAGCACCAAAACAGAAATGTAGAGCAATGGAGCACAATAGAAGACACAGAGAAAAACCCACATAGATACAATTATACTAGACAAGGTCTTCATACATTGGAGAAAAGATAGCCTCTTCAACAAATGGTGTTGAGAAAACTGGAACTCTATCTGTAGCAAAATGAAATGGAACCCCTATCTCTCACCCTGCATAAAACTCAAAGTGGACCAAGGTCCTGGGTATTAGGCCAGAAACCCTGCACCTACTAGAAGAAAAGTAGGGCAAACTCTCCATCACATCACTGTGGGAACTGACTTTGTCAACAAGACTTATAAAGTGCAGAAGTAAAATCAAGAATCCATAAATGGGATAGAATCAAACTAAAAAGCTTCTTCATAGCAAAGGAAACAATCAAGAATGTGAAAATAGAGGCAACAGAATGGGAGAAAGTCTTTGCCACTGGCACCTCAGATAGAGCACGGATATCCAGGATATACAAAGAACTCAAAAAACTTAACACCAGAAAAGCAAATAACCCAATCAACAAATGGGCTAAGGAACTTTACAGAAGAAATGCAACCAATCAACAAACACAGGAGAAAATGTTCAATGTCTCTAGCAATTAGAAAAATGCAAATTAAAAGTACACTGAAATTTTATCTCACTTTAGTCAGAATGGCAATTATGAAGCACCAATAAATGTTGACAAGGATGTGGGGAAAAGATACCCTCATACATTGCTGGTGGGACTGCAAGTTGGTTCAACCACTATGGAAAGCAGTATGGAAGTTCCTCAGAAAACTTGGAATGGATCCACTATTTAACCCAGTTATCCCACTCCTCGGTATGTACCCAAAGGACTTAAAATCAGCAAAGTGACACAGCCACTTCAATGTTCATAGCAGCTCAACTCACAATAGATAAACTATGGAACCAACCTAGGTACCCTTCTGCAGATGAATGGATAAAGAAATTGTGATATATATACACAATGGAATATTAGCCATAAAAAAGAATGAAATTATGGTATTTTCCCATAAATGGTTGGAACTGGAGAATATAATGCTAAGTGAAATAAGCCAATAGCCCCCCTCCCCCCCATCAAAGGCTGAATGTTTTCTCTGATATGCAGATGCTAACTTCACAATGGGGGGGATAAGAGAAGAAAAGAAATACTTTGGATTAGAAAAAATGGAATGAAGGAAAGGGAAGGGAGAAGGGAATAGGAAATTTGGTAGAATGAATTGGACAAAACTTTTCTAGGTTCATATATGAATACATGACCAGTGTAACTTCACATTATGTGCAACCACAAGAAAGGGATCCTAATTAGAGAAAGATATACTCCATATATATAAAATATGTTAAAATATATCCTACTGTCATACATCTCTAAAAAGAACAAATAAAGAAAAAAAAGAATAAAAAAGGAACCACTTGTCTCTGCTGGCAGCATTATTTTGGCGGGAAAGATTGATAATCATAACTCTGACATATCAACTTTAATGCAAAATATCTAAAATACTTTCATTAATCACGAATTATAGACCTTTATTTGGTATATTCTGTGTTTAGGGTACTGTGGTTTCAATGAATATATAATATTAGATGTGATGAAATGTAAGGTTTAATCAGTGTGTTCTTTTTAAAGTCTCTTTAGCTGGCACGCATACTCCTTGGCGGTTATACCTTGATCCCCTATTCCCTTTGTGCTGCAAAGAGCACATGCCAAATTTGTAGTTTGAAAAGAATTCATCTGGAGTAGAGTAGAGATGATTTGAGAAGGGAATGCTAACAGACTGAAAAGATTTTCTGTTTCTGTTTCCAGACTAGGTAAAAGACAAAGGGAAGGAACAGTTGAAGAGGGAAGTAGAATTAGACATAACCCTTTGCTCTGACTTTAGCTTTTCTGTGGGGTTGAGGCTATGTAGAAGACACAATAAAATTGCCTTTGAGTTTTCAGGAATTTGAGAGTAGGGAGTTTTTGCTTTAATTTCCATTTTGGAAACTCTGAAAGTAGAATTCCTTCAGTTGTGTCTTATGCTCTAGTACAGTGAGGGGATAGAGATGATGTCATGTATACATGCAAAATGACTGTTGTCACAGGGAACATATTAATGTGGCCTGGATTTGTTGGGAAAATTTTAAGTCTTTTTCTGTCTTAGTAAGTTAGAACAGGGAACATAATGAAACCAGGCCCTTGGTAATTAAGCCATACTCTCCTGCTAGGCATTATTAAAAATAACTTATAGGCCTCCTGCAGGCCAGAAGCATCTCTCAAGGCCCTGACTGCCATTCCCAAGAATGCTATCATTAAAGAACAAGAACCTTGTCTCCCGCCTTCCATGGAAGGACAGAATCCTAACTTTGATCATTGCCAGCTAACAAACACAACTGACCTTATCTCAGTTACCTTAACCAACCTTTTGTACTTTTTTACTTCTCTGACTCTACTGAGCCCCTATACCCTCTATCCATTTAAGATGTCCAAATGAGAGTGGAACTCAGCTCCTTTCTGTATTGCTAGACATTTCACAGATAATGTCTTCATTTATAACTATTTGGTTTCACAGAACAAGTGGTTCTTTGAGGTACCTTAAAGTTTGAACTAAGGATGACCCTGAGATGAATGGAGCTAAAAGACTCAAAACAGAATCTTAGATTTAGAACCAGAAGTTTCACGTACTAAAACCAAGAGTTCTGACTATAAAATTACAACTTAGTATTAAAAGAGTAAAATCCAAGAAAGACAATTGTATCCAATCAAAACCCAAGACACTGTCAGATCCACCAACTCCCAAAAGACCTTAAAAACCTTCTTCACTGGCCAGTTGGGGAGGCAGATTTAAGCATGACAGAAGGCATGTTGAACAGCAGTAGTCTTGATATTTCTCTGTTTGTTCACACAGATAATGAAATATCTATCTCTTAATGCATAAATAATAGAGCAAACATACCTTTTTCTTGACACTTAGGATACTTTTACTTCTTTCCCTTATGAAACTACTCCAAACCTGATGCTTAATGATTTTCTTTTTTCTTTTTCCAAGAGAAACTGAGGTAACAGGAGTCCTGACCAAGTGTCATTCATCCAATAAATGGTATAGAAGATCAATAATAGCCTTTGATAGAACACATTCCAGCCATTACATTTTGGAAGTAAGCCTAAATCCTAACAATCAATCAGATCACAGGGTACAAATATTCATAGAAGGTTTCCTTCCCCTCAGAGGTCTCATTTCTCCCACAGAAAAGCCACTACAAGGTATAATTTTCATAAATTCTTTCTGTCCCAGAAAATCTTCAGGTAAGAGCCTTTTTTTATCCAGTTTACTTTCCAACAGTAAAGTAATAAACCAAACTGTAGTAAGACAATGCAACCCCTCCTTCACTTTTTCTCCCATGCAATTTAATGCAGGATCTCAGAGGGATTATCATTGAACTAGCTGCAAACTGTAACATATGGACTAGAAATAATAACTTTAATGTCTGCAAAAGACCTTGGGAAATGTTGCTTAGATTTAATTACTAATCCATTTATACTGAACTTATGCTCTTCAAAAATGATCAGTTATTCAATGGACTTAGAGGATCCAAATAATATAGAGTTACATAATGTAAAATCTCCATTCATAATTTATATTATGCAACTTTGTACTTACATCTGGCCCATTTGTCCCTTATAAGAAAAATGGCATTTTCTGACAGTTCTATTCCTGGTAAAGTTACAGGCTGAAGTGTGACCTTTCACCTTACATGAACAATTACATAACCACGTAATGGTAATCACTTTACCATCTGCAAACCACACTAAATTAAAAGACACCTGATCTTTAGTTCTACATATGGCTCCAAGTCCTGCCTTTCTTTTCCTAGTTCAGTAAAAATGATACTTTCTGTCTTGATGGTAGTTTGACTCAGTCAGTTTGATGGATGGAAAACTAGCACCTAAACATAGCCCCATTTATTGTGGACGGATTACCTCTATCCAGCTTTGTTTCCATCACATAATGCTCAGTTTCATGTAATTTAAGCTTTTATATTTCTTCCCCCCCCCAAACACTTTACTGAGGTCTGATTGTCATACAAAAAGAGCTGTGAGTATTGAAAGTAATAATGTCACAGGAGTACATTTACCTCCAGCCTTTCATGTTTCTTCATTCCACTTTGGTCTCATAAATAGATGATTTGTATTAATTTTGCACTGTGAAGGTTTTTTCGTCTTCAATGAGATTCCAATGGGTTCTGGAGGGAATAGGGAGCATAGAAAGGCCAAAAACTTTTTTGAAGACATAGATTGCTTATCCTGTCTTGATGTAGAGAAAGGGCTATCCCTTGATGGGTGTCAAATGAATGCAAGGGTTTCACTTACACTTGGTCTTAAGGACGTATTTGCATTTGTTCCCATGTGTAGAAGGCTTTTACAGCATAATTTTTAAAAATCAGTCACATTTCCTGATAATCTAAATACCTCTTTCATGTATTTCTCATTGATGGTGCTGAGAAGGGAGGGGAGTAGAGAGATTGACAATTCTAAGTCTCTGAATTATTGGCCTTTTTCTTCAATTCTACAAATATTCTGACCTAAGATCCTCTGCTTTAAGGATCCTCTACTTTTAAGCTTTTACAAAAGTACCAGAAGTCAGCTTCTTGTGACAGTTAAATATGAAAGAATTTGAATGTCATCTTTTCTTCTCCTCTTCCATCTATGTGCTTGATATCTGGTCCTCTTCATTTTCCATCTTTTCTTTTATTTTTTCTCATTTCTCCATGTCATCTATTCTCTCTCTCTTCATCAAGATATCTACTTTACTGGACTTGAATGATTTGAACTTATAATATTGAATTTATCTGGGGAACTGGACCTGTGACTGTGACTTATGGGGTATCTTACACTTCTTAGGATAAAGAGAAAAGTGGGCAGCCTAGATTTAGGACTTGCTGTTTCTGAAAACTCATCTTTGTGAACTGGATTCATGGGATCTAAGAATCTGGTCTTTAGAGGTCCCCTGGATGACTGGAAGATTCTTATCAGAAATGAACTATTAGTATAGAAACAGTTTTAATTAATAATGTAGAATGACTTGATAGCCAGCCAACATGTGATTATGGAAACATTTGCTAAGATTGTGTTACCTTCAAAACATATCCCCTTAGATAGAGCTGCCATGTATCCTGATTGTTAAAGCACGTCATAAATTGCTACATGTGTTAAATCATGAAACTGTACAAAAAACAAGGTAAATTTTATTCAAGTTAACTTGAAAGTAAACTGCAATTTTGATCTTAAGAAAACCTCAAATACATATTCTTAATATTTGAAGAGAACTTACTGAGCCTGGGTGTACATGAAACACATGCGTGCATGCACATGCACACACACATCCTATCTATCTGTCTAGCCAGTCACCCACCCCCCTATAAATAGTACAGTTATATAGGTAACATATTACATATCTTATAAATTCCTTCTCCTAGATGCCTCTGGAGGAAAAGTCCATCTCCTCCTAGATCAGTCTTGATTATAGGGATAGCAGGTGGTGAGGTCTGTGGGGTGACTGACTAATGTGTGAGCCTATAAACATTTCCTTCAGATTTATTGTAGAACCTCGTAGTCTAATCAGTTCAGTTTCATTCCTTTATAATCTGAAGATGTTTCACCATTCTTAATGATGCATAAATTAAAATTTATACATTCCTTGGAATACTTATGGGTTTAACTTTACTTGAAAGGATGGGAAAAACAGAAAAGTTATCTGTCAAAGAGGTCATTAGATGACAGCAAAATACTGACAAAAGAGCTAAGGGTAGATACCTGTATTTTTCAGGAGGACAGCTGGTGGTAGGGAAACAGGCTTACGGCCACAAAATGTGGGAGGGAAGTGTCACAGACAAATTCACAAGTTAAGTTTTGCAGAAGTCAGGCCTAACCTTTCTTTTGTGTGTAGTGGGTGTTCACTCTGTCAAACAAGTACTTGGATGGTCTCTGAAGGGAGGTAAAGAAATAACTTTTCCCCCAAGTTAACAGCCAGAACCTTCACACACCTAAATAAACAGCTTCCGTGCCAAACATCACATAGTTTATAGGGAGATGTCAGTGGTAGAGCTAAAACATTGCTTGAAAGATTTCCTGTTAGAGGATCTGACAGAAGAGCTGGAGGACAGTTTCTTTGGACTGGGACACTAAATGTTCTTCAACAGTATTCCCAAAGGCTCTGCTAAGGTTGTAATTCTTCACATACAAGTGAGTTAATATATTTCTTTGGAAGTTAAATGGCTGGAATGTGGCTCAATAAAAATGAACACTTGCTTATATCAGTGGGGTTTGATGGTTATTAGGTTAGTGATAAACCTTTACTTACTTCTGTTAGTCTCAGTCTGTGCCTCATTTTCAGCTCTGAATATGATCCAGTTTCTTTTGCTGGCAGAGTTTGACAGTGCTACCTTTGTCTCCACATTACTGATGAATAACAGGCTGACTCCTTCTCCTGGCCATCTTGAATTTGCTTTCCAGTGTTTTCTATTGTCCCTGTTTTCCAGGATTAGGTCTTACTGTGTCTCTCTCTTTTTTAAAAGTCATTTTTGTAATAACATATTGGTCAAACCAGAATGGGAGGAGTAAAAATGTAATGAACATAATAGTAAGTACTTACTATGTGACAAGTACTACATATGAGTATTTTTACACCTTATAAAGCAATGTGTTGCAAAGACAGATAACTATTATGACCATTTGTATAAATTTATAAATTGCATCTCAGAGAGTTTAACCTAAATACTGCTTGAATGTAAAGTCAGTTTTGGGTTTTAATCTTAACTCCTCTTACTTGCTACTTGTCAAGACCTTGATGTTACTTTTCTCACATATAGACATGTATGGAAATGTACAGATTTTTCATATGCCTAACATTGAGAAAGTTTCATAATAAAATATTTTATAAAACTATAATAAAAAAGCTAAATTTTAAAGAATATTATAGAGCAGTTTTCCAATGATAATTACTAGGACATTAGGGGATCTAGGGCTACTTGTGAGTGACAGAGGGATATTTGGTTGAAAGTGCTCTGAGCTCTGTTCTCAATTGCTGTACTTTTAACTGTTATACATATCAGTGTTCCAAAATAATATAATTTTTCAAATTCTTTGGGTTTTACAAACCATTACTTATCAAAAATATGTTTATAAGATTTGATTTGTTATAAGGTTGGGAAGATTTGTGTGAGGAACTCAGGATGTCAATGTTAGAACCACAAGGTTGACTGAATTTCTTAACAACTTCTGGAGGCTGAAAAGGAACTACATTTCCTGATAATCTAAATACCTCTTTCATGTATTTATTATAGAGTTTATAGAGTTCTTATTATTTTGTTCAGGAAAGGAAGGGAAGAAGTGGGGGAGAGAGAGGACAGAGCAGACAGATGAGTATGGAAAAGCATTTTTTTTTTCCTGGAATTGAGTGCAGGAGGAATTTAGCATGCTTCTCATATAAGGGACATCATGGACAGTGATAGTTTCAATCATGGTTTTACTTAAGATATTCTTATGATTGAGTTTTCCTGATGACCTCTAATGAAACTTAAAGCCATAAATGTTAAAATGAATAGCATTCTTTGAAGAGGGAAACAAAACATGATGTATAAAACAGGCATACCAAATGCCTAACCTTCCTCCTGGGTTGTTGCTAAAAATTCAAAAGAGCTAGTATACCTGGTATGGTGGTATATACCTTAATCTCAGTGATTTGCCAGGCTGAAGCAGGAGGATCACAAGATTGATGTCAGCCTCAGCAATTTAGTGAGGCCTTAAACAACTTAGTGAGACCCTGTCTCAAAATAAAAAATAAAAAATGGGCTGGGGATGTGGCTCAGTGGTTGAGTACCCCTGGGTTCAATCTCAGTTTTAAAAATGGAAGAGCTGATATATGTGAAAGCGTTTAGAAACTTGTCAGAGCTCCTGTGCTGTGCCTGGTTATTGGTCTAGGTGCTGAGAATACTCAATGCCAATCATTGTAGGTTAAGTTTTACTTGTCTATTCATATTTCAGTAAACTATATATTTAATTGTCTTGCTACTTTGAAAGACAATATTGATTATCAAACAAATTGAGTTATACTTGATCAATGACTATTGGGCTGTTCTCAAAACATGAAATCTCTAAATTGAAAGGATTTCTAGAGGTTATCCAATTCTTGTCAATGTAAGACTTCCTATCACAGCATTTCTAAGGGAGAGTATCAAACACTTTAGATATTTATAATTCCCTTGGAGTCTTGTCTGTTATTATCTTTAATTTTTTAGTAAATTTCTTTATTGTACTGAGCAGCATAGAAGGTTGGGGAACAGTGGTAGAGGTGGGAATTGGGAAATTCTCTATGGTCTTATGTTGACTCTTTCCCTCTTCAATTTCTGCTCATTGGCACTAGTTCTGCCATCAGAAGCACAATAGGAAGAATCCTACCACCTTTATACTTGAGAACTTTTGAATATAAAGACATCTGTGAATTCATCTTTGAAATTTATTAATTTATAGGCTAAACAGTTTAAGTTCTCTCATTTGTCATTGAAATGGATTCCAGATATGTCTTGGTTCCTTTGTCTAGATACATTGTTTTGACAGTGTCCATTTTACAACACAGCATTCAGAAATAAACAGTGTCCAGTGACCTACATTTGGCCTGAATAATACATTGGGTTCTGTTCTGGAGAGTTTAATCTAGATTTTTGGTTTATTTCTTTTTTTAAACTTCAGATTAACATATACTTGAAATATGTGTTCATGAGTAACTTCTGATCATCTGTCTATCAAATTGTTTACCAATGTCATTGTACAAACTAAAAGATTTCTATCACATGAGAAATGTTGGATAAATAAAAGACACAAAGGCTGTTTGTAAGTCATAAACATTTTACAAATATTATTTGTTAGAAATAAGATCCTCCTGTTTTTAACAAGTCGTTCTAAAATCATTGTTGAAATACCTTTGCATCCATAGAACCTAATTCTGTGTTATTTTACTTAGGCAAATTAACCAAATATCTTTCAATTAACCAAATGACTCTTCCTGATGTTTTTTCTTTTTCTTGAAATGAATTAACAAATTAACCTACTCTTTGGTAAATTGATTAGATAAATATACCACTCAGCACCCCAGTGGATACAAGGAAATCTTGGAACACTGTTTTTCACCAAGGAGTCTCAAGAAGGCAGGGTGGCAAGGAGTTGGGCTGTGAATTTGTCTTTGCTGCTTCATTGAAGTATTCTTACCAAAAGGAATTGATCTCGAGAGAGAGAGCTCTCCATCCTGACAGGCTAGAGAAGAGTGGTGATTATTGGTGTATGTCACAAATGCATGATTTCTTTTTTTCTTTTGCAGCACTAGGGTTGAACCCAATGGTGCTCTACTACTGAACTACATCCTCAACCTGTTTTTTTCTTTTTCTTTTTTAAATTTTGATACAGGGTCTCACTAAGTTACTCAAGCTTGTTGTAAACTTGCAATCTTCCTGTCTCAGCTTCTGAAGTTGCTGGGATTACAGGTGTTTACCTCCCTGCCTAATGCAGATGTGTGATCTTAAGTGTTTAAATATTTGCATTAGGGTTACACAATGGACTTGCATTAGAATTCTTGGTTTCCTTAGTGAAGGCATAGTGAAACAAAGGGGAAAGGCATGTTCTGAAGGAATGTAAAGAAGAGAAAAGAGGCAGGGAGCAGACACCATGCCGGGCTGGAAGAAGAATATCCCCATCTGCTTGCAGGCGGAAGAGCAGGAGAGAGTGATTAAACTTTAAGCATCAAATGAGGAATGTGGAAAAGATATGGTTTGTATCCTAGAGAGATTTCTTAGCCTGGGCATGGTGACTGATAACAAAAAATTTGAAGTCAAACAGCATTGAGTTTAAATCCACTCTAGCGGAGAGACGGGAAGATGGCGGCGAGGGGAGTGCATTACCCCCGTGTGCTGCTTCACTGTGTGGGAGTATGACAAGTCAGGACGGCTAAAGGATATCTTGTTAGGAATTTCCAGCAATAGTGGGGTGCTCCGGAACCTGGAGGAAGGATTTCCATCGCATGAGGATCTGCTACGGGGACTCAAACGCGAGAGGTTTGTCGCACGGAGGGTAACACGGCTTATTCAGCAAATCGCCCCGCGGCTAGAGTCTGCAGCGCGCGCTGGGATAGAGACGCAGGGTTACAGCGCTGCAGTTTCTGCCAGCCGTGCAAGCACCATACTCAGGGCTGAATTCTGGGTTCGAGACGGGGGAAAGGAAGCGATCCATCTCGGTTCTCCACACCGGTCAGACCACAGAGGAGGCCAGCAGCCACCATGATGGTAAACTGACGTCACCTACCCTGTTTTAGACTGACCGCAGCTCATTCAGCCATAGATCAGGTAATTTCAGGCTGCAATTCACCTGCGGCTTGCAGACAGATTGCTAGGGTTCAGCGCCTGGGTGCTTCTTAGAACCTGAGCTTATCGGAGCGAACACCGAGCGCGGGGCGGCCGAGTTCCGGCTCCCGGAACTGTTCCGCGGAGCCTGCGGAGGCTGCTTCTCGGACCCTGCTCCTATCAGAGCATACAACAAGCACTAAGCAGCCGAATTCCG